>NC_040035.1:15266392-15572174 GCF_003713205.1 Coffea eugenioides | reverse complement strand
ATTTATGTATTTCATGCATGTTGAAAAGATCCCTTTTGTATTAGTGATGATTTATTCTTGTTTTGAAAATTCTATTCGACAATTAACCGCATAATTTTGCTACACAAAATATACTACAATACTCTAAACTCCTGCAAAAGGGCCCGCATACAACAGTTTAGTTGAACGATTTTAGCTGACATGAAAGTGAAATAATAAAGAAAGATCAAGAAAATTAAATACAGACCTGTGAATCTCTGTCTTCAGTTTCCAATTACCTGCTGCTTGTTGCTCTGTGCTTGATGGAATGATTCAGAGACTAAAAGAGCGCTTCTATGAAGAAAAAGTTTTTTTTTTTTTTGGGCAAGGAATATTCCAATATAATCAGATTTAACTAAATGCCTTAATAGACAAGAATGTGATTGCTAGAGTTGTTACTTTAATAAAGGAAAAGAGCAGAGAAGGAAAAAAGGACTTGACAGTGCAGGCTATACGATCCTCCCCAAGGGAACCCAAGCCCCTTTAAATTCAAGAAAGGAAGATTATGAAATTGGGACAAAGTGTAATTCCTCAGCTGAAGCTAACTCAGGGGTCCCCTGTCCGCCCTTTTTCTTTTTGAAATGGTCCCTTGATCAACAGGTTTGGCGGCAGGACAGCTAATGGTCAGAAGAGTTTTGGGAAAATTTTGGACATCGGAACCGTATTATATTACATGGGATTGAATCTCCCCCTTCTTCTTGGTTCAAGGGAAACTGAAACAAAATAGGAAACAGTGTTGCAAGATATCTAGGTAAAAGTATTCATTTCTCTTTTGTTGATAATATTGATCATCTACTTCAAACTGTTTGTTCTTACTCCTAAAGCTAGTATTGTTGGTTTACTGGGCACAGAAGGTTTGGACTCTCTAGGATTCTTGGGGTTCTGCTTTTGTATGGCGGCCATATGCTTTGTTTTTTATTTTATTACTTATTAAATCTCATATCATTCTTAGATATTTGAGAATATTATTAGATAAATTTAATATTGTCTTGATGATTGGAGAAGGGTGGTTTGGTTTCTCTGAGTTGTTGTTGTGGCTTTCAGCCTTATTCTGGTTTTTTATACTTATATTCTCAAAATTGGTACAGGTGGTTTACTATAGAAATGTTCCTCGCATGGCTTGTTCTGCTGCTAAAGCTTAGGGACTTGAAGCACGCATACGTTTTACTGTTATTATTGTCATCATTTGGTTATTTCCGCTTCCAAATATGCTAAAACTGAAAGTCATGTTCTTTTTCAGGACTGGATATCTCAACGGGATGGAATAAGTGAAAGGAAGCAGGGAAGATTAGCATTAATCATGGAATTCCATATGGATGGTTCTAGTTAAACATGGGGTGCATCGGACACAGTCTCGCTTTTGGTCTTAGTTGTTATAGCCTTGTAGGTGTTTTCTGATTGCGCTACTACTCTTGTAGTTGTGACCCTCTCACATTTTGTTCAGCTTAGTCAGGGACTATTATGCAGTAGTTGTTCTAATGCTTAACCATGAAAAACCTCAGTGGTTTTATATAAGCAGCTACTTACTACATGCTACATTTTGCTGTAAAGTACTAAAGGGATTTGCCCTTACCACATTAATAGCGGTGTAACATCCATTCTGTCGTAGGAGCACATACTCTTATTTATTTCTGCGAGCATTAGAAGTTCCTTTTTATCCATTCGTTTCGGTGCAACCAAAAATAAAGTGTGTTGCTTTCCTATATAGACTGACGGCACTTTTATGAGAGAGCATCGGCCTTTGTGAAGTTAAGTGCTGTGATTTCCTCAGTAACCGATTAGCAGAAGTCCAAACAAATAGTATCTTCCCACGTCCTCTACGAATAAACAAGTAATCCACCTTTCTATTTAATGACAATCTGCCATTAGGAATAATGGGACAAACTAGTTTCGACTTTCTTTGTCCATTTATCGTAACCGAGGAAACAATAATTGTGGGGGTCTCATAAATACCTTCAATGAATCCGTAAAAAGGCTACCAGCTTTAGGTACTATGAATTCTTTGGCATAAAGAAATTCAAGCGTTACTAGTGCATCGACCTTTCCTACTCTAACTAAAATTAATGGCTAATAAAAGTCACCTTTGTACTTATCTCTTGAATTCTTAACTGTTTCAAAATTTAATAAAGAATTCTATCACAACCACAACACTTTTGAATTCAAAACTACAAAAAGGCCTATCCTTTTTTTTTTAAATTTTGGGTTAAAGTTAGCAAAAGTTCTACTTATTTTCACCTTTCTTGTAAAAAATATTTTTTGTTGCAATTTCAAATTTTAGTTATTCATTCGACACTAGTACGGGCATAGATACGGATTAAGCAACCAGTTTGAGGAATAATATTTTTTATTATAAAATTAATTTGAATTGAATTAATAATTTGATATTTTCACAATAAAGTGTAATTTTTTTGTCATTTTTCAAAAAAATTTAAGAAATCTATATTTTAGCAATTGTTGTCCTTAAAATTGTCTTAATTGAAGTTCATTAAGAATAATTGAAGTTCCGATATCAATACTCTATTCAAATGTAAATATTCAACCTAAGTAACAAAATAAATGATAGCTTAACAAACGAAATATGCGTTCAATTGATCGTGTTCGAACTACATATTCTGTTAATGGTTAGTATATATGAAATTGTACTTTCCATTTGTAGAAAATTAATATGCATTTTATATCTACTAACGAATAAATTACCTATGTTTTGAACAAATCAAACCTAAACTTATGGTGTGATATGTATATAGTTGCTCACATTTATACTTATGCCATCATCCTTTCTTCCACTTGCTTTTTAGTAGTGCAAATTTCTTTTGATTATATTTAGGGGTGGTAATTTTCGATACGACCTGAAAATACAATATGAACCTAACACGAAATTAATTGATTCGGATTGAGGTTTCGTGGGTTCGGGTCAGAATCGAGTCGAATCCGACAAACCCGAAAAGAAAATGGGTCGAATTCGGGTCAAACCGTGGGTGACCCGATACGACCCGATCACCTGTTTATGAATTAAAAATTATTTTACCTAACTAAACTAAGTTATTCTTTTTTTTTCAAAGGCATTCATCACTTAACCCTAAATGAATTTATTTAACTTATTTGAAGTTGAAATTATTATATTTGGACAAATAATGTATTATATTATTTTTTACTTTTATATTGCTTTTATTTATTTTGTATTTGGTTCGGAATAAAACACTTTTACGGTGTTTTTAATTTATTTTAGATTAGGTTTGGGATTATTTATTTAATTTTTATTACTTGATTATGTAATTAGTCTTGTGCGAATTAGAAATTACAGTGGTAAATTAATAAATTAAAATTACGTTTTGGGTCATTCGGGTCGTCCCGCCAACCCGACAACCTGAAATTTTCAGATTCGGGTCAGATATCCTGACCCGTTTCGGGTTGGCGGGTCAAGTTCGCGTCAGACAGTTTTCTATTATACCTGGGTCTCAACTCGACCCGCCACTCCGATTTGGACCCGGTTGCCACCCCTAATTATATTGGTAAAAAAATAACATATTTTACAAATTATTCCAATTTATTTAGAAAATGTTACTAATTCCATTAGAAGCATTGAAATGTAATCATGGTTTATTAATTTTTTACTAAATATAAATACTACATACAAAAGGAAAATATATTTGACTTTGTTTTACTTTGATTAGAAAAACCTGTGGTAGAAATAACGAAATAGTAACAGGGGTGCAAATTTCAAATCAACAACCAACGTACACTTAATTACGATAATTTTGTAGTTGACCAAACTAATATATGCCATAAAGTAGTAAGATTTGATCATTTATAAATTGGCAATTTTAGCAATTTATATACCATTCACCTATAAAAATTATGATTATTATAAAATGCTATTTTATAATAATTTACATACTATTTGCCAATTAAAAGTAAGTTTCATAAAAAAAAAAGTGCATATAAATCCATACTTTAAATGATACAAAATATATTTGAATCTCACGAAACTTAATATGTGGGTAAATTTATTATAGTTTTCAAAGATTATGCCACATTAGTACAAATTTAACTGTTATACTTGTTGATAAGTGACTAATTTACGTAATAATTGTATGACATTTTATATTATTTTTAGTCACTTTGGTTATATTATTGGAAGAATATGAATCATTTTGGCTATAATTGGTGAATAAATGTTTTTAAGTGATTAAATGAGGTTTTTATCACTTTTTACTTGGATTTTGTGTATTTTGACAGTTTTGACACATTTTCGTATTTCGGCTATAACTTGAGTTACAATGATCGGATTGGGATGATTCTTGAACCCATTTGAAGATAAGAGATAGATCTACAACTTTGGTGAAGACATCTAAATCCAGTTTGAAGGTTTTCCAGGTCAAAATGCCGAATTACAATAGCAAATTTCTACTGGTCGAAGCTGGAACAGGGCAATGAGCAGGCAAGGGTATTTCAGTCATATCTCAGCCTACACAGATCCAAATGAGGTGATTCTTGATGCATTAGAAAGATAACTCAAAAGGCTACAACTTTCGTGTTTTAGACATGAGCTGGTTCAGCCTCTAACATCAAGAAAAGATTGGTTGAAGTTGGGCCAAAAACAGAGCAAGTGATCCACACTCGGATCCACTATTCATCCGAACCCTCGGTTGTTTCTGGGTTAGTGGATCCGAGGTACTGTAGCAGCTCGGATCACTGGTCAGAAAAGGCTGCTCTGTACGCGTAAAACTCAATTTCACCTCCACCAACTCACATTGGATGCTAGACATGTGAGAAACATTCCCAGCTGTAAAAGGGAGATGTAATCCTCATTTCTTGACCACCTTTCATCATTAAATAGCCAAATTCATTGCAAAAAAGGAGATGGGGAGTTCATAGCAGAAAATAGAGAGAGACATACGGGAGAAGCTGGAAGTTGCAGAAATGTAGCTCTTTCATTTCCTTAGTGTAGGATAGTTTAGCTAGTGTAATTCATCCACTCTTGTATATTGCTAGACTAGGATTAAGATGGAGATGAAGAAGGCAAGGAAGAAAGCTCATGTGACAAGGGTTGTATTCCTTCTAAATTCTTTATCTTTTGTATTTGATTCCAATTTTAGTTAATATACAAGTTCTGGATTTTGTGTTCATTATGTGTTTCTAAAGTTTAAGCCTTGGGTTTGGTTGAACTTTCTATGATTGTTAGTGTTAATTGTTTGGTTATTTGACTGCTACGATTTGAGCAAGTTATTTAGCACTTTGGCTCTTTAAATCATGATTAATCTGGTACCATTAATTGTGATTATCTAAGGTGTTGTTTCTGCAATGGAAATTGAGATTTAACACTAGTTCAAGAAGTGCTAAACATAGGGAGTACACTCACGAAAGTAGAGGTGCACTTATGTGGTTTTTAGTGATTCATTTCATGTAATTTCATTGAAGAAATGAACTTGTAGCTAATTTCATAACCATGAAAATAGGTATGGATTAGTTATGAGTATAATTGATTCACTACGAAAGTAGGATTCAAATGCATAAGGAAATTACACCATAATTAGCCTAGATGTAGTATTCAATGATCCAAATATAGCACTTGCATGAGTAGTTAGGGATACCACAACCTAAGGAGCTTTCATTTGTTATTTTGTATAATTTCAGTAGGTTTAATTTGTTATAATTCATTGATAGTCTAAATAATAGAGAAGCTTTAGTAGTACCGGTAATTGCAATCTTCCTTGTGGGATCGACCCTTAATACCCTATACTCACTCACGATTCGTATACTTGCGATAAATCGCGTGTGGGGTATTTAGGAGTTTATAAATGTAAAACTTGATTAGGATGAGTTTAATTGTATATGTATACTCCGCGCACGTCAAGTTTTTGGCGCCGTTGCCGGGGAAGATTTGGCAATATCGGTGTGAAGAGTAACTTTATTAGTTTAGACATTTTATTAGTTTTTGTGTGAATGTTATTTTCTGTCATTTTAGTATTTTCTGTGTGTATGCATTTTATCACCTATTCTTCTTACTAATTTTGCTCTTAAGTTGTTTAAAAGCAATTTTAGGTAATGAGAAGGGTAGGTCAATTTGGAGGACAATGCTTGAGAAGTGGAAGATTGGCAATGGATGGTTACCAAGTGCAAAGCTCCTTCAACAGAGGTAACCAAGAATTTACTGAATGTATGTCTTTTGAAGATGGTTTAAGGTGCTTAAAGGCAAAATTTGATGTAATTAAGTTACAAGTTCAAATGGACACCATGAAGCATGAAATTGAGCAGAGAAGGAATGTTAATGCTTTTAATTCTTATCATGTGATTTGTGACTTGTGTGGAGGTTATCATGCTACTAATACATGTATGCAAGCACAAAATGTGGATTATTATGATGAATTAGAGCATTACAATCCTTGTTTTGATCAATATAGTGCTAATTGGAGCAATTCTCCTGCTTATGGTTGGAATAATCAATGTACTTATAGTGATAATTCATATTTTTATGATCACCAACCTGAAAGTGTCCAATATGAATCAAAACCATCTTGGGAGTTGGCAATAGAGAAGTTAGCTAATACACCTCTACCTTGGGAGTTAGAAAGTGAACCATTAGCTAATGATTCTAATGCATCTTGGGAGCTAGCTGTAGAAAATTTTTCTAATCAATTTGATTTAGCAATAGAAAAGCTAGCAAATGCAACTTCCGATCGTTTTGATAGGATTGAGGAAAGAATAGATGAATTAGCTTCTCACTTTGGTCGAATACATGAGCAATTGAATGCATTGTGTGAAGTTATTTCCTCTAATAATGTGCAAAATGATCCTAGCATGAATGATGGGAATGTTGTATGTGAAAATGGGTTGCATTTTGATGAAAATGATGAATCTCAATTGTGTTTCAATGAGCAAATGTCCATTTCACATGATAATATCTTTGGAACTAACTTTGAGCCTCAAGAGGTGAGTTTTAATGACTCATTTTTCACCCCTCTTGAGGAGTGCATTGAAAGTATAGGTTCTAAAGGTATTCCTGCCCAAGATACTCTCATGACATTTCCTTTGGTAAGTTCTCAAGTGGTGCATATTCAAGGTAATATCTATGGAACACTTGGAATATGTAAGTCACTTCCATCTCTCAGATCATTAGTTCATGTGGCTTTTTCTATTAAGTCACCTTACAATGATCCACCAAGGCCTAAAATGGTGGATTATTCGTTAACTAAGCCTCCTTGAAAAATGAGGTGATTTAGTCAAGCTATTGACTTTAAAGAAGCGCTTATTGGGAGGCAACCCAATGCTTGTTTAAGTTGGTGTTACTTTGGAGTGATTTTATGTTTAAAGTATAAGTTTGAGTTATTTTGTTATTTTTCATTTGTAGGTTTTGGAAAAAGATGCAAAAGTGACCAAATGAGGTGAAAAAGGCGAAGTTTGATCAAAGATCTCAATACCTCAAATTCAGTGCATTAATTGAAGTCTCCATTCTTTCAAGTAAAGTTGGAAATTCATCACATTGCCATGGATTCGGATCGCGCAAGTTCATTAGGGGAGTATTACTTTCTCTTATTTTCGTTATTTTTCCTTTCTCACATTGAGGACAATGTGAAGTTTAAGTGTGGGGGAGGAAAATATTAAACTTGCATTTACTTGCCATGTGATGATATTTTGTGGATATAAATGCTTAGAAATATTGGAGTTATGTTTGAATTATTTGCCATGTGGATAATTTGCCTGAAATTGGGTTTGTTGGCAGGGAGTTTTCTTCCATTTATATGGGGAAACTCCGTCAAAATTTGTCTAACATCTTGTCCAATATGTCACTATGGCCCAAAAGTTCTTCAAATTTTTGCATTTTCATTCAAAAAGGGCTAATTTGTTCCAACTTTAAATGTTTTTATTCTTCCAATTGTTGAAACTTTATGTGTATTTTGGAAGGTTTAGTCCTCATTTAACTTGGAAATAGTTATTATGCAATTAGAATTTTTACATTTTAGAAAGTATATTTGGTAAAGTGAGGAAAATTATGCCTATAATTTTACATGTTTAATGAGATTTCTTCTCTTTACTTAATTTTGCAAGTAAGTGATTGACATAGTTGATAAAAGGTTATACTCCTCCTTTGATTAGTCTTATATATTTTCTAAGAGGGAATATCTATTTATTGTCCTTTAGTTTAAAAAATAAAAAAAAATAAAAAAAGAGAAGAAAAGAAAGAAAAAATTATTCTACTCCAATGATTTTTGTACCGAGTAACCGGGGGTTGGCATCTACAAATGTCGATTTTCGCGTAAAAAGGTACTTGAATTAAGAGTATGCATTGCAACTTGAATAAGTGAAATGTTGAGTAACCGGGAATCTTCACCTAAAAGTGTCGATTTTCGCGTAAAAAGGCATTCTCACTAATTAAGTAAAATTAGTATGAATAAATCCCTCTTAGATGTAAAATTTTGAGAAAAGGATGATTATAGGAGGAGGAAGGCTATAAATCGACTATGTGGGTTGCTTATTTGTGAAATTAGGTTAGGGTAAGAGATTAAGTTTAACTTGTTGAATTTAGGGTATAATTATCTTTCCTTTACTTGATATTATAAGTATTTAGTGTAAATTGAATAATTGTATAATGATTATTTTCCAAGTCTTGAGGAATTAAATTGGACAAAGTGCATATATTGTTTCACCTCTTGAATCATTGCATTTGATTATGTGTGAATTGCTTGAGGACAAGCAATGATTTAAGTGTGGGGGAGTTTGATAAGTGACTAATTTACGTAATAATTGTATGACATTTTATATTATTTTTAGTCACTTTGGTTATATTATTGGAAGAATATGAATCATTTTGGCTATAATTGGTGAATAAATGTTTTTAAGTGATTAAATGAGGTTTTTATCACTTTTTACTTGGATTTTGTGTATTTTGACAGTTTTGACACATTTTCGTATTTCGGCTATAACTTGAGTTACAATGATCGGATTGGGATGATTCTTGAACCCATTTGAAGATAAGAGATAGATCTACAACTTTGGTGAAGACATCTAAATCCAGTTTGAAGGTTTTCCAGGTCAAAATGCCGAATTACAATAGCAAATTTCTACTGGTCGAAGCTGGAACAGGGCAATGAGCAGGCAAGGGTATTTCAGTCATATCTCAGCCTACACAGATCCAAATGAGGTGATTCTTGATGCATTAGAAAGATAACTCAAAAGGCTACAACTTTCGTGTTTTAGACATGAGCTGGTTCAGCCTCTAACATCAAGAAAAGATTGGTTGAAGTTGGGCCAAAAACAGAGCAAGTGATCCACACTCGGATCCACTATTCATCCGAACCCTCGGTTGTTTCTGGGTTAGTGGATCCGAGGTACTGTAGCAGCTCGGATCACTGGTCAGAAAAGGCTGCTCTGTATGCGTAAAACTCAATTTCACCTCCACCAACTCACATTGGATGCTAGACATGTGAGAAACATTCCCAGCTGTAAAAGGGAGATGTAATCCTCATTTCTTGACCACCTTTCATCATTAAATAGCCAAATTCATTGCAAAAAAGGAGATGGGGAGTTCATAGCAGAAAATAGAGAGAGACATACGGGAGAAGCTGGAAGTTGCAGAAATGTAGCTCTTTCATTTCCTTAGTGTAGGATAGTTTAGCTAGTGTAATTCATCCACTCTTGTATATTGCTAGACTAGGATTAAGATGGAGATGAAGAAGGCAATGAAGAAAGCTCATGTGACAAGGGTTGTATTCCTTCTAAATTCTTTATCTTTTGTATTTGATTCCAATTTTAGTTAATATACAAGTTCTGGATTTTGTGTTCATTATGTGTTTATAAAGTTTAAGCCTTGGGTTTGGTTGAACTTTCTATGATTGTTAGTGTTAATTGTTTGGTTATTTGACTGCTACGATTTGAGCAAGTTATTTAGCACTTTGGCTCTTTAAATCATGATTAATCTGGTACCATTAATTGTGATTATCTAAGGTGTTGTTTCTGCAATGGAAATTGAGATTTAACACTAGTTCAAGAAGTGCTAAACATAGGAGTACACTCACGAAAGTAGAGGTGCATCTATGTGGTTTTTAGTGATTCATTTCATGTAATTTCATTGAAGAAATGAACTTGTAGCTAATTTCATAACCATGAAAATAGGTATGGATTAGTTATGAGTATAATTGATTCACTACGAAAGTAGGATTCAAATGCATAAGGAAATTACACCATAATTAGCCTAGATGTAGTATTCAATGATCCAAATATAGCACTTGCATGAGTAGTTAGGGATACCACAACCTAAGGAGCTTTCATTTGTTATTTTGTATAATTTCAGTAGGTTTAATTTGTTATAATTCATTGATAGTCTAAATAATAGAGAAGCTTTAGTAGTACCGGTAATTGCAATCTTCCTTGTGGGATCGACCCTTAATACCCTATACTCGCTCACGATTCGTATACTTGCGATAAATCGCGTGTGGGGTATTTAGGAGTTTATAAATGTAAAACTTGATTAGGATGAGTTTAATTGTATATGTATACTCCGCGCACGTCACTTGTGACCTAGAAAATAAATTTATTAGAACACATAACCTTGATGAATGATACATACAATCATATATTATACATTTACGTTACCAGCAATTACTAACTATAATATTAAGTTTCAATCATTTTACTTAAAAAATCTTAGCATTATTTTAAATAAACTTCCTAATACTTGTTTCATATAAGTTTCTTTAAGTAAAATTGTAAATTTATGCCACAAACTAGTAAGTCTTGATGGTTAACCAAATTTACTATTCTATCAATAGGATTTACTTTTAATCCGTGAAAACTTACTATTACTTGAACTAAACTTACTCTCCAAAAAGTAAGTTTCGAATATAGAGTAGTAATATATTTTTTAAAAAACGTAACTTTCATTTTTATTTCAATTTACTTTTTAAGACATAAATAGGATAACACTTAGATGACCTTTTTCGATTTATTTTTTATTTGCTTTTAGTGACCATTTAATTATTTGATAGGTCTATCCACCTAATTAGGATAACACTTAAAAATAAGAAAGTAAGTTTTCTATCTAAAATAATAAGTTAACAGTAATAAATTAGTAACTTTTATACTTCAAAAGGTAAGTTGGAATAAATATTAAACTTACTTTTTAAATAAATAAATTACTACTTTATATCCCAAACTTACTTTTTAGAGAGTAAGTTTAATTCAAGTAATAGTAAGTTTTTATACATAAATAGTAACTCTTACTAATAACATGGTAAATTGATTAATAATCAAAACTTACTGATTTATGGGACACATGTGCTATTTTATTTTAAAACATATTTCAAACTAGTATCAGGAAATTTATTTGAAATAACGATAAAATGTTTTATTAATCATTAATTCTTAGTACCTTAGTTAGTAAGTACTCATAAGATACCTGTATAATATATGATTATAGGTATAATTTAAAAAAAATTATTTGTATATTTTAAAATACTATGAAAAATAGTTTGAATTTTCACATATTCTTGTAAATATGTAATAAAATTTTGTTGTATTATAAGTTTTAAATCATTTTCAATTTTTGAAAAGTTTGAAAGTTTGGATAACTGTTACAACAAATCTTCCTAGTTATATATAGAATATTACTTGTTTATATATCAAAATTTTTATAATTTTACGCCTATGAATATAATAAGATGATAAAGTTTTAATAAGTTTACATCTGAGACACAATAAATAATAAGAGTAAAAGCCTAAACAAATGAGAAATAATATAATAATAAAAATGACAAAATGTATAACAATTAATATAAGAAAATCAGTATGCTCTGGATTTTTTTTCCTTGGGAGATTGTTCATAAGAATAGGATCCAATAATTATAAATGAAAATCACATGCATATATAATCTATTGTAGAATTTAAATTACATTTAGTTCACGTATAAAATGGTCCTAAAATAATTAGTACACTATGATACAATGTTATTTTAACAACAAAAATTTTTTTTACTAAAAGTCTGAAATATACTTGACATACGTATGAGGGATACTTTACCATTTTTAGTATCTGACATCTAATCATGAAAGTTAATTTGAGAAAAACTATTTTTGACAATAGAATTATTTTGAATTTAACCAACAAGTTGAGATTTTTTAAACAATAAAAGTGAAATATTTTGGGAACTTAGTTGTTTATTTTCCCATAATTAAAAATTTAAAATATGACAAATTATTCTTACATATTTTATAAGGTCATATGCAAAAAAAAAAAAATTTCATAGTATATTTAAAATGCTTCAAACATATAACATTTATAAATGATATGTACAATTGTAAGTTTCTTTAAGTAAAATAGTAAATTTATGCCACAAACTATTAAGTTTTGATGATTAACCAAATTTACTATTCTATCAGCAATATTTACTACTAATCTATAAAAACTTACTATTACTTGAACTAAACTTACTCTCCAAAAACTAAGTTTCAGATATAGAGTAGTATTTTACTTCAAAAAAAAAAATAGTTCCATATTTATTCAAGTTTACTTTTTGAGACATAAAAGTTACTAATATATCGAGTTAACTTACTATTTTTTATGCAAAACTTACTAACCAAAATTTTAGGTACTATTTCATTTAGATGACCAGTACAACAGGTAATCAAATGGTCGCTAAAAGTATTTTTACCTATTATATCAGGTAAAAATAGTTTCGTTATCGTAACTGTCGTTACTTCAGACTTTTCCCACGTAAGAATGCTTCTGCAACTTAAAATCTGCTACAACTAGAATGCTTGCTGCATTTTCATCTTCAACCACAAATTTCAGAAAACTAACTCAAGCTTTGCACAAACTTTCTCAACCAATGGCCAAGCTTTGAATTAAACCACACAACATACAACTTGGACGTTCAAATCAGGAAAACACAGCAAGAAATGATGCAAAAATCAAACTGCAACAAGGTTTCAGCAAGCCTATGAAGCTTTCGGCAAACCGAAGTTTCCATTGCTTCTATAATTTTCGGATGAAACTTTTCTGCAATTCGGCACCTTGTCAAGCCAGCTTTCAAACATAATCAAGTCCAAACACAAGGCTTCCAACTAAGCAGCAAGCCATCATTCAATTCAACAAAAAAACTTAGCAACAACCAGTGCAAGCAAGAAATGAAATTCATTTGGCAAGTTAAAAAAAAAAAATCTGGAATGCTGCGAAGCAGCCGAAATAGAATGCAGCAAGGATTCTTGGTGTTTGAACATGATCCAAACATATCAAACATGCAAATTCAACAACCCACCTTCCCCTGCTTCCCTCAACACAAGATCAAACATGAAACGAAAGTGCCAAAACTCAGCTAGTAATTAAGGAAAGGGAAACGCGGCAGCAAAAAGAAAGGAAAATGCAGCAGCCTTTGCTTGCTGTGTTTTTTGAAAGGAACAACTTTGGCAACTTCAGCAGCATCATAGTATGAATTTTCGGACTCAAAAATACATCAAAAATGGTCTACATACATGCTAAAATTTGACCCAAGCAATCCAACACAAGTTGCGAACATCAAAAACATTTCTGCAGCAAAGAGAAACTCTCGACAGCTGACTAAAACCTGAGGCAATCCAGCCACCTTATGCGGCCCAAAAATTCGGATTGTTTGTTCAAAAAAAATGCCGCAACAAGTCAGAGACTTTTGAGTTGCAGCGAAACACAAGCCAGCCTACAGCTTGCTTCCCAAATTAGTTCCTGCAACAAAGCTGAACACTTTCAGCATTGTTGCAGCAACTTTATATGCAAACTAACTCGAATAAGCAATCTAATTCAGACAACGAAACCCTCGAACAAACCTTCTCATTTTTTACTAGCATGAAACCTTGGGATTTCAGTATATAACAAGAAGATAAAAATAAAAGCACGAACATGGGGATATCCTGCTACGGGTGAACCCAGATACTTCCTCAAATGAGCTAGTCATGAAAATGTCATTTTTATGTTTAAAGCTAACATCTTGCCACTAATCACCATCTAATGATAAAACCTAATAACAACACCAAACCAAACCCAAGCATTAACGTAGTGAATCATGCATGTAAGCAGCAAAAGGTTCCAACTTTGGACAGTAAACAGCCATCGTGATTCTCAACAGAGGTTCCCACCAAACGGTAGCTCACACACATGACCATTCAACACCAATCAGACCCATAATTCATCATAATTTTACGCTTTATTAACAGAAGTTGTCTACAGGAGAAAGGCTAAAAGAAATCTTACAATGAGCTCTCTGATTTCGTTAAGCAGTGGGCTTGCTCGGAGGACAAACACAGGTGGCGACGGTGGAATCAGCTCCGTTTCTTGTCTAGGTTCTCCAAAGCCCGTAGCTTTCCTTTGTTCCTTCGTTGCCCAAATATCTCAGCTTTCTACTCAATCCTCCCCCCCCTTTTCAATCTCTCTGGTTTTCCTTTCTTATTGTTTTTCAAATGCGAGCCGTCAACCTCTCTTTTCTTTTCCCAAATTTTTCTGCAGTCGTTACTCTCCTCCTCTTACACTAGCTCTCTGTGCTTTGTTTTTGCCCTGAAAACCCCTTCTCTCCAAAACCCTCGCTCAGTTTTTCTTTTAGCCCTTCTGACTCTCCAAAAAACCTCCCCTGCGGCTGTGGTTCATTTCTCCCTTTTATATCCAGCTCTCAACCTCCTAAACCCTGTATTCAATGGCCAGAAATCATCCCTTCCCAATCCTTTTTCTTGACCATTCGATCAGCGTCCCCTCGTCCTTTGCACGCTGCAAAAACAAAATGCAGCGTGCATGCGCGACCCAATTTTTTTTTTTTTTTTAAACTAATTAATATAGATAACTAAATACTTAATAAAAAATAAATGAAGAAATGCTAATTAAGATACAAATAAAATGCTAATTTGCTTTCTCTCTTTTTCTTTTCTTCTTTTTCTTCTTTTTTCCTTTTTAAAGTAGCTTAACAAAATGATAATAAAATTAAGTAAAAATCAACAATTTAATTAACATCAGATAAAAATAAAATAAACAGCAAAAATGGAAACTTTTTTGATTTTTCTTTTCATTTTAAATAATGAAACTAAATCCAAAACAACTAAAACATATTTTTTCTCTCTTTTTTTTTTTTGAACACTTTTCTTTTCCTTTTGTGAAATTCTACGCTAAAAATCCAAAAATAAAATAAAATAACAACATAAAAATAAAACTAAAAAACTAAAAACTAAAAGTGAGTAAAACTGACACGACAACATAATAAGTAAAATAAAAGTAAAAGAAATTGCAATAAAATTTTGGTGTCTACAGTTTCTATGGAACAAAAGCAAGATTAAATGGTTGAGTTATTGGATTTGAGCAAGAGTAGAGCTAGGAATTTGGAGAGTTTTGTTGACCTTGGTCGATCAATCCTTGATTTTGAGGATTAACAAACCAAAATGTAGATTTGGGCTAATGTTTTTATGTGAGCAATTTGTTAGAACAGATTCTTGTGGCACAAAAGAAGAAGCAAAAACAGGGCACTCATGTGGGACGTCCGAAAGGAAGCTATCGGACGTCCGAAAGGATGAAGAACATCAGGAAGGATATTCTGTCGGACGCCCGTGAGGAAGCATCGGACGTCCGGATGGATCGGACACACTCTTCGGACGCACATCGATCGTGTCGGACGTCCTAAAAATTCCACGAAGATTTGATAACTCTCTGGACGACGTTCGGACGCAGGGTTCGGACGTCCGACAGGTGGTTTGGACGCAGGGTTCGGACGTCCGACAGGTGGTTCGAACGTCCGACAGGCCAACGGCTAGTTTTGACAGCATTTAATATTTGACCGTTGGAGAACCTTTTGGAGCCATTTCTCACCTTCTATAAACACCCCAAAGCACAAGAAGTAAAAAGACTTTTTCCAACACAAAATACAAGCTTACAAGTGAGATTTTTGAGTAGAAAGATTCTTTGTTGGTTGTATAAGGGGTTGGGAAAGTTGGGTTGTGAGGTTGCTCAAGTGAAGGTTATTCTCTAGGAGGAGTAAAACCTTGGTGAAGGTGAACCTATCACTTGAAGTGGTAAAACCTTGGTGAAGGTTGCCTCATTTGTATAAAATAGTTCTTAATTGGGTGAGTGATCTTTCAAGTGTAGGTTGTTGAGGGTTAACTAGAATAGTTGTAAAACTCCTTGGCTCAACCAAAGTGTGTTTGGGGTGAGGAAGGAGTGAGCCTTCACTTGTACATCTTGGTTAGCATCGCCATCTATTGAAGAGGCTATTGGATTGATATTTGGTTTGCATTTCTTATCTTTTCTCTTTAATTAAGTTTTCTTTATTGTGCTTAAATTTGATATATCTTTGTGCATCATTGTGAAATTGTTTGTACTCATTGGGTTGCACCGGGCACTTACAATTGGTATCAGAGCTTGGTCTCGTTTGATCAAGCTTAACCGCTTAGAGTAAAGATCATGGCAACCATAAAAGTTTCTTTTTTAGAAGGGTAATCTATTGATAGACCACCTATGTTTAATGGTTCTCATTTTAGCATGTGGAAACAAAGAATGATGATTTTCTTACAATCCGTTTATATTCAATTATGGTATGTGGTAGAAGATGGTCCTTATGAAGCCAGAATAATTGACTCTACCACTAATTTGAGTAGATTAAAGACTAGACAAGAATTGAATGAAAAAGACAAGAGATACCTTTCTTTGAATGCCAAGGCCATGTGTATATTGTACAATGCATTAGATGTAAATGAATCTAGTAGGATTAAAGGTTGTAAATCAGCTAAAGATATTTGGGATAAATTGTGTGTATTTCATGAAGGTAACCAAGATATTAAAGAACAAAAGAAATCTTTGCTTGTTTCTCAATATGAATTTTTCAAAATGCATCCTCTTGAAAATGTTGATAAGATGTGTAGTAGATTTTGTGACATTATTCAAGATCTTAAATTGCTTGGAAAAGAATATTCTTTGGGTGAGAAAAATAGAAAGATTTTGAATGCCTTGCCAAAAGAATGGGAAAACAAAATAAATGCTATAGAAGAGGCAAAGGATTTAAATTCTATGTCCATTGAATCTCTTGTGAATTCCCTAACTTCTTATGAATTAAAGCTGCAATTCAAAGTGCAAGAGGAAGAAAATGCAAGAATGTATAAGAGAGGCATAGCTTTTAAAGCATCTCAAGTGGGGGATAACCCATCCTTCATGGGTAATGAAAACATGGAAGTGGACAATGATATAACTCCTCACATCAAAAGTTTCAAGAAGATCTTCAACAAGAGAAGTTCAAGAGGAGATTGCAAAATTACATGGGATGAATACAATTCAAAAAGAGAAAAAGAAGAGTTGGCACAAATGGCACTAATGGCCTTTGGAGAAGATGAGGTAAATTCTTATCACTCTTCTTGTGATGAAGATAATGAAGATGATGATGTGAAAATTCTTATGATTAAAATGCATAAAAGTTTGAGAAAATCTTATGCTAAAAATAAAGATTTGAAAACAAAAATAAATGATTTGTTGGAAGAAAACTCCAAACTTTTTCAAGAAAACAAATGTTTGAGAATGAAAAATGATGATTTAAAAAATCAAAAAAGTGTTTTTGATTGCAAAAATAATTTGAAAAGGAAGTTGGAAGAGAAAACAAAGTTTTATGAAAAAATGTTGGAGGAACAAAATTTGTTAAAGAAAAGAATTAATGACTTGAACGAGTTTCTCCAAAATGAAAAACAAAAGTTTTCTCAAACAAAAGAAAGCAAATCTTTTCAAGGCACAAATAAGTTTGCTATGATAAGAAGTAAGAAAATTAGTTGCATTAAATCCACTTATGTGCAAAATACTTCTATCATGTGTCACTTTTGTTGTCAATTTGGACATATGCAAAATGATTGCTATGTAAAGAAAAATATGAGAAAAGGTATGAAATCCATGTGGATTGCTAGATCATGTTGTACTAACTCCCAAGAACCCTATAAAAAATTACAATTGGTATCATGACAGTTTTGTCATTCTATATGGTCTTGATTTGGAAAATAAAGGGGGAGTTTGCTTTTTGATTGATGTCAAAAGGGGGAGTAGGATTTATTGAAATTTCTTTGTATCTTGGCATTTTCTAAGGGGGAGTTTTACTTGAACTTATTTGATCAAAGAAATCTTCATTTTGTTTGTCATCATCAAAAAGGGGGAGATTGTTGACCTTGGTCGATCAATCCTTGGTTTTGATGATTAACAAACCAAAATGTAGATTTGGGCTAATGTTTTTATGTGAGCAATTTGTTAGAACAGATTCTTGTGGCACAAAAGAAGAAGCAAAAACAGGGCACTCATGTGGGATGTCCGAAAGGAAGCTATCGGACGTCCGAAAGGATGAAGAACATCAGGAAGGATATTCTGTCGGACGCTCGTGAGGAAGCATCGGACGTCCGGATGGATCGGACACACTCTTCGGACGCACATCGATCGTGTCGGACGTCCTAAAAATTCCACGAAGATTTGATAACTCTCTGGACGACGTTCGGACGCAGGGTTCGGACGTCCGACAGGTGGTTCGAACGTCCGACAGGCCAACGGCTAGTTTTGACAGCATTTAATATTTGACCGTTGGAGAGCCTTTTGGAGCCATTTCTCACCTTCTATAAACACCCCAAAGCACAAGAAGTAAAAAGACTTTTGCCAACACAAAATACAAGCTTACAAGTGAGATTTTTGAGTAGAAAGATTCTTTGTTGGTTGTATAAGGGGTTGGGGAAGTTGGGTTGTGAGGTTGCTCAAGTGAAGGTTATTCTCTAGGAGGAGTAAAACCTTGGTGAAGGTGAACCTATCACTTGAAGTGGTAAAACCTTGGTGAAGGTTGCCTCATTTGTATAAAAATAGTTCTTAATTGGGTGAGTGATCTTTCAAGTGTAGGCTGTTGAGGGTTAACTAGAATTGTTGTAAAACTCCTTGGCTCAACCAAAGTGTGTTTGGGGTGAGGAAGGAGTGAGCCTTCACTTGTACATCTTGGTTAGCATCGCCATCTATTGAAGAGGCTATTGGATTGATATTTGGTTTGCATTTCTTATCTTTTCTCTTTAATTAAGTTTTCTTTATTGTGCTTAAATTTGATATATCTTTGTGCATCATTGTGAAATTGTTTGTACTCATTAGGTTGCACCGGGCACTTACAAGTTTTCCTTTCTTTCTTCCTTGGAGAGAGCCGGCTTCAAGAGCTTGGAAATAAGGGTGAATTTTGGAAATTTTGTTTTTGTTGGTTTATTTGGTCAAATGGTAAAAGAATGAATAGTAGTCATAACTTAAGACTTAATCTTATGGTGACACTTGTCACCCTATTTAATGCATCTCTATCTCTTTGTTCCTCTCACACCAATCGACTTGGTAACCTCTAATTATCTCTTAACACCCGGTAAATTAAATCCAGTATCCAAAACTTAACCTAACTGGCCGAATTTTTTTGAACTTTTCGCCCTAGTGGGTCCCACGTCCGGTATACGCTCTTAATTTCTTAAAAACTAACCAATACTAGAAACTCACCTAAAAACTATATTTACCCATAAAAATTATGTAGAAACTTTTTGAATAAAGAAAATGCAGAAAACATGCCAGTAACCCGAATAAAACCTAGAAAATGGGAAAAATTACACGGTCTCCAACTTCGAACTCCAAGTCTTTCCTTCGATTGTCCGCATAGCTCTTTTGTCGGCTTTGAGCAGTTTGGAGTCGTTGCCGTATCAACTTCACCTTTTCTCGCGCCTCCTCCATCCATGGAATAGTGGTTGGATCTAATGCCTTTCTCTCGCCAACTTCGTCCCAGTAGATCGGTGATCGGCATTTTCGTCCATATAGTGCCTCGTATGGAGCCATTTGAATCGACGAATGGTAGCTGTTGTTGTACGCAAACTCTACTAAGGTCATGTGTTGACCCCAGCTGCCTCCAAAATCCAAAATGCAGGTTCTTAGCATGTCCTCGAGAGTTTGGATTGTCCGCTCCGATTCTCCATCCGTCTAAGGGTGATAGGTGGTGCTTAGATTGAGTTTAGTCCCTAGAGTTTCCTGGAACTTCTGCCAAAACCGGGATACGAACCGGGGATCTCTATCGGAGACGATGCTCACAGGAACACCGTGCAGCTTTACAATCTCGTCCATGTACAGTTGAGCCAACTTGTCCATGGAATACTTCATGTTTACCGGCAAGAAATGGGCCGACTTGGTTAATCGATCGACGATCACCCAAACGGCATCGTGTCCTGGTTGCGTTCGCGGCAAACCTGAAACGAAGTCCATTGTGATATTTTTCCACTTCCACTCGGGTATCTCAAGGGGTTGTAACAAGCCCGATGGTTTTTGATGCTCCGCCTTAACCTGTTGGCAAACGAGACATTTCTGCACGTACAGAGCGATTTTCTTCTTCATATTGTCCCACCAATAGGTTCCTTTCAGGTCCTGATACATCTTGCTACTACCCGGATGGATTTTATACTTGGACCGATGGGCTTCCTCTAGAATCTCCATTTTCAACGTTTCATCCTTCGGCACCACTATTCGGTTTCGATATTTTAAAATACCCTCAGGACTAAAATTGAAATCAGTTGTTTCTCCTTTTCCCACTTTCTCTCCCCATTTCCGCACCAGTGAATCTTCCTTTTGAGCTTCTTTAATCCTCTCCAAGAGGGTGGAGGTTACCTTAATGTTACCAAAAATTACTTTATGACTCCCAAGGTAGGGTTTCCACTCGCAAACCGACTCGAGCAAATTCCACTCTTTAATCATTAACCCTGCTACTTGCGCCTTGCGACTCAAAGCATCGGCCACTACATTTGCCTTTCCTGGATGGTAGTGGATGGTACAGTCGTAATCTTCCAGAAATTCCATCCACCGTCGTTGCCTCATGTTCAATTCCTTCTGTGAGAAGAGGTACCTAATGTGACGCCCTGAAAGGTACGAGTGTGAGAACCCGAAAAATTTTCTAATTTTCTAGGGTTATTTTATTTAATCGCCCGCCTTTTCTACATTTTCTTTATTAGAAAATTTCCTCAGATAAAGTTTATGAGCAAAGATAGTTTTAAAATATATTTTTCTAATATCGGTTAGTTTTTGAGAAATTAAGAGCGTATTTTGAACGTGGGACCCGCAAGTGCGGTAAATGCATTATATTTTTGACAACTTGTTGAAATTTTGTATTAAGTGATATTATTTTACAAAGTGTTAAGATATTTGTATTGGAGAGACAAAAAGATAAGTTTTAAACCAAAAAGGTGACAAGTGTCACCTTGTGATTTAATCTTGGACTTTGACCATTATTTCTTACCTTTACTAATACTCAATTTTGACCCAAAAATCATCCTATTTCTATGCTTCATGGCCGGCTCTCTCTCAAAGGAAAAGAAGAAAAATCTCTCAACTTTCTAGCTTCTCATCTCACTCAATCTTCAATTCTAATCGATTAAACTTGAATTTACTCCATAAAACCTCTTAGTTTGGTGGAGTTGAGCTTGGTTGTGAAGTTGTTTGGAAAGCTAAGGTGACTAATTGCTCTATCTCTTGTATTGCTAAGGTGAGTTGTGAAGAACCACTTTCCTTCCTCTAATGATGTTCAATTCATGATTGGTGGTGGTATAAGATGCACTTTTATGGATTATATCTTGATTTTGGTTGAATTGGTGAAGTTTTATAATTATTGGGGATTTTTCTGTTTTCATATGGATATGATTATGTGGTCATGTATGATGATTGGAAATGATAATTATTGGGGATTTTTCTGTTTTCATATGGATATGATTATGTGGTCATGTATGATGATTGGAAATGATATTTAAGGAAGCTAGAAGGTGGAAAAAGTGGATAATTGCAAGCAATTTCTGGTTTGGAAGAAATTTCAGAAAACTAGGGTTCCTGAAGGAGCATTCTGTCCGAATTTTTAGGTCCTAGATAGAGGCCGAATTGGCTTTGTCTTAAAACATGAAAGTTGTAGGGAATGACATTTTAGAGGTGCCTACAAAATTTCAGGTCAATCGGAGTAGCGTAGAATGAGATAAGTCGAAATTACTATTGCTGTTTTGGTTTTACCCGAAATTGAGAAGTGCGTCTGTAATGGGTTTTTTTGGCTGGAATTGCTTCCGAATTGGTTGTTGAGGCCTTCTGATGAAATTTAGCCCTGTTTCTTAGCTTTCATATGGTTTTTGAATTTATGGATTTGGACTTGGATAGCCTGTTTTATGATGTTTCCGCTAGAATACGTTCTGTGAATCTGTTTTTATGATTCTGGTATAGTATCTTGCATTTTTGACCTGGTTACACTCGAAACTGGGTTGAGTGACCTTCTGAAATATTGTAGCCCTGTCTCTTAGCTTCAAAACGGTGGGTCTTTCACCTTCATCTGACAATCGTAGCGCCTTTGGTACCATTACCGCAAAATGACGTCAAAACTGTTTTTCTGGTTTTGAGCTTAACTTTCATTTCCGAACTTTTCCCTAGCTTGACTTGTACTAGTACTACTTGGAGCTTGCTGAATGGCTATTGGAAGAACTTGTTGTTGTGTGTGTACCTTTGGGACTGGATGAGGAAATAATGAAGCCATGATGGCTGGAAAAGTTAGTAAATTCAGGGGAAGTGCTGTCCGAACTTTGAAGGGATTTGTTTGCATTGAGTTTGTGATCTAAGACTTGGATTTGAGCAAGGCAATGTTATATGCTGGATGATTTCTGAGCCGTGGAGATGAGTGACCCTAAATTATTTCCAAAGTACTTGTGAAATGTTTCTTGCATTATGTACTCGATTGCATCTCATGCGTGCTTGCCTGTGAATTCATGACATGATTTGGCTTCAATGAGTTCTGGGAAAGTCTTGTGTTGGACACCAACGTCTCCACCATTTTCGTAAGTTCGTGACATGACGGAGCAAATGGCTCCGGAGCTCAAAAAGGGGCTCCCTCTTAATGTTAATGTTAATGTTAAATGATCTATTTGAGCGTTGGGTGTTCAAGTGCTATGACTTCACTGGCTCACGACAGCAATAAACGGACATTTGTTCTTTGAATCATGACATCATCGAAAGGATCGAAATGCAATATTGTGAAATATATTTGATTACTGATTTTACTGGTTACTCGCTGAGCTTCTAGCTCACCCCAAAAATATTTTATTCCCCTCCACAGGGCTCGAGTCGAAGGAAACGTTTGTATTAAAGTTCTCCGTGTGAATGGCTGGTATCAAGGATCAGAGTGGCGCAGCGGAAGCGTGGACGCTTCGCTTTTGATATGTAATTCTTGGAGAATTTAATGTATATTTGAGATTTATATTGTAATTTAATTGAGGACTTTAGTGAACGACTGAGTCCCGGCGAGAGCTGGGCAGGCGGCCCGCTGAACCCTCTGGTTCGCCTTAGGGGGAGGTGGGGCTGTCACAGTTGGTATCAGAGCTTAGGCTTCAGATCTCTGTAGTGTATCCTAGGCTTGAAGTTTAGGATGCCGGACTGTGGGTTTGATTTGACTCTTAGTGTTTACTTGGAATGCTTGAGTGATTTTTGCGGGATGTCTTGACTTGATTGATACAAGAGGGAATGTCGAGGACGACATTCTTATAAGGAGGGGAGTTTGTGACGCCCTGAAAGGTACGAGTGTGAGAACCCGAAAAATTTTCTAATTTTCTAGGGTTATTTTATTTAATCGCCCGCTTTTTCTACATTTTCTTTATTAGAAAATTTCCTCAGATAAAGTTTATGAGCAAAGATAGTTTTAAAATATATTTTTCTAATATCGGTTAGTTTTTGAGAAATTAAGAGCGTATTTTGAACGTGGGACCCGCAAGTGCGGTAAATGCATTATATTTTTGACAACTTGTTGGAATTTTGTATTAAGTGATATTATTTTACAAAGTGTTAAGATATTTGTATTGGAGAGACAAAAAGATAAGTTTTAAACCAAAAAGGTGACAAGTGTCACCTTGTGATTTAATCTTGGACTTTGACCATTATTTCTTACCTTTACTAATACTCAATTTTGACCCAAAAATCATCCTATTTCTATGCTTCATGGCCGGCTCTCTCTCAAAGGAAAAGAAGAAAAATCTCTCAACTTTCTAGCTTCTCATCTCACTCAATCTTCAATTCTAATCGATTAAACTTGAATTTACTCCATAAAACCTCTTAGTTTGGTGGAGTTGAGCTTGGTTGTGAAGTTGTTTGGAAAGCTAAGGTGACTAATTGCTCTATCTCTTGTATTGCTAAGGTGAGTTGTTAAGAACCACTTTCCTTCCTCTAATGATGTTCAATTCATGATTGGTGGTGGTATAAGATGCACTTTTATGGATTATATCTTGATTTTGGTTGAATTGGTGAAGTTTTATAATTATTGGGGATTTTTCTGTTTTCATATGGATATGATTATGTGGTCATGTATGATGATTGGAAATGATATTTAAGGAAGCTAGAAGGTGGAAAAAGTGGATAATTGCAAGCAATTTCTGGTTTGGAAGAAATTTCAGAAAACTAGGGTTCCTGAAGGAGCATTCTGTCCGAATTTTTAGGTCCTAGATAGAGGCCGAATTGGCTTTGTCTTAAAACATGAAAGTTGTAGGGAATGACATTTTAGAGGTGCCTACAAAATTTCAGGTCAATCGGAGTAGCGTAGAATGAGATAAGTCGAAATTACTATTGCTGTTCTGGTTTTACCCGAAATTGAGAAGTGCGTCTGTAATGGGTTTTTTTGGCTGGAATTGCTTCCGAATTGGTTGTTGAGGCCTTCTGATGAAATTTAGCCCTGTTTCTTAGCTTTCATATGGTTTTTGAATTTATGGATTTGGACTTGGATAGCCTGTTTTATGATGTTTCCGCTAGAATACGTTCTGTGAATCTGTTTTTATGATTCTGGTATAGTATCTTGCATTTTTGACCTGGTTACACTCGAAACTGGGTTGAGTGACCTTCTGAAATATTGTAGCCCTGTCTCTTAGCTTCAAAACGGTGGGTCTTTCACCTTCATCTGACAATCGTAGCGCCTTTGGTACCATTACCGCAAAATGACGTCAAAACTGTTTTTCTGGTTTTGAGCTTAACTTTCATTTCCGAACTTTTCCCTAGCTTGACTTGTACTAGTACTACTTGGAGCTTGCTGAATGGCTATTGGAAGAACTTGTTGTTGTGTGTGTACCTTTGGGACTGGATGAGGAAATAATGAAGCCATGATGGCTGGAAAAGTTAGTAAATTCAGGGGAAGTGCTGTCCGAACTTTGAAGGGATTTGTTTGCATTGAGTTTGTGATCTAAGACTTGGATTTGAGCAAGGCAATGTTATATGCTGGATGATTTCTGAGCCGTGGAGATGAGTGACCCTAAATTATTTCCAAAGTACTTGTGAAATGTTTCTTGCATTATGTACTCGATTGCATCTCATGCGTGCTTGCCTGTGAATTCATGACATGATTTGGCTTCAATGAGTTCTGGGAAAGTCTTGTGTTGGACACCAACGTCTCCACCATTTTCGTAAGTTCGTGACATGACGGAGCAAATGGCTCCGGAGCTCAAAAAGGGGCTCCCTCTTAATGTTAATGTTAATGTTAAATGATCTATTTGAGCGTTGGGTGTTCAAGTGCTATGACTTCACTGGCTCACGACAGCAATAAACGGACATTTGTTCTTTGAATCATGACATCATCGAAAGGATCGAAATGCAATATTGTGAAATATATTTGATTACTGATTTTACTGGTTACTCGCTGAGCTTCTAGCTCACCCCAAAAATATTTTATTCCCCTCCACAGGGCTCGAGTCGAAGGAAACGTTTGTATTAAAGTTCTCCGTGTGAATGGCTGGTATCAAGGATCAGAGTGGCGCAGCGGAAGCGTGGACGCTTCGCTTTTGATATGTAATTCTTGGAGAATTTAATGTATATTTGAGATTTATATTGTAATTTAATTGAGGACTTTAGTGAACGACTGAGTCCCGGCGAGAGCTGGGCAGGCGGCCCGCTGAACCCTCTGGTTCGCCTTAGGGGGAGGTGGGGCTGTCACAGTTGGTATCAGAGCTTAGGCTTCAGATCTCTGTAGTGTATCCTAGGCTTGAAGTTTAGGATGCCGGACTGTGGGTTTGATTTGACTCTTAGTGTTTACTTGGAATGCTTGAGTGATTTTTGCGGGATGTCTTGACTTGATTGATACAAGAGGGAATGTCGAGGACGACATTCTTATAAGGAGGGGAGTTTGTGACGCCCTGAAAGGTACGAGTGTGAGAACCCGAAAAATTTTCTAATTTTCTAGGGTTATTTTATTTAATCGCCCGCTTTTTCTACATTTTCTTTATTAGAAAATTTCCTCAGATAAAGTTTATGAGCAAAGATAGTTTTAAAATATATTTTTCTAATATCGGTTAGTTTTTGAGAAATTAAGAGCGTATTTTGAACGTGGGACCCGCAAGTGCGGTAAATGCATTATATTTTTGACAACTTGTTGGAATTTTGTATTAAGTGATATTATTTTACAAAGTGTTAAGATATTTGTATTGGAGAGACAAAAAGATAAGTTTTAAACCAAAAAGGTGACAAGTGTCACCTTGTGATTTAATCTTGGACTTTGACCATTATTTCTTACCTTTACTAATACTCAATTTTGACCCAAAAATCATCCTATTTCTATGCTTCATGGCCGGCTCTCTCTCAAAGGAAAAGAAGAAAAATCTCTCAACTTTCTAGCTTCTCATCTCACTCAATCTTCAATTCTAATCGATTAAACTTGAATTTACTCCATAAAACCTCTTAGTTTGGTGGAGTTGAGCTTGGTTGTGAAGTTGTTTGGAAAGCTAAGGTGACTAATTGCTCTATCTCTTGTATTGCTAAGGTGAGTTGTTAAGAACCACTTTCCTTCCTCTAATGATGTTCAATTCATGATTGGTGGTGGTATAAGATGCACTTTTATGGATTATATCTTGATTTTGGTTGAATTGGTGAAGTTTTATAATTATTGGGGATTTTTCTGTTTTCATATGGATATGATTATGTGGTCATGTATGATGATTGGAAATGATATTTAAGGAAGCTAGAAGGTGGAAAAAGTGGATAATTGCAAGCAATTTCTGGTTTGGAAGAAATTTCAGAAAACTAGGGTTCCTGAAGGAGCATTCTGTCCGAATTTTTAGGTCCTAGATAGAGGCCGAATTGGCTTTGTCTTAAAACATGAAAGTTGTAGGGAATGACATTTTAGAGGTGCCTACAAAATTTTAGGTCAATCGGAGTAGCGTAGAATGAGATAAGTCGAAATTACTATTGCTGTTCTGGTTTTACCCGAAATTGAGAAGTGCGTCTGTAATGGGTTTTTTTGGCTGGAATTGCTTCCGAATTGGTTGTTGAGGCCTTCTGATGAAATTTAGCCCTGTTTCTTAGCTTTCATATGGTTTTTGAATTTAAGGATTTGGACTTGGATAGCCTGTTTTATGATGTTTCCGCTAGAATGCGTTCTGTGAATCTATTTTTATGATTCTGGTATAGTATCTTGCATTTTTGACCTGGTTACACTCGAAACTGGGTTGAGTGACCTTCTGAAATATTGTAGCCCTGTCTCTTAGCTTCAAAACGGTGGGTCTTTCACCTTCATCTGACAATCGTAGCGCCTTTGGTACCATTACCGCAAAATGACGTCAAAACTGTTTTTCTGGTTTTGAGCTTAACTTTCATTTCCGAACTTTTCCCTAGCTTGACTTGTACTAGTACTACTTGGAGCTTGCTGAATGGCTATTGGAAGAACTTGTTGTTGTGTGTGTACCTTTGGGACTGGATGAGGAAATAATGAAGCCATGATGGCTGGAAAAGTTAGCAAATTCAGGGGAAGTGCTGTCCGAACTTTGAAGGGATTTGTTTGCATTGAGTTTGTGATCTAAGACTTGGATTTGAGCAAGGCAATGTTATATGCTGGATGATTTCTGAGCCGTGGAGATGAGTGACCCTAAATTATTTCCAAAGTACTTGTGAAATGTTTCTTGCATTATGTACTCGATTGCATCTCATGCGTGCTTGCCTGTGAATTCATGACATGATTTGGCTTCAATGAGTTCTGGGAAAGTCTTGTGTTGGACACCAACGTCTCCACCATTTTCGTAAGTTCGTGACATGACGGAGCAAATGGCTCCGGAGCTCAAAAAGGGGCTCCCTCTTAATGTTAATGTTAATGTTAAATGATCTATTTGAGCGTTGGGTGTTCAAGTGCTATGACTTCACTGGCTCACGAGAGCAATAAACGGACATTTGTTCTTTGAATCATGACATCATCGAAAGGATCGAAATGCAATATTGTGAAATATATTTGATTACTGATTTTACTGGTTACTCGCTGAGCTTCTAGCTCACCCCAAAAATGTTTTATTCCCCTCCACAGGGCTCGAGTCGAAGGAAACGTTTGTATTAAAGTTCTCCGTGTGAATGGTTGGTATCAAGGATCAGAGTGGCGCAGCGGAAGCGTGGACGCTTCGCTTTTGATATGTAATTCTTGGAGAATTTAATGTATATTTGAGATTTATATTGTAATTTAATTGAGGACTTTAGTGAACGACTGAGTCCCGGCGAGAGCTGGGCAGGCGGCCCGCTGAACCCTCTGGTTCGCCTTAGGGGGAGGTGGGGCTGTCACAGTTGGTATCAGAGCTTAGGCTTCAGATCTCTGTAGTGTATCCTAGGCTTGAAGTTTAGGATGCCGGACTGTGGGTTTGATTTGACTCTTAGTGTTTACTTGGAATGCTTGAGTGATTTTTGCGGGATGTCTTGACTTGATTGATACAAGAGGGAATGTCGAGGACGACATTCTTATAAGGAGGGGAGTTTGTGACGCCCTGAAAGGTACGAGTGTGAGAACCCGAAAAATTTTCTAATTTTCTAGGGTTATTTTATTTAATCGCCCGCTTTTTCTACATTTTCTTTATTAGAAAATTTCCTCAGATAAAGTTTATGAGCAAAGATAGTTTTAAAATATATTTTTCTAATATCGGTTAGTTTTTGAGAAATTAAGAGCGTATTTTGAACGTGGGACCCGCAAGTGCGGTAAATGCATTATATTTTTGACAACTTGTTGGAATTTTGTATTAAGTGATATTATTTTACAAAGTGTTAAGATATTTGTATTGGAGAGACAAAAAGATAAGTTTTAAACCAAAAAGGTGACAAGTGTCACCTTGTGATTTAATCTTGGACTTTGACCATTATTTCTTACCTTTACTAATACTCAATTTTGACCCAAAAATCATCCTATTTCTATGCTTCATGGCCGGCTCTCTCTCAAAGGAAAAGAAGAAAAATCTCTCAACTTTCTAGCTTCTCATCTCACTCAATCTTCAATTCTAACCGATTAAACTTGAATTTACTCCATAAAACCTCTTAGTTTGGTGGAGTTGAGCTTGGTTGTGAAGTTGTTTGGAAAGCTAAGGTGACTAATTGCTCTATCTCTTGTATTGCTAAGGTGAGTTGTGAAGAACCACTTTCCTTCCTCTAATGATGTTCAATTCATGATTGGTGGTGGTATAAGATGCACTTTTATGGATTATATCTTGATTTTGGTTGAATTGGTGAAGTTTTATAATTATTGGGGATTTTTCTGTTTTCATATGGATATGATTATGTGGTCATGTATGATGATTGGAAATGATATTTAAGGAAGCTAGAAGGTGGAAAAAGTGGATAATTGCAAGCAATTTCTGGTTTGGAAGAAATTTCAGAAAACTAGGGTTCCTGAAGGAGCATTCTGTCCGAATTTTTAGGTCCTAGATAGAGGCCGAATTGGCTTTGTCTTAAAACATGAAAGTTGTAGGGAATGACATTTTAGAGGTGCCTACAAAATTTTAGGTCAATCGGAGTAGCGTAGAATGAGATAAGTCGAAATTACTATTGCTGTTCTGGTTTTACCCGAAATTGAGAAGTGCGTCTGTAATGGGTTTTTTTGGCTGGAATTGCTTCCGAATTGGTTGTTGAGGCCTTCTGATGAAATTTAGCCCTGTTTCTTAGCTTTCATATGGTTTTTGAATTTAAGGATTTGGACTTGGATAGCCTGTTTTATGATGTTTCCGCTAGAATGCGTTCTGTGAATCTATTTTTATGATTCTGGTATAGTATCTTGCATTTTTGACCTGGTTACACTCGAAACTGGGTTGAGTGACCTTCTGAAATATTGTAGCCCTGTCTCTTAGCTTCAAAACGGTGGGTCTTTCACCTTCATCTGACAATCGTAGCGCCTTTGGTACCATTACCGCAAAATGACGTCAAAACTGTTTTTCTGGTTTTGAGCTTAACTTTCATTTCCGAACTTTTCCCTAGCTTGACTTGTACTAGTACTACTTGGAGCTTGCTGAATGGCTATTGGAAGAACTTGTTGTTGTGTGTGTACCTTTGGGACTGGATGAGGAAATAATGAAGCCATGATGGCTGGAAAAGTTAGTAAATTCAGGGGAAGTGCTGTCCGAACTTTGAAGGGATTTGTTTGCATTGAGTTTGTGATCTAAGACTTGGATTTGAGCAAGGCAATGTTATATGCTGGATGATTTCTGAGCCGTGGAGATGAGTGACCCTAAATTATTTCCAAAGTACTTGTGAAATGTTTCTTGCATTATGTACTCGATTGCATCTCATGCGTGCTTGCCTGTGAATTCATGACATGATTTGGCTTCAATGAGTTCTGGGAAAGTCTTGTGTTGGACACCAACGTCTCCACCATTTTCGTAAGTTCGTGACATGACGGAGCAAATGGCTCCGGAGCTCAAAAAGGGGCTCCCTCTTAATGTTAATGTTAATGTTAAATGATCTATTTGAGCGTTGGGTGTTCAAGTGCTATGACTTCACTGGCTCACGAGAGCAATAAACGGACATTTGTTCTTTGAATCATGACATCATCGAAAGGATCGAAATGCAATATTGTGAAATATATTTGATTACTGATTTTACTGGTTACTCGCTGAGCTTCTAGCTCACCCCAAAAATGTTTTATTCCCCTCCACAGGGCTCGAGTCGAAGGAAACGTTTGTATTAAAGTTCTCCGTGTGAATGGTTGGTATCAAGGATCAGAGTGGCGCAGCGGAAGCGTGGACGCTTCGCTTTTGATATGTAATTCTTGGAGAATTTAATGTATATTTGAGATTTATATTGTAATTTAATTGAGGACTTTAGTGAACGACTGAGTCCCGGCGAGAGCTGGGCAGGCGGCCCGCCGAACCCTCTGGTTCGCCTTAGGGGGAGGTGGGGCTGTCACACCTAAGACTCTTATGGTCCGAGTAAACCTCAAAGGTAACCCCATATAGGTAGTGTCTCCATTTCTTCAGAGCAAAAACAACTGCGACTAACTCCAGATCGTGGGTTGGGTAGTTCTGCTCGTGGGGTTTTAACTTTCTTGAGGCAAAAGATATCACATTTCGGTTCTGCATCAGCACACACCCTAGACCTTCTCGTGACGCATCGGTATAAACGACAAACTCGTCACCTCCGTTAGGTAAGACTAGAACTGGAGCCATGGTCAATCTTTTCTTTAGCTCTTGAAAACTTGTCTCACTTCGGGCATTCCAAATGAACCGACCATGTTTCTTTGTCAAGTCGGTTAGGGGACCGGCTAGTTTGGAAAAGTTCTTGATGAAACACCGGTAATATCCAGCCAGCCCTAGAAAGCTGCGGACCTCGGTAGGATTTTCTGGCCTCTTCCAATTAGTCACAGCCTCTACTTTCGCCGGGTCAACTGAAATACCCTCTTGAGAAATTACGTGTCCTAGAAAAAAAATTTTCTCCAGCCAAAATTCGCACTTGCTGAACTTAGCGTACAGTTGATGGTCTCTTAGGGTTTGTAAGACAACCCTCAAGTGCTGCTCATGCTCTTCACGTGTCTTGGAATAGACCAGAATGTCATCGATGAAGACTACGACAAATCGATCCAGGTAGGGCTTAAAAACCCTATGCATTAAATCCATGAAGGCGGCAGGAGCATTGGTTAGTCCGAATGGCATAACTGCGAATTCTTAATGCCCATATCTCGAGTTGAAAGCGATTTTCGGAATATCTTCCTTCCTGATTAATAACTGGTAATACCCTTGGCGGAGATCCAGTTTCGAGAAGACCACCGCTCCCTGCAACTGGTCAAACAACTCATCTATGTGGGACAATGGATACTTATTTTTAACCGTAATATTATTCAGGCCCGAATAATCGATACACATCCTCAAACCACCGTCCTTTTTCTTCACAAACAGTACAGGGGCTCCCCAAGGAGACCCACTCTCTTGAATGAACCCTCGCTCTAAAAGGTCCTGTAATTGTAATTTCAGCTCCTTGAGCTCCGCAGGGGCCATTCGGTACGGGGTTTTTGAGATAGGTGAGGTTCCCGGTAGCAAGTCTATTTTGAATTCTATCTCTCTTTCCGGAGGTAGGGCTACTAACTCATCAGGAAATACATCCGAAAATTCATTTACTATGGCCACGTCCTCCACTTTTAACTTATCCGTGGGGGTGTTAATCAGAAAGGCTAAAAATCCTTGTGCCCCTCTACTTAGCAGTTTCCTAGCCCGAATGCCCGAAATCAAAGCAGATGAGGCTAACCTACCCCTTATATCCAACCTTAAGGTTGCCTCACCCGGAATGCGGAATTCTACCACTTTCGTTTTACAATCCAGTTGGGCATTATACTTGGCTATCCAGTCCATACCCAAAATCACATCATACCCCTTAATGACCAAGCTTATCAAGTCCCCTAACAATCTCTTCTCTCCTACCCACACTTCACAATCCCTATAAACCATACTAGTAACCAAACGTTGATTCCCCGTAGGTATACTAACTTCTAGGTCGTATGGTAAACTAGCAGGTTTTATATCGATGCCACACATGAAATCAGGGTTAACAAAGGAATGAGTGGCACCAGGATCAATTAAAACTTTGGCAAAACGGTGGAAAATAGGGATCGTACCTTCTACGACCTCTGAGGAATCTGGGACCTGTTGGGGTTCTAACGAATATACTCGAGCTGGCACCTTAGGTTTCGTCCCATCTCCCTTAACCGGTCCCGTATTGGTCTTTGGCACGAGTTGAGCTCCCTTTCTGTCTTGCTTTAAAATTGGACAGGTAGCAAGCTGGTGGTTTGCGCTTCCGCAACGCAGACATTTGCCCTCTTTCTTCCAGCAATTATCTTCGAAGTGATTCGGCTTTCCGCAATACCCACAAGGCCCGCGGGACGCCGAACCAGAACTCTTATGGAAGTTTCCGCCTTGGCCTCTCCCAGTTGGGCCACTCCTGGACTGAGCCCCTCTACCGAAACCCGTCTGTCGTCCACCTCCAGTTCCTCGTCCGAACTTGGAGGGGGTACCTTTATCCCCTTGCCCGGAGCTGCTTCCAGGAAAACCCCGCTTCTTCGCCGGGAAGTTTCGTACTTGTACCCTAGCGCTCTCTACCCGTTGGGCCTTCTCAATGGCCTCGCTAAAAGCGTTAATCTGGGCCACCGCGAGGTCCTTCTGAATCTCCACATTCAGGCCCTGGATAAAACGCCTGATCCGCCGCTGCTCCGTCATAATCAACTCAGGGGCAAACTTGGATAAGCACGTGAACTGGCTTTCGTACTCCGCTACAAACTGAGCGCCTTGACGGAGTCGAATAAACTCATCTTCCTTCCTCTCCTGCACTAGAGGAGGGAAAAATTTCACGTTGAATTCTCTCATAAAATTCACCCAAGTCCTGGGCGTTTGTTCTCGTTCCCATTTTTACCGAATGACATTCCACCAGGAACGGGCCGCCCCTTCCAGCTGGAAAACGGCAAAAGTCGCCTGCCGTTCTTCGGTATAGTGCAGGGCAGCGAAAATATCTATCATTTTCTCAAGCCACCTTTCGGCGACATCCGGGTCGGGTCCCCCAATAAATTTCGGTGGTGCGAACTTCTGGAACCTCTCAAGTGCCCTATCGTCGCTTTCGACGTGGTTGCCCGGGTTTCCAGGATTAGGGTTTGGGTTTTGGCCTTGTTGCTGCACCACTTGTGCCAGCAGGTTGGTCATTTGCTGCATAGCGGCAGCTATCTGGACGTTGGGGTCAACCCTCGGTTCAGGATTAGGTCCAAAGGAGGTTTCCCCAGCACCCCTGTGACAGCCCCACCTCCTCCTAAGGCGAACCAGAGGGTTCGGCGGGCCGCCTGCCCAGCTCTCGCCGGGACTCAGTCGTTCATTACATTCCTCAAACAGATTACAAGATAAAACTCAATATAACTCAAATGAATTACAAGATAAATCTCAAATATTACATTAAATTCTCCACTAATTACATATCCAAAAGCGAAGCGTCCACGCTTCCGCTGCGCCACTCTGATCCATGATCCCAATTATTACACAAGAGGAATTCCACAACAATAAAATCACAACAAGCCTTCCTTCGCCACGAGCCCTGTGGAGGGGAATAAAATAGTTTTGGGGTGAGCTAGAAGCTCAGCGAGTAACCAGTAAAATCAGTAATCAAATCGGTTTAACAATAGTTCATTTCAATGATGTCATAAATCAATGATAGAGTATCAATAATTCAAGAAACATTTACAATGGAAAGCGATAGCAACATTCATGAAAAGGATACGGGCCCACATGGAGCCAAATATTCGCGCGCTCGCTCGTTCTCCTGCCATTTCCCCTTATTTCTCCAATTATTTGAAAATTTCATTTTGTGAATAAACCCTCGTTTGTTCGTTCATTTGTTCGTTTCATTCACCCTTTCCTGGACATTGTCCAGGCTCCACCAACCTCCACCAACCTACAAAGGTAATACTCGAGTATACGAAAACGTTCACCCAGGTCACCATATCGCTCGACCGAGTCCGCTTTTGGCTCGAGTCAATCGATAACAAGGGGCAGTGGCCAGTTCAGCCAAAAGGCTTACATTCATGCGCAACTAGCATTTAATCATTAATCATTGAAAAGTTCACATTTATTTAGGTCGAGTGCGATAAAGTACACACTCGCCTAGAAAACTCGTTTTAACAATCATTGAAAGCACTTAACACATTATCAATCAATAATAACAAGCCAATAAGTCAAGGAAATACAACAAACCAGCAACACTCACATGCAAGCACGCATGATATGCAAGAAAACAGTTCAAAAGTAAATAATGCAGGAAAACAGTTCAAAAGTAACTTTGGAAACAGTTCAAAAGTAACTAATGCAGGAAACGGTTCATAAATAACTTTAGAAATAGTTTGAGGTCACTCACCTCCATGGCTCAGAAATCATCCATCATATAACATTGCCTTGCGCAAATCCAAGTCTTAGATCACAAACTCAATGCAAACAAATCCCTTCAAAGTTCGGACAGCACCTCCCCTGAATTTGCCAACTTTTCCAGCCATCATGGCTTCATTATTTCCTCAGCCAGTCCCAAAGTCACACGAAATATAAATTCTTCACAACGGCCGTTCAATAGGCTCCCAATAGTACAAGTACAATTCAAGCTCTAAAATATTCCAATAAGCACAATAAGACTCGATTACAAGTCATAAACCAATTCCAAATACCACCAAAAATAGGGCTCCATAAGAATGTATAAGCACTAGAGTAAACCAGGAAAAATCCGGAAATGATTTAGCTTTAACCCTGAAAAAAATAGTTTTTGACGTCATTTTGCGGTAATGGTACCAAAGGCGCTACGATTGTCGGATGAAGGTGAAAGATACACCGTTTCGAAGCTAAGAGATAGGGATACAATATTGTAGGAGGTCGCTCAACCCAGTTTCGAGTGTAACCAGGTCAAAAATGCAAGATACTACGCCAGAATCACAGAACGCATTCTAGCGGAAACATCATAAATCAGGATACCTAAGTCCAAATTCAGAAATTCCAAAACCAAATGAAAGCTAAGAGACAGGGATACATTTCATCAGAAGACCTCAACAACCAATTGGGAAGCAATTCCAGCCAAAACAACCAATTACAGGCGCAATTCTTACATTCGGGTAAAACCAGGACAGCAAGGGTAATTTCGACTTTTCTCATTCTACGCTACTCCGATTAACCTGAAATTTTGTAGGCACCTCTAAAATGTCATTTCCTACAACTTTTATGTTTTAATCTAAGGCCAATTCGGCCTCTAACTAGGAACTATAAATTCGGACAGAATGTATTCATCATAACCCTAACTTTCCAAAATTTCTTCCAAAACAGAAATTGGTTGCAATTAACCACTTTTCCCACCTCCTAGAGTCATTATATACCATTTCCAATCATCATAGATAGCCACACAATCATGCTCATATTAAAACAGAAAAATCCCCAAAAATTATAAAACTTCATCACTTCAACCACAAATCAAGAAATAATCCATAAACTTGCATCTCATACTACCACTAATCATGATTTAAGCATCAATTAAGGGAGGAGGGTGGTTCTTCACAACTCACCTTAGAAACAAGAGAGAGGGAGCAATAGGTTCTCTTAGCTTTCCAAATAACTCCACAAATCAACTCACAAACACTAAGTGAAGAGGTTTTATGGAGAGATTGCAAGATTAAATGGTTAGATTGTTGAACTTGAGCAAGATTGAAGCCAAAAATTGAAGAGTTTTCTTTCTTTTCTTGCCTTGAAGAAGTCGGCCAAGAGGAAGACAAAAATGAGGAATTTTGGTGAATTTTTAGTTATTTAAGTCAATTGGTAAGACTTGGAATAGTAGTCAAATGGTCCACCCAATAGCCAAGTGACACTTGTCACTTAATTTAATGCTTGCCTAACTTTTGTCTCTCTCATACCAATCCACTTAGCATCCTCTACTTATCTCTTAACACCCCATAAATTAATTGCAGTATCCAAAACTTAACCTAGTTGGCCGAATTTTTCCGAACTTTTCGCATTAGTGGGTCCCACGTCTGGTATATGCTCTTAATTTCTCAAAAACTATCCGATACTAGAAAAATCATCCAAAAACTATATTTACTCATAAAAATTATTTTCCCAATTTCTCACATCAATAAAATATGGAAAAACGTGCAATTATAAAAAAAATAAAATCGAGTACTTTAAAACAAAATTACAGGCTCTCACACTTATACTTTTCGGGGCGTCACAACCCCGGTCTGGCGTAGGTTGCCTATTCCCACGCCCACGCCCCCGTCCACTACGTGTGCCTTCCATAAAATCTATTTGATCTAGGCAAACGTACTAGAACAATAGAATAACAATGCATGTAAATAAAATCCCAAAAGCTTTTACAATAAAATATATATACATGCCAAACAAAGTCAAACAACACACATATCAACAACCAGTCAAGCCAAGTACAGTCAAATCAAGTACAGTCAAGTCAAGTCTAAACATAGAAAATCCACCAGGGAATGGCCTTATCAAAAGAGTATACATGTAGCTAATCCGACATACAAAACGGCTAGCTAAGGCTCTTTTCCCTATCCGTCCTATATACAGACACAAAACTATCCCAAAAGATCCTAGGAGTCACAACCTAGTCCGTCGTCGGGCTAGTGGACCCACCCGACGGGGTGGATTCACCCGACGCCTCGGCCCCTGTGCACGACGCCTCGTAGCTCACTCCCTCGACCACGTCGGCGCAGAGGTTCAGGATCGATGCGGCTCGAACCTTCACCTTTCGAGCTCGCTTAGACTCGCGCTCACGTGTCTCCCTAAGCTGAGTGCACAAGTCATCCACCCGATCCTCTACCTCAAGCACATCGTACTCTAAATCCTTGATTCGCTTGGCTTGTTTCTCATTATCCGCTCTTAACTGCTTCACCTCAGACTCAAGCCTAGACTTATCTGCGGCCAACTCCTTACGCTCCTCAGCCACGGCCAACACTAAGGCATTAGGGTAGGCGTACGTGTGTCGACACTCGCAACGTCGGAGGCGGTTAGCCGGGCTCCAACGCACAACGGCTCCTCTTGGCCAAATCTGGTATGGGATCACTGGGAGCGCTCCACGAGGTCGCTCGCCCGGAGGGCTATCACTAGGCTCACCCCATCCGTCCATCCTACACCAAAAGAGTAAATAAATGTAAATAACCTTAAGGAACATACTTAACATAATCCTCAAGTCGGGCCTTTCTAACACGCCCAGGCCAATTCAAACCTAGGCTTTGATACCACCTGTGACAGCCCCACCTTCCCCTGAGCGAACCAAAGGGGTTAGCGGACTGCCTGCCCAGCTCTCGCCAGGACTAACGGAACAATTCAATACAGTTTAAAAGTTTCGGAACATACAAGCGCGCTTAGACAAGTCAAAATTACGCAAAAGAAAATAATAAAAAAAACAAAAAATGGAGTCGGCCATGAATAGTAACCGACACGTCAAAATCCGGTCGCAAAAACAAAAAAAATAAATTTGCCGTTTGAAATCCGAATCTGTCCGAATTCTCACCCAACATCAATCAAACATTTATACGATGAAATTAAGCATATACAATCCAGAGTGGAATACAAAAGTTATTCAAAAGTGGATACATGTACAGTTTGTCCAATCAAAAGAGAAAATGGACCCAAAAGTACATTTAGGGTTTCAATCAATGAGCTATACAAAAGATATGTCCATCTAGCTCAATTCGGCAACCAACTATCAAATCCAGTCCAAAAGTATTATTTTCCTGTAAGGAAAACAAAAGGAACAGAGTGAGCTTACGCCCAGTGGTATACTATCACTCAAGCAACCAAGTCATATAGGCATAAAGCGGTCAAGGAAAAAAATAAACCAAGATCACACATTAACAAGATGGGTAAAAGGATACGGACGGCTCTCAAGAGCCCCTTTCCTCGCTTGTATACTTGATCGGACTTCATTGACCCTCCGTCAATGTTTACAAAGTAACCATCCGTAGGCTCCACTTTACTTCCATTCCTTCCACCCAACATACCCCTACCGGGCCCGAACTCCAAACAGTAGAAATTTGGTACTACTCGAGTATACCGGAATCAAGAGTCTCACTACTACAAGATTCCATATAACAGTCCCCATGGCTCGTCAATTTTCACGACCAAGCCCTCGCCGGCTTGATCCAATCGACTACCAATGGGGTTGAGCTCAGGAGGATCAGTAATGGTAATTGGATACTCGTCCAACCGACACCAAATTCATGAACCAAATTCAGTATTTCATGTATCATTCAATCATTACAGTGAAACAGTAGACAGTCATATGAGACACCAAATGGGTGAGGGCGATCAAGTACACACTCACTTAAACAATTTCAACGGAGCAAATAAGCCTTCAAGGCATCAAGTTCACATATACCAAAGCCACATTGTAAACAACAAGTGAGTAGTACACTCACCAAGCAAGCAAATGATATTTCATGCACTTCCGCCTAAGAGCGTCTTGCACCACCGTCACGTCCTAACATATGCAAATAAGCACAATAAGACTCAATTACAAGTCATAAACCAATTCCCAATACTATCAAAATAGGGCTCCATAAGAATGTATAAGCACTAGAGTAAACCAGGGAAATCCGGAAATGGAATTAAGCTCTAATCCAGAAAAACAGTTTTTGACATCATTTTGCGGTTTTGGCACCATTGGCACTACAATTATCGGATGGAGGTACAAGATACACCGTTTCGAAGCTAAGAGATAGGGATACAATCTTGAATAAGGCTACTCTGTCCAGTTCTGAGTGTAACCAGGTCAACATTTCAATATACTACACCAGAACCGCAAAAACAGGTTCACAAACCGCATTCTGGTTCAAACATCATAAGTCAGGCTACCTAAGTCCAAATCAAGTGATTCCAAAGCCATCCGAAATCTAAGATACAAGGATACAATTCATCAGAAGACATAAACAACCAAATCAGAAGCATTCCCTATCAAATTTACCAATTACCAGAACTGATTACCAAGTTCGGGTAGAAACAGGGCAGCAGGGGTATTTCAGTCTTTTCACAAGATACGTTGGTCCGATTGACCTGAAATTTTTCAGGCATCTCTAAAATATCATTCCCTAAAACTTTCATGTTTTAACCCAAGGCCAATTCAGCCTCTAACTATGAGGTACATTGCCGGGCAGAATGTAAGAAAATGAAACCCTATCTTCCAAAATTTCTTTCCGAAACAGAAATTTTCTGCAATTAACCACACTTTCCACCTTCTAGCTTCCTTCAATATCATTTCCAATCATCATACCTAGCCACACAATGATAATCATATGAAAACAGAAAAATCATCAATAATTATAAAACTTCACCAAATTCAACCAAAATCAAGATATAACCCACAAAATTCCCTCATAGGCTACCACAAATCATGAATTAAACATCATTAGATGGAGGAGAGGGGTTCCTTCACTACTCACCTTTGTAATACAAGAGAGGGAGCAACTAATCCCCTTAGCCTTCCAAACAACTCCACTAACCACCTCACAATCACTCACTTAAGGGTTTCTATGGAACAAAAGCAAGATTAAATGGTTGAGTTATTGGATTTGAGCAAGAGTAGAGCTAGGAATTTGGAGAGTTTTCCTTTCTTTCTTCCTTGGAGAGAGCCGGCTTCAAGAGCTTGGAAATAAGGGTGAATTTTGGAAATTTTGTTTTTGTTGGTTTATTTGGTCAAATGGTAAAAGAATGAATAGTAGTCATAACTTAAGACTTAATCTTATGGTGACACTTGTCACCCTATTTAATGCATCTCTATCTTTTTGTTCCTCTCACACCAATCCACTTGGTAACCTCTAATTATCTCTTAACACCCGGTAAATTAAATCCAGTATCCAAAACTTAACCTAACTGGCCGAATTTTTCTGAACTTTTCGCCCTAGTGGGTCCCACGTCCGGTATACGCTCTTTGTCGCGCCCCATTTTTAATAAGAAAAATAAATGAATAAATTAGGTTTTTAGAATAATGGGCCTAATGGGACATAGAAAATGCGACGATTTGACCCAAAATAAATTTAAAAAGGGTGTTTTGAAATAAAAATCGGAGTCGCCACTTGGTATTGAGTTAAGGTGTACCAAGTCACCTAAAATGAATTTTTCAAAAAAATAGAAAACCCTTTTTAAACGACTCCTAGTCTACGAAAATCAAAAGAAAGGTTCGGGAGTCACATTTGACGAAGGGGAAGGCAAGGAAAAAAATCCAAGGCACCCCTTCGATCTAGCCAAGGCTAGTTGCGTGATTTAGCCAAAGATTTTTCTTGTTTTAACCAAAGAATTTATCACATTTGGATGTACTATATGAATGCAAACCCTAGACCTAGGAGGGTATCGGGAGGGTCAAAATTTCTCTTCAAAGCTCAATTAGTGCCAATCACATTAATTGTGATGCCCAATGTGGACTCTTTGGAGAGGTCACGAATAATGTAAAAATATGGGATTCTAAAAAAAGGCAAGGGGAAAAAATAAAAATAAAAATAATAATTATTATACAAATATACGTGACCTAAAGAAATGCATCATGTCGGGTACGGGGGACTAATGTTCGTGACCCAATTTTCCCTTTAACAGAGGGAATACGAGCGTGCTAAGGCCAGAGGGCCAAACTCGTCCATATCCCATACTCAAGGGGTAATCTCTAGTCTAATCAGGCAAAATGCACTAATCTACCCCCTAATTTCCTAAATGATATGCAAATCTAAATGTTATATATACATAGGGGTAAGGGATATTTTATTAGAGGAAATATTATGTGAAAATGATAAAGATCCTAAAAATGAAAAAATATGCGTAAAGTGTAATGTAATCATACAAACATGATCTAGCGAGGGAGGTCCCTAAGGGTCTAGCGTTGGACTAGCCCTTAACTAACGTTCTCTCACAAGCATTGGACTTGTAAGAGCTCAAAGGGAAGACCATGACTAGCATTGGACTAGCCACGGTAACGTACATTCCATCCACATAATCAGATATAATATTAAAAGCAAATAGGCATACAAAAGCACATAGTTTCACATAGCACGTATCACATAAGCATGCTTATCTAGATGCAAAAACCTAAGGAAAGCGATTAAACACATAGGCATAAAGGCACACGCAAACACATAGCACACAAGCCCTATCTATTACACTTGGGGAGGTCCTACTACAATCTAAGGGGGAAAAGAAATAAATAAATAAAATAATAACCTAACTATTACAACCTTGGCATTAAATTGCCTTTCAAATAATCAAATTGAACTAAAATAAATATGCAAAGCCAATAAATAAATAAATAAATAAATGAATAAAAAAAACATTCAAGAGGCATACAATCAAACATGTAAAGTCACATAGGGCACGTAGAGTCAAATAAAGTAAGAATAAGGGATAGAGTGTACCTCCCTTGAGTTGATGCTCTAATGGGGTGAAATTACTTATTTACCCTCCAAAATAAAAGAAAAAGGTCAAGGCATCACTTTAATTAACAAATAACCACAAAAGATAAAAATGAACATGAAATTGAATCAATTAAATCATGTAAACAACCCACATTTAGGAAGTTAGAAGAAGAAGGGACTTAATTGCAACAAATTAACAAAATTTAGGGGCTAAAATTAAAGAAAAAAGAAGTCTAGGGACCTATTTGCAATTATATTAAGCACCCAATTGAAAGAGAACTAAAATTTTTTAGGGTCATAGCATAATTAAGAAAAGTTTGAGGATTGATTTGCAAAATCATTTTCTGGTTTCTTAATGGACCAAGCCATTGGGCCATTTCCTTTATTTGTTTGGGCCAAAGCTTCCCAGCCCAACGGAAATCCAAAACAAAAGGGAATGAGCCATTTTATTACATTGACTCAAAGAATAATCCAACAAACTGATGGGCTTCAACCCTTCAACCCAGGACAAACCCAAATAAAAAAAACCTAACCCAAATCCAAGTAACCCAAATAAATAGCCAAATCCAATTCCCCTTCTATTTTACCAAAACCCAACAAACTAATGGGTGAACTAAATATGTTAAAGCCTAATTTTATTCCAAAATCCAGAATTAATGAACTAAAAAAAACACACGTAAAACATAAAAAAAAATTTAAGCTTGAAAGAGGTAAAAACGATTTATTTGCAGAAGGTTTTGGGCCTTAGTGCAACAAAGGGGGACTTGGGGGGCCAAAGTGCAATTTTTAGAAATTATCATGCAAACTTCCTGCAAATTCTACGAGAAAGCTTTCTGCAACAAAATTTTGCAGCTCATGAAGCTTCCCTCAATCGTTTCTGCTACTAGAATTGCAACTTCAACTCACACAAAATTCATACCCATACTCATTACCTATCCACAAATCATTGCTTTTAACAAAACCAAACATGATTTTTCAACTTTGATGATCCCCTCGGATAAAACCCGAGCCAAGAAAACAAGGACAAAACATGAAAATGCAGCAAAAAGAAACTTCATCATCTGCTTGCAACGACCAACCAAAACATGCAACAGAAAACATTCCACTCTTTGACCAAACGTTGAACTCTTCATAAGGGAACCAGAAAAGCAAGCTATTTTTATAAATCAATAAACTCGAAATGAAGCCAATAGCACTTTGAAAGTGCAGATTTTTGCAACATGGTAAAAGACTTGCGAAATCTGCCTTAGGCCACTTTGCAAGTCAGATCTTCATAGCTTATAGTAATTTTATACCAGCTATCCTAATTACACAGCAAGAAAATCAAGTATTTGGAGTAACTATGAATTTCAGCAACCCAAGATGACTAACGAATCATGCGGCAGCTTCCTCTCTACCATTTCAGCATGCATGGGACAGAATTTATAAGCCCCAATGGAGCATGTAGACACACCAACTAATGCCCCAAGACTCAAACCGAGTCACTTAAACAAAATCATAATACAAAACCAGAGTTCCAGTAGCTGCTTTTCCCCAAAAAAAATCCATGGCCGAAACAATTTACTCCTCTAAAAATCAGAAACAAACATTGACTTAAGTACCAAAACTGATGAATTAGGCTTCTGGAAAAGATCATGCATAACAGAGGTGACACAAGACAATCTTATTGACATCCGAAAACAATACGTCAGCAAACCAAAGGGGAAAACAAAGGAACTGCTGCAACAAGCCTAACTCACTGACTTGTCCAATTTCTTTCGAACGTAAAAAAATGCAACAAAACCATCTTTCAACAAAGAATTTTCGGCTAGACATTTCATCGAACAGATTGGGGGCATTAAAAGTTTCATCAGATTTTTGCTCAAATTGAAGTCAATCAGCCCCAAAATTGTTCAACAAACAATAGATTTTAGTCCAATTTACACAGAAAACGTATATGTATCAAAATCCATGAACAATCAGCATAAAAAATTGAGATAACAACTTCAGGGAAAACATGCTTTGGCCGACAACTGAAGTGTAAAGGAAGAGGTTATCTTACATGGGCTTCTCACGGTGACAATTCACGGGCTGCAGCGGCGGATTCCGGCGAAGTAGTGGCAGCTTCAGTTTTCCTCCGCCACTTTCTTTTGCTCCATTTTCCTTCTCAGCCGCAAGACTTCTGTTTTCGTCTCGTCCGCACTGCCCCCTTTTGGTCTCATTTCCTTCTTCCCGTAGCTCTCTAGCTCTCTCCCAGCTTTCAGACCAGAAACCTCCTGCGTCTTTTGCCCCCCCTGGTTACCTTTTTCTTCAGCCGTAGCTACCCTTTTTGGTTTCTTTTCCTCTTTTTCAGACCAAGCTCCCTGTTTCCTTGTCCCTTCTTTTGTTTAATTCTTCCCGAATTCCCCCTCTGTTTTTTCTTGTTTTTCTATTTTTCTTTGCTGCCTTTCCTTTTTCCCTCCGCCAAAACTCTCCCCCTCTATCAACTCCGCCGCCTCCCCTACTTTTCTTCATCCCCTTACCCTCTATTTTTTTTTCTCAAAAACCTCCGTAGCTTTCTTTTGTCGCCCCCCCTCTGTTTCTTTCTTTTCTTCTATTTTTTTTTAGCCTCTGATGAAGCACTCCTCTTTTTTCCTCCCAACTGAAGCCCCCTGAAGCTATTTTTCTTTCTTCCTCCCCTCCTGAACGTAGCTCCCTATCTTTCCTTCCGTCCCTCCCCCCTTTTCCAACCCTAGCCGTCACATCCTTCCTCCCTTCTTTTTTTTTTCTATATCTTTTAATCTTAGGCCCCCAAGTGTCTAACATCTAATCCCTTAAGTGCTTAGTTGTCCAATATATAAAAGGGACACTTGTCCTAATGCATGCCTCTCCACTTGTTATTTTCACTCTTTTCCTTTTTTTTTTCCTTTTTTTTTTTCTTCTTTTTTCTTTTTCAAAAATTTAGTGCTAAAAAACTCTTAATTCAATGAAAATAAGACAAGAGACACGAATCAAAACAAAAAATAAAATAAAATAACATAATACCCTAAAATCGAAACAAATTAAATTAATTAAATGAATAAAGTTTGAAATCAAAATTTGGTGTCTACAGTTTGCCCCTCTTTATCTGAGTTTTGGGAAAAACTTGAGACAAAGAAGTAGACACCAAATACTTACCTGTGTTATTCGGCTACGAACGACTCGAACGACTGCCGTCTTTGAAAATGAGGACTGACCTCCTTTAACAAAAATTTTAAAACGGGACTGATCCGAACGGGAAATTTAATCATGGGACTGACCCGAATGAAAATTTAAATCATAGGACTGGCCCGAACAGGAAATTTAAAAGGGGACTGACCCCAACATCGAATTAAAATTGGGACTGACCCGAAGGGGACTGACCCCAATATGAAATTTAAATCGGGACTAACCCGAAGGGGACTGACCCCAACATGAAATGGCGGTGCAAAAGAAATGCTCACTAGTGGGACTGACCTATGTTTAGCGGCAATGAAAATGAAATGTACATTAATGGGACTAACCCATGTTCAGTGGCGGTATAAAATAAAATGCATGCTAATGGGACTGGCCCATGTTTAGCGGCAATGAAAATAAAGTGCTCACTGGTGGGACTGACCCATGTTCAGTGGCAATGAAAATGAAATGCTAGTATGTATGCAGAAACTGTACAAAATTTACTTGAAGAATCATCCAAAAATTTGCCCCAGTGATGAATTTGTCAGTGGGATTAAACCCGAGCCTGCCTTTGACAAATTGGTCAGTGGGATAAAACCCAAGCCTGCCTTGAGAAGCGGTCGGTTGGTCAGTGGGATCAACACCCGAGCCTGCCTTGAGAATCGGTCAGTGGGATTAGACCCGAGCCTGCCGTAAGAATCGGTCAGTGGGATAGCACCCGAGCCTGCCGTGAAAATTGGTCAGTGGGATTAAACCCGAGCCTGCCTTTGACAAATTGGTTGGTTGGTCAATGGGATTAAACCCGAGCCTGCCTTAAGAATCGGTCAGTGGGATAGCATCCGAGCCTGCCGTGAAAATTGGTCAGTGGGATTAAACCCGAGCCTGCCTTTGACAAATTGGTCGGTTGGTCAGTGGGATTAAACTCGAGCCTGCCTTGAGAATCGGTCAGTGGGATTAGACCCGAGCCTGCCGTAAGAATCGGTCAGTGGGATAGCACCCGAGCCTGCCGTTCAATTAGCCCCAAAAATTAAGTGTGATTGTCAAAAGGGGAAAATAGAAGGGAGTGCGGCGGACGCTGAAACATTGCCAACAAGAATTCAATTTGATTTTTCAAGAAACAAGATTTTGATTTTGATTTTTGACTTTTGATTTTTCCTGATTTTTCTGACTTTTGATTTTGATTTTTTTGGATTTTCTAATTTTTGATTTTTCTTTGAATTTTGAAAGAATCTTGCCCCAGTGTAGGGCCCTTTTCCTTCTTTCTTCTCTTTCTTTGGTACCGGCCTTCCACCTCATCAGATGCTTCTTCGTCGATTTCAGCCATGAATACCTGCACAGGGGACTTACCAAAGTACAATATGCGCTTAAAATTATTATTATTTTTTGAATTGATGCACCTACTACTCATGTAAAGAGCAGCATGATTGATTCAAAATGATATCTTGCTTGACTCTTGGGCGAAATCCTCAAATGTGTTGCAAAAATTTGCCCCAGTGTGGGCTTATTTTGTGAAATCTTACAAATAAAAATTTTGCCCCAGTGTGGGCCCATTTGATTGCAAAAATTGGTTTGGATGCCTCTCTATTTATTTGAACAAAGTAAGAAATTGTGTTTCCTATATAATGTGAAGAAAATTGAACTTCTTGCTTAAACTCATACAGAAAATTTCATGATGAATTTCTCAAAATAATGCCAAATTACAAAAGATTTCTTCCTCACTTTAGCATCGATGCTTTGGGTAATGGGTCACCATTTCTTGTTGGCTCATCTTTCAGGACCAATCAAGTGTGGCGTTATTTCTGATTTGGAAATGGGAGGTCAAGATTTGTCTTATTCTTGTGCCCAAATTGTATGTAATCCCTTCAATACCGCATCTTAGTGAAAGCAAATAGTTTGTCACCCCTATTTCTTAAGAAAATTTAGTCAACATATAAGCTTTAAGCTTGCAACAAATGGGTAGAAACGATAGCTAAACATGTGAAAACTGGTTATACCCTTATGATCATGAGTGATTGATGGATTTCTTATGAGCATAATCCTCACTTTGGGTTGTCATGAAGGAATAAGTCAACGATGGACTTTATGAGCTTGTAATGTGGCTTGAAAACGATAGTTAAAGAAATAATTTTCAAGGACATTGCACTGAAGATCGCATTTTTTCAAAATGGCTCTCATTTCATACTCAAAGATCTCGGACTTTGTTTGCATTTTTCTCATCATTCACCAGGGACTTCAGCGTCGAATTTTTCTGTATTTTTTCTCGCATTTACTTTTCTTGCTTTGCTTTTGCTTCCTTTTCTTTTCCTCGACCTGGTGGGTTTTCTCATGGTGAGTAGCGTCAACCCCATACCCAAGCAATTCAGAAATACAGCTAAAATTTTTCGGCATCAGAAATTTTCTTGACAGGGCCATTGCAAAGAACAGAAGTCAGGACTTTCGGCTTTTGTAATGGGGTCAGGTGGGGTTCTTAGAAAAGTTAAGGCTTGAAAGCGGATTTTCAAAAGTGGTTTAAATGATCTGAGATCGTATTATTATATCAACCCTTTTTTAAGGTTAAATCATAACTTGCCCCAGTTTATTCTCAATTGAGGCTCTTTTTTTCTCTCATTTTTCTCTTTTCTCTTTTTTCCTTCGGCCTTCTATCATTCCTTTGAAATTTTTCAAAAATTTGCCCCAATCTATTTTTGAACTGAGGTTCTCTTTTCTCTTTTTCTTTTGATTTTGTTGTATTATCACTCTTCACTTCTTGAAACTTTTCCCTTTTCTACTCAAACTTGCCCCAGTGTGGGGTTTACGATTCTCAGGGGTTGCCAAACGAAATAATTTATTCTGAAGGCTCAAAAGGGATAACTAGGGATAGAATGTCTGATTGGAAAAGAAAAGGGCCTGACTTTTATTCCGTTCCTTACATTAACTCTGAAAGGAAACTTTCATTAATGGGAAGTTCTTACTTGTATCTGAATTAACTGACTGAGGAAGACCCTTATTCATCCATATCTGTGAAACATAGGTGATCCGCCGTATTTTTCTTTTCCCTTTCTTCTTCTTTTCTTTTCTTCTCTTTTTTCATAATTGAAGCCCAGGTAGAATCAAATTTCCCCAATTCGCGGTTCACTTTTTAGCATTTTTGCTTTTTCCCCTTTTCTTCTTCTTTTTTTGTTTTTTTTTTAATTTAGCATTTTTCTTGCAAAATTCCCCAATCTCCTTCCTCAATGTGGGGTGCGATCATAAGTGCATTCGAAAAGAACCACCGATTTTAGCTCAAATGAGAATGCAAGGGGTAAATGGTGTTTAGGTTGTAGAAACGATGGCCAAAGTATCATTCTTACACCTCATGACAACCAAAGTAACGAAATGGTCATTGAGAATCCATTCCCCTTTTAATATTTGAAAATTTTCCAATGTAGGGTAGTGATCATCAAGGCTCTTATTTGAAACGAAATTATTCTTTTCAGGCTCAAGTGGGGGAGCAAATGATAATAATCTGTATAGATAGAGAGATGAACACTTGAAGTATCATTCCAAATTTTCAAAACAAACAAGAATAATGTACATTTTTGCTTTCACTTAGATGTAAATTGAATATAATTAGACACAGTGGACATTTCTCAAGCAAAGATCGCCCCAATTTGCAATTTATCAATCAATGTGACTGATTTTATTTTGGGGTTAAATAGAGGTGGGCAAAAATAGGAATTGTACAGTGAATGAGAAAAAGGTATCTCATTGGGTCTTATTGTATGGATTTTAGAAAGCATACACTTGTGAATTTTCAGGTTAGAGGTTGAAAAAATCTCAATTCGGTCTTATTTCTTCAAATTCATCATGAAATCCCTCAAATAGCCAAGAAAGAATGAAATATACATTATTATATACAAATCAACAATTGTATAAATAAAAAACTTTATTGCTGAAAATGTTTGAAACAAAATTTCTACAAATGAGAAGAGAAAAACTTCTAAAGAGCTCCACATATACACACTTGTTTGCCTCCTTTTCGGAACAGACTTTTTCTTTTCTTTGACAAATAATGATGAAGACTCTTAGAGGCTTTAGCCTAGCGCTTCCAAATAGATCCTTCATGTTTTCATTGCAAGGTCTGCCCAAGGATCAAATAATACTTGTAATTTTCACACTTTATTAGATCAGAATTGTTATCAGATATAGAAATATATTCTTTACCTTATTGAAGCATTTTTATGAATGCAGGGGAGGGGGAAAAACAAAAGAAAAATACCCTGAGTTAGTAAGCAAGACTATAAAATCGATATGCATGTCCTATGGGGGAACCCTTTTATGCCAAGGGTAGGCCTAGCATGAAAATGCAATCCTCTAGGGTAGGCACCATACAATACCTGATGGATCTGATCAACTTATTTGAGTGAAAAAATAATTTGAAATATTTGGTCAATTGAAGTGACGAGAGACATTTGTCACAATGAGGACAACGTCCGAATGGATCGATCACTTCGATCAAGACTAGAAGTTGGAAAAACGTACCGGTTTGACCTTGACGAACTTCCTATCAGAGAGATTGAAATTCGTTGACAAATTTTCTCATGAAGCATGGGTCAAAACCCCAACCGATCAAATGGTTGGATACAATGGATGGTTTTCTCAAAATCGACTAGGTTTCCCAATTTGAAATTTGACATTGAAACCCTAATTGGTCAAATGGATTTGAATGAAACTGACAATTTATTCAAAATCGAACGGATTACCCAAAAAAAGTAAACGGATCAAATGAATCGAATGAAATTGAAAATGTATTCAAAATTGACTGGGTCACCCTAAAAGGGGTAAACTGGTCAAATGAATTTAATGAAATTGATGATTTATTCAAAAATCGACTATATTGTCTTAAAATGAATGAATTGGCAAAATGGATCGATTGAATTGTCCAGCCATTGGTGATTTCAAAATTATTGAGATGCATTAGTCTATGAGCCTCCTAAAATCAAGATTTGGCCTCTATATTTATCGTCTCAACAATGAGGAATCATTTGTGAATTTCTTCAAATTAATGTCCTTTATGCAAGGAAATTTTTACCAATTTTGCTTAAAATGGCCAAAAGATGATTGTTAAATGCCCATATTCTAATGTGCAAAAATCGCTTTGCCGTCTTTGAAAAGATTGGATCCTACCTTACCTCGTGCACTACCCCTTTGGATGGTACAGGAAATATAAACGTGCAAGTCTCATTGGATTATATATCCGAGACACAAGGTGGCTTATTCCTAACACGGGATCCCCTAAATGGCATTCCCTTCTAGGGTTTATGCATGATGTCATTTTATCAAAGCGAATAAATATGCAGTACACAAAGAAAACGTGACCTAAAGGAACCCACTTTTTGTATGTCGGGGTGAGCCTAAAATGAAATGTATTCATGTTACAAGTGCGAAGCATTGAATTTAAACGTGTCACATCAAACGGGGTAGGCTCCTAGAGAGTACCATGCCAGGACTCTTATTTCCTAGGATTTATGAATGCAAGTGGAGACAAAACCAAAGAGAGTTAGTTTAATCAGGTATAACACATAACACATTGTAGCAAAGAAATATAAAGAGATAAAAGGAAAAGAGGGGTTGGATCCCTCTCCTCGTGGATAGTGTCTGTAATAAGGTGAGGCAGACTCTACACTAGGTAAACTATCATGGATGCATGAGGTATTGGCTCACTAATGCATCTAGACTCGATAGGCTTTAGGTCCCCGAGCCTTCAGACTTGGAAACCAAGGGTCATCAATCCCAAGGTTCCTTGTCGGTGGCTCGAGCGATTCCCCAGACATTGCTGCGCACACGTCGTGTCACGGCTACATGTCTGAGTGAATCTATCAAAAATCCCCGACCTTCGACTAAAAGCTAAAGGCTATTAACCCAAAGCTTAAAGCGGAAGATTGAGTGACCTCGGATCATGCTACGCACACGTCGTGTCGCGATCACACTTCCAAGTGGGTCGCCTAATCCTAATAGGGTGGAGTGGCGTGACAAGCCACTAAAAGAAAAATAAATGAGGGGTACAAAATTAAAACGTATGCACGTATGCGAGTGCTCGTTTAGAGGGGAGGGATCAAGAACCAATGCGAGACTCTAGGGTAATATCCCCCACCCAAATGCAATTCAAAACGCGGAATCTCATACATAAACCATCCATCCATCAAAACAATCGTACGCCAAATGGGTGAGTGAGCGAGTTGATAGCGGCGAAATGCAAAAATCCTAAAAAAAGGAAAAAATGCAACCCTAAACATCCAAATGCGATATATGAAGAGGTTAAAAAAAGAAAAAGATTGACTAAATCAAAATTGCTCGAACTCTCTAAGTCCCCAGTGGAGTCGCCAGCTGTCGCGCCCCATTTTTTATAAGAAAAATAAATGAATAAATTAGGTTTTTAGAATAATGGGCCTAATGGGACATAGAAAATGCGACGATTTGACCCAAAATAAATTTAAAAAGGGTTTTGAAATAAAAATCGGAGTCGCCACTTGGTATTGAGTTAAGGTGTACCAAGTCACCTAAAATGAATTTTTTGAAAAAATAGAAAACCCTTTTTAAACGACTCCTAGTCTACGAAAATCAAAGGAAAGGTTCGGGAGTCACATTTGACGAAGGGGAAGGCAAGGAAAAAAATCCAAGGCACCCCTTCGACCTAGCCAAGGCTAGTTGCGTGATTTAGTCAAAGATTTTTCTTGTTTTAACCAAAGAATTTATCACATTTGGATGTACTATATGAATGCAAACCCTAGACCTAGGAGGGTATCTGGGGGGTCAAAATTTCTCTTCAAAGCTCAATTGGTGCCAATCACATTAATTGTGATGCCCAATGTGGACTCTTTGGAGAGGTCACGAATAATGTCAAAATATGGGATTCTAAAAAAAGGCAAGGGGAAAAAATAAAAATAAAAATAATAATAATTATACAAATATACGTGACCTAAAGAAATGCATCATGTCGGGTACGGGGGACTAATGTTAGTGACCCAATTTTCCCTTTAACAGAGGGAATACGAGCGTGCTAAGGCCAGAGGGCCAAACTCGTCCATATCCCATACTCAAGGGGTAATCTCTAGTCTAATCAGGAAAAATGCACTAATCTACCCCCTAATTTCCTAAATGAGATGCAAATCTAAATGTTATATATACATAGGGGTAAGGGATATTTTATTAGAGGAAATATTATGTGAAAATGATAAAGATCCTAAAAATGAAAAAATATGGGTAAAGTGTAATGTAATCATACAAACATGATCTAGCGAGGGAGGTCCCTAAGGGTCTAGCGTTGGACTAGCCCTTAACTAACGTTCTCTCACAAGCATTGGACTTGTAAGAGCTCGAAGGGAAAACCATGACTAGCATTGGACTAGCCACGGTAACGTACATTCCATCCACATAATCAGATAAAATATTAAAAGCAAATAGGCATACAAAAGCACATAGTTTCACATAGCACGTATCTCATAAGCATGCTTATCTAGATGCAAAAACCTAAGGAAAGCGATTAAACACATAGGCATATAGGCACACGCAAACACATAGCACACAAGCCCTATCTATTACACTTGGGGAGGTCCTACTACAATCTAAGGGGGAAAAGAAATAAATAAATAAAATAATAACCTAACTATTACAACCTTGGCATTAAATTGCCTTTCAAATAATCAAATTGAACTAAAATAAATATGCAAAGCCAATAAATAAATAAATAAATAAATGAATAAATAAAACATTCAAGAGGCATACAATCAAACATGTAAAGTCACATAGGGCACGTAGAGTCAAATAAAGTAAGAATAAGGGATAGAGTGTACCTCCCTTGAGTTGATGCTCTAATGGGGTGAAATTACTTATTTACCCTCCAAAATAAAAGAAAAAGGTCAAGGCATCACTTTAATTAACAAATAACCACAAAAGATAAAAATGAACATGAAATTGAATCAATTAAATCATGTAAACAACCCACATTTAGGAAGTTAGAAGAAGAAGGGACTTAATTGCAACAAATTAACAAAATTTAGGGGCTAAAATTAAAGAAAAAAGAAGTCTAGGGACCTATTTGCAATTATATTAAGCACCCAATTGAAAGAGAACTAAAAGTTTTTAGGGTCATAGCATAATTAAGAAAAGTCTGAGGATTGATTTGCAAAATCGTTTTCTGGTTTCTTAATGGACCAAGCCATTGGGCCATTTCCTTTATTTGTTTGGGCCAAAGCTTCCCAGCCCAATGGAAATCCAAAACAAAAGGGAATGGGCCATTTTATTACATTGACTCAAAGAATAATCCAACAAACTGATGGGCTTCAACCCTTCAGCCAATGTTTTGAAAACCGGACCGGATCGGCCGGTTCGACCGGTTGAACCGCGAACCGGCCATGGCACCGGTCCAGTTCAATAACATTGTTGACTTTGCTAGAAAACAAGTCAAAGACCGGTTGAACCGTGAAAACCGCCGAACCGGATTGAACCGGCGATTTTCCGGTTTTCAGCTTTCCCTCTTTTTTTTTTTTTTTTTTTTTTAAGTTTTGCAAAATGCAGCTATCAAGATTCGAACCCAAGACCTTTGTAATAAAAGACCAATGTATTAACCGTTGCACCATCACATCTTATTAGTTTTTTTTGATAACTTATTTATATAAAGCAAACACTCATATTTCTTTTTTCCATTTTTCTTACAAAATCTCATCCCCTCATGGCTCTTTCTTTTTAATTTTCAACTCTCTCTCTCTCTCTCTATCCTCTTTTCTTTTGTCACTCCCTTTTTAATCAAACCTCTTTATTTTTAATTTATTGATGTTTTCTTCCATCTTTTAATTTTGTTTTTGTCCATTAAATTGAAAAAAGTTAAAAAAGAATTTTTTTTAACCCAAATTATTTAATGCCACAACCACTCACTTTTATCTTATTTTTTGTTTCTTATCAAGTTTACATTTCTATTTTCGATTTTCTTGACTTCCTTCGAACTCCAAATTTTCTTTTTTAAATTGCAATCTCTAAATCCCAAAACGTAAATTAAAATTTAAGTTCATAATATCTAAATTCTCAGAGACATGAATTTTGTATAATTTCAAAATATTGTGATATTTTGGGGTTGGATTTAGATATAATTGAAATTGAGATGAAATTTATTTGTTTTAACTTATAATTTAAAAAATTTATTTTTAAAAATCCAAGTTATTAAAAAATAGTAAACTTTTCATCATATAAAATATTAAATTAGTCCATTACATGTCTTATTTTGTACATATATATATTTATATAAATTATTTTTTAAAAAATTCATTGAACCGAGGTTGAACCGGTCCGACCGGTTGAACCTCGACCCTTTCACTTCACCGGTTCAATTAACGGTCCGGTTTTTAAAACATTGCCTTCAGCCCAGGACAAACCCAAATAAAAAAAAACCTAACCCAAATCCAAGTAACCCAAATAAATAGCCAAATCCAATTCCCCTTCTATTTTACCAAAACCCAACAAACTAATGGGTGAACTAAATATGTTAAAGCCTAATTTTATTCCAAAATCCAGAATTAATGAACTAAAGAAAACACACGTAAAACATAAAAAAAAATTTAAGCTTGAAAGAGGTAAAAACGATTTATTTGCAGAAGGTTTTGGGCCTTAGTGCAACAAAGAGGGACTTGGGGGGCCAAAGTGCAATTTTTAGAAATTATCATGCAAACTTCCTGCAAATTCTACGAGAAAGCTTTCTGCAACAAAATTTTGCAGCTCATGAAGCTTCCCTCAATCGTTTCTGCTACCAGAATTGCAACTTCAACTCACACAAAATTCATACCCACACTCATTACCTATCCACAAATCATTGTTTTTAACAAAACCAAACATGAATTTTCAACTTTGATGATCCCCTCGGATAAAACCCGAGCCAAGAAAACAAGGACAAAACATGAAAATGCAGCAAAAAGAAACTTCATCATCTGCTTGCAACGACCAACCAAAACATGCAACAGAAAACATTCCACTCTTTGACCAAACGTTGAACTCTTCATAAGGGAACCAGAAAAGCAAGCTATGTTTATAAATCAATAAACTCGAAATGAAGCTAATAGCACTTTGAAAGTGCAGATTTTTGCAACATGGTAAAAGACTTGCGAAATCTGCCTTAGGCCACTTTGCAAGTCAGATCTTCATAGCTTATAGTAATTTTATACCAGCTATCCTAATTACACAACAAGAAAATCAAGTATTTGGAGTAACTATGAATTTCAGCAACCCAAGATGACTAACGAATCATGCGGCAGCTTCCTCTCTACCATTTCAGCATGCATGGGACAGAATTTATAAGCCCCAATGGAGCATGTAGACACACCAACTAATGCCCCAAGACTCAAACCGAGTCACTTAAACAAAATCATAATACAAAACCAGAGTTCCAGTAGCTGCTTTTCCCCAAAAAAAATCCATGGCCGAAACAATTTACTCCTCTAAAAATTAGAAACAAACATTGACTTAAGTACCAAAACTGATGAATTAGGCTTCTGGAAAAGATCATACATAACAGAGGTGACACAAGACAATCTTATTGACATCCGAAAACAATACGTCAGCAAACCAAAGGGGAAAACAAAGGAACTGCTGCAACAAGCCTAACTCACTGACTTGTCCGATTTCTTTCGAACGTAAAAAAATGCAACAAAACCATCTTTCAACAAAGAATTTTCGGCTAGACATTTCATCGAACAGATTGGGGGCATTAAAAGTTTCATCAGATTTTTGCTCAAATTGAAGTCAATCAGCCCCAAAATTGTTCAACAAACAAGAGATTTTATTCCAATTTACACAGAAAGCGTATATGTATCAAAATCCATGAACAATCAGCATAAAAAATTGAGATAACAACTTCAGGGAAAACATGCTTTGGCCGATAACTGAAGTGTAAAGGAAGAGGTTATCTTACATGGGCTTCTCACGGTGACAATTCACGGGCTGCAGCGGCGGATTCCGGCGAAGTAGTGGCAGTGTGACAGCCCCACCTCCCCCTAAGGCGTACCAAAGGGTTCGGCGGACCGCCTGCCCAGCTCTCGCCAGGACTCACTCACTCGTATCTTATGCATACATCCTTAGACAAGAAATAACATCGCAATTCAAACTTATAATATACATCGAAACTCAAATCCAGATACAAAGCTTCTACATACCAAAATACTTCAAAGTGTTTACAATTCGAGTACAATCAACCCTGGTCGGGTACTAGCACAAGTACAAATTCAAAATTCAAAACAACTAGACTACGCTAGTCGGTACATGTCTCACGCCTCGCTCGTACCCCCTATAAGGAAAACAAATGGAGTGGAATGAGCTAAAAGCCCAGTGAGGTTCCAAATAGCAAGTTGACCATTATTTAAAAGTACACGTATCAACGTAGCAAAAGATAGCGAGCATAACAAGTTCATAAAAGTGAACACTAACACTTCAAGTAGCAAATTTCCAAATGAGCGAGTGTAAAGTGCTTTTGGTTTTTAAAAGAAACAATAATCCAATAGGCAATAATCATTTCCAAGTATAAGGATACGGATGGCTCTCAGGAGCCAAGTTCCCATTGCTTCACCAGAGCTTGATCAAATATTAGTTGACACTCCGTCAACTTTCAAGTAAAGTAACCAATCCAGTAGATCACCACTTAACTCCAATCTCCGTCCACCAACCAAACCCCTTACCGGGCCCGAACTCCAAGATAAACACTGGTGGTAATACTCGAGTATACCGATTAGTCGAGGAGATTACACTCCACTCGACAACACTAGATACCCATGGTTCATTATCTAATCGACCAGGCCCTTGCCGGCTCGACTCGATTAACTAGCCAATGGGGTTTGGGTCCCCAAAAAGTCGATGAGATAACACTCCAATCGACTGAATCAAGATAAAAGTACGGAGACGGGAATGAGAGGTACCTCCCACTCAGATCGAGTGTGGTACATACTGCCACTCAGTACTTACAAGTCACGTACAAGTATCTCAAATCAATTGCAACAATAAACAAGTACATATCACATTAGGGCAAGTGCGATAAAGTGCACCCTTGCTCGATCATACCAATCACATATCATTCGACCATATTGGTCAAATATTAAAACTAGTGTCCAGTTCAATCAGGTATTTGGAAGCACTCACCAAAGGTCTAGTGCCTCTCAAAAGTCACATTCAGGTCCAACTCCTTGGTTGGAGTCCAAATCTGCGATAAAATATCATTTATGCATATAAAACTCTCTAAAGTTCGAAACATAGGAGTTTCGCTTCAAGAAAATCAAGTAAATGCAAATCGTTTAAGTGGTATTCACGATACTTATCAAATGCCGAACAATTCATGCTCGCTCTTAAACCTTTGTAACTTTGAAGCAATTATACTTTGAAATACCATTTGAGTCGAAGAAATGGAGAAAACGTATTTCTATTAGTCGTAATTTTCATTTTTCCAAGGGTACAAGTTTCGGCCGAATTCTAACTCATATACCTCGATAAAAGAAGACGCAAATATTCTAGATGGTTCACGTGGTATTCGCTCTCAAGCCTTACTCGAGTCGCAAGTATATCTACCTAGTCCTCGAGTGCAAATTTGGGCAGCATGCCCTTGGTATTTACCTATTTTCCAGCCATTTATGGCTTCATTCTTTTTCTCAATCAGCCCCAAAACACATATAAATAATCTCATCACAATAGTCGTTCAATAGGCTAAAAGTCATCCAAATACAAGGCAATTCTAGCAAGTAAGCTTCACTTGGAAATTCGAAAAGAGTGGCTAAAAGCTAAGTACAAGTCTTGACCGTTTTAATTAAGATAACTTGTTAAAAGAGTAAAACTTTGAGGAAATAAGAGATACATTAGCGAGAGAAGTTCAATAGGGGTACATTTGAAGTCAAGGAAGTGGAAAAATCAAGGTAAGAGGTTGGAAGTAGGCCGTCCGAGGTTTTAAAGTCAAGAAGCCTGTTTCTCTGCTTTAGGAATCTACCGAGATGAATAGTAACAGTAAACTTTAAAAATTCGCAACTCGAGTTCCACAAGTCAAAAAATTATGAAAGTTATACCGTTGTAAAATAGATTTTTAGTACTACCACATCCCAGAAGACACTTTTTAGAGATTAAAATCACAAATAGGCCAAATATTCGATCCAAGTCAAAAATTCATTTTCCTGAAGAAACAGGACATTCAAGCAGGGCAGCCTACTTTGAGGAGTCACGGACAGCAGTACACATGGTAGAAAAATATGAAAGTTTTACAGAACAAAGGTCCATGAGTCTAGTTTCAAATTCCACTGACGGCACCTCAATCGGATTTTTCTACACCAAGATATAAGCATTTTACTGAAACTGGTCAGTGAAATCCGAAAATCTGGAAACTCAATTTCACTTGTGAAAAACTCTTTTTTCTCTTTTAAAACCACAAGACTTTTATTCCAACCACCCATACATTAAGTATGACATTCATACCAGCAATTGTAACATAATTTAAGCATCAAATTTCAACAAAAACCAAAGATATACGTATATGCCAAGTTGAAAGTTTTGTAAGATGTGTAGACTAAGATTAAATCATTTTCTATTCAATAGTCATGGATTCTAAGTTGTTTGTAGTTTGGGTTTTGTTCCACTACACCAATGAATAGCAACCAGACTAAGCCAACCATCATGCAGCTTAACTGCACCAATGAATAGCAATCTAAAGTTTAAATACCCACTTCCGCAAAACATTGACATGTTTTATAAAAGGAGAAAATTTGAACTTCACTACCATTATTCTTATACGGAACCTGGTCATATATCTAAAATGGAAATTAATCATATACTGTGTCCTTGAAGAGCACTACCTAAGGAACCAAGAGACATAGATATTGGCACCCAGATCCGTAGTATATTGGTTTTCACAGCAGCTCTCTCTTTGAAGCATCTGACACGATTTCTATTTCAGAAACTCACCATTGTTATCTAAAAATAAAGCCAAGAGTGCAGCATAGCAACTAGAACAACTTATATACGACTTTCACAGCTAGTAATCCTATATAACCTGAAGTAGATATATTTCATACTTCTGCTAACACGAGTCTTCAAGGAAATTCCAGTTACAAGCGTTAAAATTCTAGCTCCTTAGCCTCGGTCATCTCAGAAATTTTCCAGCACCCAATCAGCCTTTAATCTAAATTTTCTTCAGCAAGGTTCATTCTTAGCTAAAGTCTAACATTCATGTCCATATACGTGAACTAGAGAGTGTATATCAGTCATGCACATAAGAAACAATCAGAAAATCTCAGCTTAGCTCAACAATATCACATAACAGCTTCTATTGAGCATTTCCAGCACTTGGTCAGTATTTTAATCTTTATTTCTTCAGCCAAACCTCTTATAAACTTAAGGTAAATGTATAACATATGTTTCCTATCATTGGTTTTCCAGAAATTTCCAGCAATAAATCCAGTCTTTACAACCAATTTCTACTTCAATCCAACCTCAAGGAAATATACATCAAAAGCCCTCTAAAGTATGTGAAAGAAATTAAAGTTCCAAGTCATGTTACCTTTAAAACAAGCTAGAAGTTAACTCCCCTGTTTTGGTCCTTCTACTCGATCAAACAAGCTGGAAATGGAAACAAGACTCAAGCTTCCTTTCAGTTTTCTCTCGCTGGTTGCTCTTGGCTGAAGTGGAAACAAAACAAGGGAAATTTCTTTGTTTTCCCCAAATTTTCTCTCGGCTGGAAGGTGGGTGCAAGCCACAACCTTTTCCTCTCAACTCTCTCTACTCTCTCTCGGCTAAGGTGGGACAAAACAAGTGAGCAGTCTTGTTTGTCTTTGTTTTTCTTTCTCTCGGTGGTTGAGCTAAAGAAAAGAAACAAGAGGAAGTAAATTTGGCTTAGTCAACTTGCATGCTACTTGGTCAAAAATGGAGGCAATGGAGAAATATGTCTCTCTCGGTTGGGCAATTGGAGTAAGACAAGGAAAAACAATCCGGCAGCTTTCCCTTAAATTTGTTTTTTCCTACTCTCTTGCTTAGTCAAAATTTTCGGCCAAGAGAAGAAGATTATGGCTGATATTTCCACTCCATGGTCGGCCAAGAGGTAAGAAAAGGAATGAAATGTCTTGGTCCATTTTGCTTCCAAGGTGAAGACTAAAACTAGTCTTGATCAAAGTCAAAAATCCAATAATTCTAAAAGTAATTAGCCAAGATTAACCCTTCATTTCCACTCAAATAGAGTTTGCACAACCAAATAAGTTTGACTACTTCAATTAAACCCTTGCAAATGTTTTCAAAATTATTGGACCGAAACAAGAAGGTATAAAATCATATATAAATCATTTTCCAATTACTAAGAAATATAATTCATTCAAGGTAGAGAATTTCAAAACAAATACGTTTCGAAAACACCTTGCAGTACAATAACCCCTTTTGTACAAATCTCCCTCTAGTTCACAAAATTTATCGCACCTACCTCGCTAGTTGGACGAGTTGGTATATCACCCCAAGAAAACCAACATGCAATAAATTGAATGAGGCAATAGGAGTAAAATCACGATTCAACCGTTAGATTAACCAAAGATTCAAGGCAATTAGATTAGAATACAAATATATATATATATATATAATTTTTGAGAATATCAATATAAATATAATTTTCGGGTTCTCACAGGCAGCTTCAGTTTTCCTCCGCCACTTTCTTTTGCTCCATTTTCCTTCTCAGACGCAACACTTCTGTTTTCGTCTCGTCCGCACTGCCCCCTTTTGGTCTCGTTTCCTTCTTCCCGTAGCTCTCTAGCTCTCTCCCAACTTTCAGACCAGAAACCTCCTGCGTCTTTTGCCCCCCCTGGTTACCTTTTTCTTCAGCCGTAGCTACCCTTTTTGGTTCCTTTTCCTCCTTTTCAGACCAAGCTCCCTGTTTCCTTGTCCCTTCTTTTGTTTAATTCTGCCTGAATTCCCCCTCTGTTTTTTCTTGTTTTTCTATTTTTCTTTGCTGCCTTTCCTTTTTCCCTCCGCCAAAACTCTCCCCCTCTATCAACTCCGCCGCCTCCCCTGTTTTTCTTTTCATCCCCTTACCCTCTGTTTTTTTTTTCTCAAAAACCTCCGTAGCTTTCTTTTGTCGCCCCCCCTCTGTTTCTTTCTTTTCTTCTATTTTTTTTTAGCCTCTGATGAAGCACTCCTCTTTTTTCCTCCCAACTGAAGCCCCCCGAAGCTATTTTTCTTTCTTCCTCCCCTCCTGAACGTAGCTCCCTATCTTTCCTTCCGTCCCTCCCCCCTTTTCCAACCCTAGCCGTCACATCCTTCCTCCCTTCTTTTTGTTTTCTATATCTTTTAATCTTAGGCCCCCAAGTGTCTAACATCTAATCCCTTAAGTGCTTAGTTGTCCAATATATAAAAGGGACACTTGTCCTAATGCATGCCTCTCCACTTGTTATTTTCACTCTTTTCCTTTTTTTTGTTCCTTTTTCTTTTTTCTTCTTTTTACTTTTTTTCAAAAATTTAGTGCTAAAAAACTCTTAATTCAATTAAAATAAGACAAGAGACACGAATCAAAACAAAAAATAAAATAAAATAACATAAAACCCTAAAATCGAAACAAATTAAATTAATTAAATGAATAAAGTTTGAAATCAAAATTTGGTGTCTACACTCTCAATTTCTTAAAAACTAACCAATACTAGAAACTCACCTAAAAACTATATTTACTCATAAAATTTATCTAGAAACTTTTTGAATAAAGAAAATGCAGAAAACATGCCAGTAACCCGAATAAAACCTAGAAAATGGGAAAAATTATGGGTTCTCACACTCTCAAGAAGAAAAAGAAAGGAAACCTTCAACTTTCTTGCTCTCAATCTTGCTCAATCTCCCAATCCAACCGATTAAACTTGAAATTTCTCCATAAAAACCGTTAGTGAAGTAGTAGTGAGGTAGTTGGTGGAGTGGTTTGGAAAGAGAAGGTGCTAAGTTGGGTCTTTTCTTGAGTTTGCAAGGTAAGTGACTAAGGAACCTTTCTTTTGTTCTTGAAAATGTGCAATTAGTGACTTGTGTGAGTTAAGGAGGTGATTTGGTGGAGGTTTTCATAACTTTTGGTAGTGCTTGATGAATTTCTGATTTTATGCATAATTTTCCTGTTTTTATATGTTTAATGTTGGTTGGCCATGGATGATGGCTTGGTTTGGTTTAGAATGAACTTATGGAGTGTTACTTGTAGCTATTTGCCGAAAATTTCCGCTTTGTACGGAAAATTTCAGATTTAGGGGTTTGAATTGGGGCTTTTCTAGGATTGCTATAGAACTCTTGACTTGGCTTTATTTAAAGGGTATTGTGACCCTAATAAGTTGTATTGAGTAGCCTATGACTTGCAATGGTAATTGTGGTTGTGCTTGAGAAATATAAGTGATGGAAGGTAGGATGGAAATCTGAAATTTTGAGGGGACATGCTGTCCAAATGTTAGGTCCATATGATTTCTTGGAATTTGGGTTGCTAGAATGTTAGTTAGTGACCTTAGGGTTGTCCAAATCTTTAGCACCAAGTGTACCTTATATTACTTTCAAGTTATTACGACTTTACATTAGTAATGTGTGGTTTGGATTTGTGACTCGTAATCGAGTCTCATTGTGTTTTATTGAATGTTTTAGGACGTGCCGGAGACGCAAGGCGCTCGTTGGATAGAAATTTGTGATAACTCTCTTTGTTTGAGTGGTGAGTATACTACTCACATAATTGTTACTTCATGGCTTTGATATACATGGAATCTATGATTTGAATGCTTATGTATACTGTTAAGCCGGGTTGAGAAGAGGGTATACTTTATCACTCTCGCTCTCTATGGCTTATGTGACTGTTTACTGTATCAATTGAATGTCTTTTGAATATACTTGAACTGGTGTCGTTTGGACATGTATCCAATGGCTTTTACTGTTGACACTGAGCTCAACCCCATTGGCGGTCAATTGACTCGAGCCAGCAAGGGCATGGTCGAGGAGATTGATAAGCTGTGGGGACTGTTTCAATGGAATCATTGAGTATGAGACTCTTGATTCCGATATACTCGAGTATTACCATTGCAAACTGATTGGAGTTCGGGCCCGGTAGGGGTATGTGAGGTGGATGGAAATTGGAGAAAGTGGGGTCAACGGTATTGTTTCCTTTTAAGTGTTGACGGAGAGTCAACGGGGTAAGATCAAGTACGACAAGTGTGGAAAAGGGCTCTTGAGAGCCGTCTGTATCCTTTCACTGTTATTAAAATGTGATGTTAGTTCGGCTTACTTGTTGAACGTATTTGGTATGAGCAACTTTTGGCCTACGTGAACTTTACTGATCTGCATGAGGGTACCTCATTGGGCGAAAAGCTCACTACGTTGCCTTTGTTTTCCTTACAGGGATATGATTACCTTTTGGAAACTGTGATTTTGAAGCTGAGTTGAGCCAGTTTCATATGCTTTTGTATAGCTCCTCGATGGTGGAAAACCTTATATGTATTTTGATTCAACATTGCCACATGGGATGTAAATTTACAACTAGATATGTATAAACGTGCGTAGTAATGTTCATGTGTTTATTTTGGGTTGTAAAGGTTCAATGTCAAGGTTTATATGATTTGTTGGTAATTGATTGGGTTTCGGACAGGTCCGGATTGTCTTGGGAAAATTTGGATCCGGGCAATTGGCTACTGCCTCCAATCCGGCCGGATTGTGACGTTGTGAGAGCCCAAAATTTTCTTATTTTCTAGGCATTTATTTTAGTCTTTTACGTATAATTTCCGTATCTTCTTTCTTATATGAATATTCTGGGATTTTTTATGAGTAAATATAGTTTTTAAATCATTTTTCTAGTATAAGTTAGTTCATGAGATTTTAGAAGTGTACAGTGGATGTGGGATCCACTAGTGCGATAAGTGTGGTAAATGTGGTTCATTTGGAGAAGCTTTGTATACACGGATTATATTACATGGTGTTAGTTTATAAAGGTTAAGCAACCTCTCAAATGTTAAGCTAAAATAGCTCTCAAGCAACCTCTCAAATGTTAAGCTAACCGATGTGGGATTAGAATTGTGCCAAAAAGTTCAACAATTTTGGCTTGAAAAAGTCATCAATTGAGTCTTTGAATTCAACAGTATTAACATAAACGTTTTGAAGTGCAGAACTGAAGCCGGAGAACTTGAAGGTACTCAATCTTGCAAATACAAATTTTAACAAACTCTCAAACATTGAGGCTTTAACTTCTCTCAAAGCCTTATATTTGCACCGTATTGGTATTAATGATTCCTCCGTCCTTCAAGGTAATAAGATAGGCTATGAAAGGCTCGGTTGCTTGCATGAAGTTGTTATTTACTTTTCAAATGTTGAGCTAGAACGGATGAAATTTGAAAACCAACATTTCAATTTTTTTGCGTGTAACATATGATTTCATGGTTTCTGAATTGGCTATGTATTGACAATTCATACCTAGCATCACCTATTACTGTATGAAAAGATTACAATGAACTTGTTTTTTGGACAGGAATTTGCAGTTTGAAGAATCTTCATGAACTTGACCTGAGTCGGAATAATTTTTACGGGCCTATTCCTATGTGCTTCAGAAACTTGACGTCTCTTCGATTTCTTGATCTCTCCAGTAATATTCTCAGTGGAAACATACCTGCTGCTCTCATTACTCCTCTTGTACACGTTGAGTATCTATATCTCTCTGGCAACCTTTTTGGAGGTTCTTTTTCTTTCAGTTCTTTGGGCAACCATTCAAAGCTTCAGGGGTTCGAACTTGGACCTTTGAACAATGATTTACATGTCGACACTGAGGACCTTTCTCTCCCCCCACCATTTCAGCTAAAAGTTCTCTATTTATCTGGCTGCAACTTGAATAATCAGACTCGAAGAATCCCAAGTTTTTTGCTCTATCAGAAAGAAATAATTCTTCTTCATCTTTCTTCCCATAAGTTAGTCGGCCAGATTCCGACATGGCTTCTGCAAAATAATACAAACTTAGAACTTCTTGTTCTAAAGGATAACTCTTTTACGGGTCCATTTCTTGTAGATGATTCTCTGGGGATAAATCTAATTAGATTAGACATCTCAAACAATGACGTCAGTGGTCAAGTTCCTCAAAATATCGATTTATCTTTTCCATCTCTGCAGTGGTTGAATTTGTCAGGAAATTCATTTGAAGCCAATATTCCCTAGTCATTGGGAAACTTGACAAGTGCAGAATCAATTGATTTGTCCCATAATAAGTTTTCGGGGGAGGTGCCAGGTCAAATTGGAACTGGATGTTTAGCTCTTACAATATTGGTATTGTCTTATAATAATTTGCATTGCAATTTTCCTTCTGGGTCCACGAACTTAACAAGCCTAGAATTCCTTCACTTGGATAATAACCATTTTAGTGGGAGCATTTCACATGGATTATCTCGTTCTCCAAGTTTATCTTTGCTGGATATTTCGAACAATTCTTTTCAAGGCAAAATTCCTAGTTGGATTGGAAATTTTTCATCATTGGAGGCTCTTGACATGTCAGCCAACTTGCTAGAAGGTAGCTTACCAGATGCTATATGCAAACTTCAGAATCTTAAATTTTTAGACCTCTCCAAAAATCAGTTGATCGGACCTTTACCAGCTTGCTCCGAGCTTACATCATTGAAGTTCATCCACCTGCATCAAAACATGATCTCAGGGCCCATCTCAAACATGCTGTCTGGAAGCTTCAATTTGACAACACTCGATTTGGGTTACAATAAGCTGTCTGGCGGTATGTAAAGGTTACAATAAGTTATAAAGGTTGAATATGTTAGTTTGTGGATTATTTCATGACTTATGGTTGAGATGTGCAAATTTTTCTAATTATTGAGGATTTTCTGTTTTAATATATAAATTATTGTTTAGTTGTGAGAACCGTATTTTTCATTTTCTAGGTTATATATATTTTCATGGCTTGTTTTCTGCATTTTCGTGATTAGAAAAATTTCTAGATGAATTTAAGGAGCAGATATAATTTTTAGATGTTTTTTTTCTAGTATCGAATGGATTTTGAGAAATTAAGAGCGTATACCGGACGTGGGACCCACTAGTGCGAAAAGTTCGGAAAAATTCGACCAACTAGGTTAAGTTTTAGATACTGGAGTTAATTTATCGGGTGTTAAGAGATAAGTAGAGGTTGCAATTTGGATTGATATGAGAGAGACAAGTTAGGTAGGTATTTAATAAAAGGTGACAAGTGTCACTTGGCTATTGGTTGGACCATTTGACTACTATTGCATGTCTTACCAATTGACTTAAATATCTTAAAAATTCACCAAAAATCCCTCATTCTTCTCTTCCTCTTGGCCGAATCTCTTAAGCAAGGAAAGAAAGAAAACTCTTCAAGATTTTGGCTTCCATCTTGCTTCAATCAACTTACTCAACCATCCAACCTTGATTTTGCTCCATAAAACCACTTAAGGAAGTGTTGGTGAGTTGTTGTGTGGAATTATTTGGAAAGCTAAGGTGACCAATAGCTCTCTCTCTCTCTTGTTTTAAGGTAAGTTGTGAAGAACCACCCTCCTCCTTTAATTGATGCTTAAATCATGCTTAGTGGTAGTAGAAGATGCAAGTTTATGGATTAATTCTTGATTTGTGGTTGAAATGATCAAGTTTTATTATTTTTGGGGATTTTTCTGTTTTAATATAAGCATGATTGTGTGGCTATCTATGATGATTGGAAATGGTCTATAATGACTTAAGGAGGTGGGAAAAGTGATTAATTGCAACCAATTTCTGGTTTGGAAGAAATTTCAGAAAACTAGGGTTCTTGAGGGAGCATTCTGTCCGAAATTTTAGGTCCTATATAGAGGCCGAATTGGCCTTGTCTTAAAACATGAAAGTTGTAGGGAATGACATTTTATAGGTGCCTACAAAATTTCAGGTCAATCGGAGTAGTGTAGAATGAGATAAGTCGAAATTACTATTGCTGTTCTGGTTTTACCCGAATGTAAGAATTGCGCCTGTAATTGGTTGTTTTGGCTGGAATTTCTTCCAAATTGGTTGTTGAGGCCTTCTGATGAAATTTATCCCTGTTTCTTAGCTTTCATCTGGTTTTGGAATTTCTGGATTTGGACTTGTAGAAGCCTGAGTTATGATGTTTCCGCTAGAATGCGTTTTGGTGAATCTGTTTTACGTTTTTGATGTAGTATCTTGCATTTTCGACCTGTTTGCACTCAAAACTGGGTTGAGTGACCTTCTGTGATGTTGTAGCCCTGTCTCTTAGCTTCGAAATGGTGGGTCTTGCACCCTCATCCGATAATCGTAGTGAAATTGGTGCCATTACCGCAAAATGAGGACAAAAACTGTTTTCTTTTCAGGGCCAAAGCTAGTTACATTTCCGAAATTTCTGGTTTCCTTTAATGGTTGTATATACTTATGGAACCCTATTGGGGTCATGTTTGGCCTTGGTTTATGACTCGTTATCGAGTCTCATGGTATTTGTTTGCATGTTTTAGGACGTGACCGTGGTGCACAACGTTCTTTTGACGGAAGTGAATGAAACCACATTTGCGAGCTTAGTGAGTGTTCTATATACGTTTTGTTTCTATGACTATGTGGATTGTTGTGACTATGTGGTTATTTGTGAACATTTGATTAAATGTTAATTGTTTTCTACGATTTCTAAAATGATCTTTTGCTAGGTGAGTGTGTACTTTATCGCACTCGACCTAAATAAATATGAGATTTTTGGTGTTTAAATGTTGAAATATTAATTGCGCATGAATGTAAGCCTTTTGGCTGAACTGGGCCCTTGCCTTTGTTACCGATCGACTCGAGCCAGAAGCGGACTCGGTCGGGCGATTTGGTGACCTGGGTGCACATTTGGTATACTCGAGTATTACCTTGTAGTCCGGTCAACGTCCGGATGGGTGGAGTCCGGTCAACGTCCGGATGGGGGGGAAAGCCTGGCCAACGTCCAGGAGGAGGTAAACAAGAATGAACAAACGAACGTCAAAAAATGAGGGGTTTACTTACAAAGATGCAATTTTAAATAATTGGAGGAATAAGGAAATGAATGGGAAACGAACAACGAATTGCTCCTTGTGAGCCTGTATCCTTTTAATGAATGTATTATAATTGCTTTATATTGGACATGTTTTCTGGATTATTTGTTATTACATGATTAATGTCCTTGTTCAATTACTTGTTTTTGTATATAGAATCTCACTGAGCTTTTAGCTCACCCCTTTAGTTTGTTTTCCTTAACAGGGGAAGGCGAGCAAGGACGAGAGCTCAGTTTAGACTAGCCTAGACTAGTTTTTGGTTTTGTAATGGTTCTCGCCCTAGTGCTTGGCACCGGCTGGATGTGTGGTGAACTGAGAACCTTTGTATATTCGATGTTTGTACTCCCTTTTGAGATAGTAATGTACATAAGTTTTGCGTTAAGTTTTGGATCGTCGTTATATTTATTCTCGTGATTTATTTCGATTTTAATTGAGGGTTGAAGTGAACGAGTGAGTCCTGGCGAGAGCTGGGCAGGCGACCCGCCGAACCCTTTGGTACGCCCTAGGGGGAAGTGGGGCCGTCACAGGTGGTATCAGAGCTTAGGCTTCAGATTCCTGTAGTGTATCCTAGGCTTGAAGTTTAGGATGCCGGACTGTGAGATTTGATTTGATTCGATTTGAATTGAAAGTTAAGCGATTGAGGGATAAAACCTATAACTGCTTCGCGTGGTCTCGGCGCGGAGTGACCCTGGACTAAGTGGTGAATAAGTATGAGGGACTAAGTGAAGCTATGAATTGCGAATGTTATAGGCCTTAAATCTTTCTCATGGTATCTGAGGATCATAGATAGGTATGTCAGGTAGGAATTCCGATTGTAGATAGTTTACTCTTGGGACTGCAGCTCGAGATGTGAATTATCTTATTTCGGATTCTTGTGCCTGAGTACTCCAGAGTTGAGGCGCTGCTAAGTACTTGAGACTTGCATTTTGGGAACATGAACAGGCTTTGTCTGACTAGAATGAGCACAAGAGGACAGGGACATCTAGTTTGGATAGTAAGTGATGTGAGGGACTGGACGGGCTGATACTGGGACGACTTCACCTTTTCCTTTTGATTTACCTGTATATTGTTACTACATGACGTTAGTATACATGTGTGTACATGGTTATCTGTCCAACTTGATATGTATTTGTGTATTTGCTTATCCGTCTTCTTGATATGGCATGTTATGTGCGTATATGTTTATTGGTGTATTTGGAATGCTAGAATTTGTTCCTGTAGTCAATTTACTGTGTTTATTTACTAAGTTACCTTTTGGGGAAAAGAAAAGAAAATAGAGAGGGAAAACATATATATGGACGGGAGACGTAGTCGTGGACGTGGAGCTAGTCGTGGCCGTGGAGCTAGGCAAGTCAAGAACCGAGAGAAGAAAGAGAAACAGTGGCCGAGCAAGAACAGGGACCGAGGGTTGAGGCTGGAGATCAAATGGCAACGGCGATGCAACAAATGACAAATATCCTGGCACGACTGGTAGATCAACAGGGTCAAATGCCAGTGAATCAACCCCGAAATCCTGAGATCGGAGAGGATAAGGCTCTTGAGAGATTCCAAAAGTTTCTACCTCTGAAATTTCAAGGAGGGCCTGATCCGGATATAGCTGAGCAGTGGTTGGAGGCAATGATTAATATCTTCGCGGCTTTGAATTACACGGAGCAAAGACAAGTAAATTTTGCTGTATTTCAATTCGAAGGACCAGCCCGCGCGTGGTGGAATGTAATTAAGGCCAAGTGGGAAAGAGAACAGACGGTATGGACATGAGCAAACTTTGTAAGGGAATTTAACGAAAAGTATCTCCCACCTTTAGTCCAAGAAAGGAGAGAGGACGAATTTATTGGCTTGCATCAGGGAACCCTAAGTGTGGCCGAATACGAGACCAAATTTACTAGACTATCTAAATTCGCTTCCGAATTGGTGGTTACAGAGCGACGGAGAATAAGACGACTTGTACAAGGACTAAATTTCGAAATCCAGGAGGCATTAGCGGCAGTTCAAGTTAATACGTTTACAGAGGCTCTGGAGAAGACCCAAAGAATTGAGGATGTGAAAGCCCGAGCAAAAGCCTTTCAAACGCGGAAAAGAGATACATCCAGCAGCACACCTGAGGAATTCGGAGAAAAGACAATGCTCTCCAAAGTGCAAAAAGTGAACCATTCACCTCGCCCACCTTGGACATTAAGAGCATTAGGTGAAAGGTCCATGAAAGGAAGTCAGATCGGATCAAAGGACATTTCTCGAGAAGATCCAACAGTAGCTCCTCGATTGGCCTGTGGATACTGTGGAAAGGCAAATCACACTGAGAATGATTGCTGGCGGAAAGGGGGAAAATGTTTGATTTGTGGGAGTAGCAATCATCAACTTAACAATTGCCCGAAGAAACAGCCACGAGAGGGTAGTACTCAACAAGTAGAAGGAACCAAACCGAAACAAACTCATGAAAGAGGAAACCGCACAAAAGTATCAACACAAGTTTATGCCGTAGATCAGCAACAAGTTCTGGGGTCCTCCGAGGCGACGGAAGGTATGAATTTCGAGACGAAATTCTTTTAAGGGGGAGAGAGTGTGAGAACCGTATTTTTCATTTTCTAGGTTATATATATATATATTTTCATGGCTTGTTTTCTGCATTTTCGTGATTAGAAAATTTCTAGATGAATTTAAGGAGCAGATATAATTTTTAGATGTTTTTTTCTAGTATCGAATGGATTTTGAGAAATTAAGAGCATATACCGGACGTGGGACCCACTAGTGCGAAAAGTTCGGAAAAATTCGACCAACTAGGTTAAGTTTTAGATACTCGAGTAAATTTATCGGGTGTTAAGAGATAAGTAGAGGTTGCAATTTGGATTGATATGAGAGAGACAAGTTAGGTAGGTATTTAATAAAAGGTGACAAGTGTCACTTGGCTATTGGTTGGACCATTTGACTACTATTGCATGTCTTACCAATTGACTTAAATATCTTAAAAATTCACCAAAAATCCCTCATTCTTCTCTTCCTCTTGGGCGAATCTCTTAAGCAAGGAAAGAAAGAAAACTCTTCAAGATTTTGGCTTCCATCTTGCTTCAATCAACTTACTCAACCATCCAACCTTGATTTTGCTCCATAAAACCACTTAAGGAAGTGTTGGTGAGTTGTTGTGTGGAATTATTTGGAAAGCTAAGGTGACCAATAGCTCTCTCTCTCTCTCTTGTTTTAAGGTAAGTTGTGAAGAACCACCCTCCTCCTTTAATTGATGCTTAAATCATGCTTAGTGGTAGTAGAAGATGCAAGTTTATGGATTAATTCTTGATTTGTGGTTGAAATGATCAAGTTTTATTATTTTTGGGGATTTTTCTGTTTTAATATAAGCATGATTGTGTGGCTATCTATGATGATTGGAAATGGTCAATAATGACTTAAGGAGGTGGGAAAAGTGATTAATTGCAACCAATTTCTGGTTTGGAAGAAATTTCAGAAAACTAGGGTTCTTGAGGGAGCATTCTGTCCGAAATTTTAGGTCCTAGATAAAGGCCGAATTGGCCTTGGCTTAAAACATGAAAGTTGTAGGGAATGACATTTTATAGGTGCCTACAAAAGTTTGGGTCAATCGGAGTAGTGTAGAATGAGATAAGTCGAAATTACTATTGATGTTCTGGTTTTACCCGAATGTAAGAATTGCGCCTGTAATTGGTTGTTTTGGCTGGAATTTCTTCCAAATTGGTTGTTGAGGCCTTCTGATGAAATTTATCCCTGTTTCTTAGCTTTCATCTGGTTTTGGAATTTCTGGATTTGGACTTGTAGAGCCTGAGTTATGATGTTTCCGCTAGAATGCGTTGTGGTGAATCTGTTTTACGTTTTTGATGTAGTATCTTGCATTTTCGACCTGTTTACACTCAAAACTGGGTTGAGTGACCTTCTTTGATGTTGTAGCCCTGTCTCTTAGCTTCGAAATGGTGGGTCTTGCAGCCTCATCCGATAATCGTAGTGAAATTGGTGCCATTACCGCAAAATGAGGACAAAAACTGTTTTCTTTTCAGGGCCAAAGCTAGTTACATTTCCGAAATTTCTGGTTTCCTTTAATGGTTGTATATACTTATGGAACCCTATTGGGGTCATGTTTGGTCTTGGTTTATGACTCGTTATCGAGTCTCATGGTATTTGTTTGCATGTTTTAGGACGTGACCGTGGTGCACAACGTTCTTTTGACGGAAGTGAATGAAACCACATTTGCGAGCTTAGTGAGTGTTCTATATACGATTTGTTTCTATGACTATGAGAATTGTTGTGACTATGTGATTATTTGTGAATATTTGATTAAATGTTAATTGTTTTCTATGATTTCTAAAATGAACTTTTGCTAGGTGAGTGTGTACTTTATCGCACTCGACCTAAATAAATATGAAATTTTCGGTGATTAAATGTTGAAATACTAGTTGCGCATGAATGTAAGCCTTTTTGGCTGAACTGGGCCCTTGCCCTTGTTACCGATCGACTCGAGCCAGAAGCGGACTCGGTCGGGCGATATGGTGACCTGGGTGAACATTTGGTATACTCGAGTATTACCTTGTAGTCCGGCTAACGTCGGATGGGTGGAGTCCGGTCAACGTCCGGATGGGGGGGAAAGCCTGGCCAACGTCCAGGAGGAGGAGAATAAGAATGAACAAACGAACATAAAAAATGAGGGGTTTTACTTACAAAGATGCATTTTTTTTATAATTGGAGGAATAAGGCAATGAATGGGAAACGAACAACGAATTGCTCCTTGTGAGCCTGTATCCTTTTAATGAATGTATTATAATTGCTTTATATTGGACATGTTTTCTGGATTATTTGTTATTACATGATTAATGTCCTTGTTCAATTACTTGTTTTTGTATGTAGAATCTCATTGAGCTTTTAGCTCACCCCTTTAGTTGTTTTCCTTAACAGGGGAAGGCGAGCAAGGACGAGAGCTCAGTTTAGACTAGCCTAGACTAGTTTTTGGTGTTGTAATGGTTCTCGCCCTAGTGCTTGGCACGGGCTGGATGTGTGGTGAACTGAGAACCTTTGTATATTCGATGTTTGTACACCCTTTTGAGATAGTAATGTACATATGTTTTGCGTTAAGTTTTGGATCGTCGTTATATTTATTCTCGTGATTTATTTCGATTTTAATTGAGGGTTGAAGTGAACGAGTGAGTGTGAGGACTCGCAAAAACTATTATTTTATGCCTAATTTATGGCTTAATAAATTATTTAATTGGATTTTATTTCCAAGGAATATTTTCTAGTCTTATTAGACCTAAATACATGGTAATATAACTTCGTTATATTTTTAAAATGATTCGTTTCGAAAATTAATTTCCTAGAGCGCGTTTCGTAAAAATAGTGAATAGTACTTGGAGATTTTATCCGCGTAGTAGCACAATAAGCTTGGAATATTGGAGACTTGTACTATGGACCTAAAATAGGTAATCTTAAGTATAAATATTCAAGTGATAGTTAGTAGTGCAATCGTTATAAGAATTTTTCGAAAGTTCGCGTTATAGCGGTAAAATTGACGGTACGCGTTTTCACACGCGCGACTTCATTTGAGGGACTTTAGACCTTTATTCCGGGACAATTAAGAGTGGATAATATTTATATTAACATGAGTGCATTAGAGGTTTAGTACACTAGTGAACCAAACGCTCGAGAAATCGAGTCCAAACGCACCCTAAATTACACTATTTCAAGTTGACTTTGAGGTGCATTTTACACCACACAAAGAATCTTCCTTTGGAAGCCAATTGCATCAGCACACTCTCTCTCTCTTTACCTCACTTGGCCGAACAACAAAGAGGAGAAGAACTCTCCATTTGTTCTTCATTTTTCATCTTCAATCCATGCACCAAAATCCACCCAAATCACACCAAACTTGGAGATCTCTTAGCAAACCACTTGGAGACTACATTTAGCTAACAAAAGGCTGCATCTCACGGTTTCTTTGGAGCTTCAAGAGGGCCGAAATTTTCTGGTCTTGCACACCCAAGGAAGAGGTAATGATCAACCCACAAATTCTTGTCTTTTGGAGGTTATATAGCAAGATCAAACTCATGCATGCACTTAGTTACTTGTTTATGGTGTAAAAATGTGATTGTGGGCTCTTGGTATTCCCACACTTGAGTTGTTGTTGCTGATGTGATGATTAATGGTGATTATATTGTTGGTTTAGTGATTATAATGATGCATTAGTGATGGGTAATTAGTAGAAACTTCATTGGGTGTAAGAGGCTAGAACTTCCGATTTTGCCCCTGCTATGTTCGGCCATTTCCAGGCCAAATCTTAATGGTTTAATGGCTTGAATTGGATGTTTATAGGATGTATTAGATGTGTGAAAAATTTCATTGGAAAATATTGAGGTTTAATGGAGCAAATGAATTTTTTTCCGAAACCAGCAAATCTGGAAATCTGTCCCGTAATGCACTGTCCAGCGTTGGTATTTTGGCTATAACTCTGTCCTCGGATGTCGAAATCATGTGCCGTCGGTGGCGTTTGAAACTAGAAATTCCTAGCTTTAATTTGGTATAAAATGCACGTTCTGATTCTCTGTGAGCAAGCCGAACCAAATGTTTTAAGTTCGCTGTCCTGTTGCTCTGCTCCTCTGGAATGAAGTGTACAGGCAGCAACTTGATGCCCGAATTTGAACCAGATGGGTGCCGAATTTGGGAATGACTTCTTCTGTGATATTTTAGTACTATGAATGTATTTTCCAACGGCGTAAGCCATGCTCAATTTCGAGCTATATTGACTGAGTTGTGACTGAAACAAGTGGGCTGCTCTGTTTTGGAAAACCCTAACGTTTGGACTGGTTTGGAACCAAATCTTGTAGTGAACTTGTTAGTTGATGTTTTTGATATTAAACACTTACCAAAGATATTATGGGTGTATCTTAGACCCTCATTTTACAAATGAACCATGGTTGGATAACCTTCTTGGTTGAACGATTGGAAATTTGGGAAATGAAAGTCAAAGGCAGAATGCCTTAGGAATTTTCTTGAACTTCGGTTGGCTCATTAACTACCTTGCCGAAGGTATTTTTCCCCGAAATTCGATAGAGAGATACCTTCCATATAGTATTGAAACACTGCCAATTTTGGTGCCAATTCAAGTTCGTTTCGATACCTAATTAAAATTCTAAAGTTGGGGGTTCAAATCTGGAAATTCTTCTCCAGTCTTGAATTTGCTCAACTTCGGGCTACCGTATCTCGGTGCTCGAAACTCCGATTCTTGATCCGTTTGTTTTGTCATACACTTCACTTGCAACACTAATTGAGCTGAAAATTTCAGAGGCCGGTTTGCAACGTACGAATCGTGCCGAATTTTCAAAGTTGGCCAAAAACCAACTTCATTCTGCCATGAAAACCGACCCTGCGCCTTCACGCTCATTTTTGACCACTTTTCACTTCGATTCATGGAAAAGTGTCTTCTAGGAACTTATAGTACTCTCTAAGAGGTTTCCAACGGTATAAAGTTTTCCAATTCTCGACTTATACCGAGCGAGTTACGCTTTTTGAAAGATTTATCATAAAACTGGAAAATTTTCCAATTCCAAGAAAATAGAGTTTTTCAAAAAAACTCTTTATTCTTTTTATATTCTTAAACGTTTTGCTTACGATTTTCATGATAAAAACTCAAATAATATTATACCTAATAAACGGCAAGTTGAACCTCGATTTACGTGTAATTGAGGTTCCTTTTTGCAAAATAATTCTTAGATTGTACTAGTGTACAATCTTTCTTGATAAGTGGGTTAATTGTGTGATTATCCACTATTAATTTGCCAGGCGCACAAGGAGACCTTCAAGAGGATCTCACCGTGGACACTTGAACTTCCGGAAAATAATTCTTGTTGAATTGCTCGGTGAGTGTCAAGTGTGTGAATTTTGATACTTGTTTAATTGTGGTATTTGTTGAAAGTTTTAAAAATAAGGGCGGGTGTGTACTTTATCGCACTCGTTCTAATTTCAAATGAATGAATGGAATGTCTTGAATGAATGAATGAAATGCAATGTTATGTCATGAATGCTTGTGTCGTTGGAGTGAACCTCCTCGACTTTCAAAAATATGGGGGACGCCCAAACTCATAGGCCGACCTTGAACTCGAGCCGGCAATGGGCTTGGTCGGGAACTTGGGCGAGCCATGAGATTATAAGCTCGACCTAATAAGAGGTCTTGCTTGGCATACTTGTAGAGTATCGCCCAATAATAGACTTGTGGGCCCTTGAGGTGTACGGTGGACGGAGGAAAGTAAGTGGTGATCTACGGAAATGGAAATACCGACCCGGTTGACAGGAGGGTCAATGCGGGAAGGTATACGAATGACAACGGCAGATCGAGTGGAACTTAGCTCCTGAGAGCTACTATATCCTTGAATTGTTTCTGATTACTTTTCTTGTTTGAATAATTGATTGTTAAAAAGACATGGTTTTATTTATTAAATTTGGGTTTGTTATTTGACTAAGTGCTTGCATGTGTGTTCTTGGCCTCACGAGCGTTAGCTCACCCTATAGTTTTGTTTTCCTTAACAGGACCGACTCTTGGAGAAACCATCCGTTGAATTTTTGTTAAGACTCCTGTTATATATTTTGACTAGGCCCTGGTTTGGGTTGTACTTTTGGAAATTGTAAACTTGAAAAGTTTGGGCCCTGATGTGTATTTTGAATTTAAGTCGTTTCATGATTGCCCGATGTACTGGTTATACATTAAGTGACTTCTTAAGCTTGAACGCTTCCGCATTATTGTATTCATGTTACTCTCATCGAAGTGTTTAGTTCGATTTTAAATTGAATGGATTTGCTTGAGTCCTGGCGTGAGCTGGGCAGGCGTCCGCGGATACCCTTTGGTCCGCCTTAGGGAGATGTGGGGCGTCACAGTTGGTATCAGAGCACTAGGTTAGAGGTCTATATGGGAGACATATTGGATACTCTACCTTTAAGACTCGATATAGGATGACTTAATCCTACCCTAAGTGATACTTGAGGCGAGCTAGCAACTAAGTTAGTCCTACCTCAAGTGACGATTGGGATGAACCAACGATTAAGTTAGGCATGCATTGCAGGATATTGGAATTAGGTAGTGATTTAAGTTTCTAACCCGAAAGGTATTATTATTGTTATTATTTTGCAGGAATGGCTGATGGAAACGGAGCCCCGGCAGCTAATGGGAATGGCCATGCGAATGGTCATTACGTGCCCCTTAGGACTATCTACTATCGACCTATAGCAGGAGAAGCTCGTGTACGCTACTCACCGCATGATAGATACCCTCGATGTGCGTGTAGGTTGACTTTCGCCTACCCGGACTATGTGGTGCTTGCTTTGGACGACGAGCGTCGTCAGTTGGTGGATGCCAACCTTGGTTTACAGGCTGAGGTAGATGAGCTTAGGCAGATGGTTGGCGCTCAGGGTGAGCGAATTGCTGAGCTTGAGGAGGTGCTAGAGGGTGAGGTAGCCACGTCTGCAGTGGTTAACCAGGAGCTTCGGGATACTAGGGCTCGACTCACTAGGTTAGCACGAGATGTCCGTACTCGGGCTTTCGAGATGCTGGTTGATGCTACTAGTCTGGTTGAGGACGCTACTGCAGTGATTCCTGAGGATGAGGAGGAGGATCCGGAGGAGGATCCCGAGGAGGAGGTTCCTCCTGGTAGCCCTGCTATGGACTAGGATCTTGGTCGTTGACCTCTTTTGACTTTTGACTGGTACAGTTAGGACTAGTTAGGGTGACGCGAGTGCCGAGGCCATTGTATTTTGCATGCTTGTGTGGCCTATTTTTGGGCACTTGTTCTTACTTTAGTCTTCTGTGACTAAAAGTATATTTTTGAGCACCTGTGTGCTATATTTTGTGAATTGTCCCTAACTTGCTAATTGTACAAACTTGACATGCTTATGAATGTAAATTATTGTTAATTTCAATGCTTTCTTGGTTAGTTCTAAATTCGATAAAATTCTTGTTTTCTGCTTAAATTAATTTATTTCTTGCACTAGGCACGTCTAGACTAATGGAAGGATTAAGAAGTGGTCGAGGCCGTGGGCGAGCGTCTAGACAGGCCCAACCTCAGGGGGATGACCAGGGTTCGGCAACTGGACCGACCCAGGGACAGGAAAACGTTGAGGGTAACCAAGTGGCTACTGCCATCAATAGGATGACTGATATCCTAGAACGTCTAGCGGAGAGACAGGGTCCTGGACCATTTAACCAACCTGGGGGTCAGGATAGGGGAGAGGATAGAGCCCTGGAAAGATTCCTAAAGTTTAACCCGCCTAAGTTTATGGGTGAACCTGACCCCGAAGTAGCGGAGAATTGGTTAGAAAGGATGACCAACATATTCGCCGCTCTAGACTATACTGAGGATAGGCGAGTGAACTTTGCTGTTTTTCAATTTGAGGGAGTAGCCCGTGCTTGGTGGGATTTGATAAAAGGAAAATGGGAAAGAGCTCGAACCCCTTGGACCTGGGAAAATTTCACAAGGGAGTTTAATGAAAAGTTTCTTCCGCCCTTGATCCAAGAGAAAAGGGAGGACGAATTTATTAAGTTGAAACAAGGAACCCTTACTGTCGCAGAATATGAAGGGAAGTTCACTAAGCTTTCCAAATATGCTCCTGAGCTAGTAACCGATGAACGGAGAAGGATTAGAAGGTTCATACAGGGACTTAATGTGGAACTTCAGGAGGGCCTGGCTGCAGCCCAAATCTCTACTTTTACTGAGGCTTTAGAGAAAGCGCAAAGGGTTGAGAATGCAAGGTCTCAAGTGAGGGATTTCCACAATAGGAAAAGGAATTTCCCTAGTCGCACTACTGGGCAGACCAGTAAGTTTATACACCCTTCTAAAAAGGGAAGAGGGGAAGGGGGAACGAGAACTGCTGGAGCTTCTAGGGGAGCTCTATCTAGGGGAGGTCGTAGCGGGACGACTCAAGCTAGGGGAGCACCATCTGTTGGATCGACTGTGACCCCTCAAGTTACTTGTGGGTATTGTGGTAAACCCAACCACTCTGAGAATGACTGCTGGAGAAAGTTGGGAAAATGCTTACTGTGTGGGAGCACTGAGCATCAGATTGCAAGTTGTCCGAAATCGTCAAAGACAGGGGGAAGCCTGCAGAGACCTGAAAAATCAACCTCTAAGCAGACCAGTGCCGGAGGGAGTCGACCGAAAGTACCGGCTAGGGTCTACGCATTGGACTATCCACAAGCTCCAGAGGCGACCGAAGTGGTCGAAGGTACCATTCCAATCTTTCACCGCCTAGCTAGGGTTTTAATTGATCCGGGTGCAACGCACTCTTTTGTAAACCCTGATTTCATGAGTGGAATAGACTTGAAGCCAATTAAGTTACCATATGACTTGGAGGTTAAAACACCCACTGGGGACAAAAGTCTAATTGCTAATATGGTGTATAAGAATAGTGAAATTTGCGTGAGGGAAAGAAAATTGCTGGCCGATTTGATAGGCTTAGCGATTAAAGGATATGATGTGATCCTAGGGATGGATTGGTTAGCCCGTTATAATGCTCAACTAAATTGTAGGACGAAAATTGTAGAATTGTGTATTCCAGGGGAAGCAACCTTGAAATTGGATGTGAGGGGTAAGTTAGCCTCGTCTGCACTTATTTCGGGAATCCGGGCTAGAAAGTTGTTAAGTAAAGGAGCTCAAGGGTATTTAGCTTTTCTTATTAATACTCCTAGCGATAAGGTGAATCTGGAGGACACACCGGTAGTAAAAGAATTTTCTGACGTTTTTCCTGAAGAATTGGAGTCTCTACCCCCGGAACGGGAAATAGCTTTTAAAATTGATTTAACCCCGGGAACAGCACCTATATCAAGGACACCATACAGGATGGCTCCAGCTGAGTTGAAGGAGTTGAAGTTACAATTACAGGATTTGTTGGAACGAGGTTTTATACGAGAGAGTGATTCTCCGTGGGGAGCCCCAGTTTTGTTTGTAAAGAAGAAAGATGGGAGTTTGAGGTTATGTATAGATTATCGAGGTTTAAATGATGTTACGATTAAGAATAAATACCCACTACCCCACATCGATGAACTGTTTGATCAATTGCAAGGGGCGGTGGTGTTTTCAAAGTTGGATCTAAGGCAAGGTTACTATCAATTGAGGATTTTGGAGAAGGACATACCTAAGACTGCTTTCAACTCGAGGTATGGGCACTTCGAGTTTGCAGTGATGCCTTTTGGGTTAACCAATGCACCTGCTGCTTTTATGGATTTAATGCATAGGGTTTTTAAGCCTTACTTGGATCAATTTGTGGTGATTTTCATTGATGACATTTTGGTGTATTCTAAGAATGTGAAAGATCATGAGAAACATTTGAGAATTGTTTTACAAATCTTGAGGGAACATCAGTTATATGCTAAGTTTAGCAAGTGTGAATTCTGGCTGAAGGAAGTGACTTTCCTAGGGCATATAATTTCTAAGGATGGGATTAAAGTGGATCCAGCTAAAGTGGAAGCTGTTTCGAAATGGAAACGACCGGAAAACCCAACGGAAGTTCGGAGTTTTATAGGATTGGCAGGGTATTACCGGAGATTCATCCAGGATTTTTCGAAAATCGCTGGACCTATGACTGAGTTGACCAAGAAAAATAGAAAGTTTATTTGGAATTCTAAGTGTGAAGGAAGTTTTCAGGAGTTGAAAAGACGGTTGACAAGAGCGCCTGTTCTAGCTCTACCAAATGGACATGATAGTTTTGTGGTTTACACCGATGCATCTAAGGAAGGTTTGGGATGTGTTTTGATGCAAAATGATAAAGTGATAGCTTATGCCTCCAGAAAGTTGAAACCGCATGAAGGAAATTATCCGACCCATGATTTGGAGTTAGCGGCTGTGGTCTTTGCTTTGAAGAAATGGAGACACTATTTATACGGAGTGACATTTGAGGTTTTTACAGATCACAAAAGCCTTAAGTACTTATTTTCTCAGAAGGAACTGAATTTGAGGCAACGTAGATGGATGGAATTTCTGGAAGATTATGACTGCATTATTAAGTACCATCCTGGGAAGGCCAATGTAGTGGCCGATGCTTTGAGCCGTCAGGTACAGATGGCTGGATTGATGGTTAAGGAATTTCGATTGTTGGAGGAAGTTAGCTATTGGAATCCTCGATTGGAACCAAGGAAAGTACTTTTGGGGAATATTGTGATAACCTCCACTTTATTGGGACGTATTAAGGAATCTCAGGAAAAGGACCCTGAAATGCAAAAGTTGGTGGAGAAAGTCAAGATGGGAGACCAGACCGATTTCACTTTGGGATCAGATGGAATATTGAGATTTCGAAATCGGGTGGTTATGCCAAAGGATGAAGGACTTAGAAAAGAAGTTTTGGAAGAGGCACACCGATCAAAGTTTACAGTACATCCAGGAGGGAACAAAATGTACCAAGACTTGAAAGGTCTATATTGGTGGAAAAATATGAAGAAGGAAATTGCCCAATTTGTCCAGACATGCTTGGTTTGTCAACAGGTTAAAGCCGAACATCAGAAACCATCTGGGCTTTTGCAACCTCTAGAAATACCTGAGTGGAAATGGGAAAATATTACCATGGATTTTGTATCAGGCTTACCAAGGACACAGAGAGGCCATGATGCCATTTGGGTAATAGTAGATAGATTGACTAAATCGGCTCATTTTCTGCCAATTAATATGAAATATCCATTGGAGAAGTTGGCCAAATTGTACTTGGATGAGATTATCAGACTACATGGTATACCTGTGAGTATTGTGTCAGATAGGGATCCAAGATTTGCTTCGAGGTTTTGGCAAAAGATGCAAGAAGTGTTGGGGACTAAGTTGAACTTTAGTACCACCTATCATCCCCAGACTGATGGACAATCTGAAAGAACAATTCAAACTCTTGAGGACATGTTGAGGACTTGTGTACTGGACTTTGGAGAGAATTGGAGTAAGTTTTTGACTTTAGTGGAATTTGCCTATAACAATAGTTTCCACTCTTCTATTCAAATGGCTCCATACGAAGCACTTTATGGTCGGAAGTGTAGATCCCCAATTTGTTGGGATGAAGTAGGTGAACGGAAAATCTTAGACACGACTACTGTATCTTGGATTGAGGAGGCTAATGAGAAGGTGAAATTGGTACGGCAAAGAATTCAAACCGCTCAGAGTAGACAAAAGAGTTATGCCGACAATCGGAGGAAGGATTTGGAGTTCACTGTTGGAGATATGGTATTTCTCAAGATTACGCCTTTAAAAGCAAGTTTGATGTCCGGAAAAGGGAAGAAACTACAACCAAGGTTTGTAGGGCCTTATAAGATTATTCAGCGAGTTGGGAATGTAGCCTATAAGCTGGAATTACCACCGAGTTTATCTCGTATTCATAACGTGTTTCATGTGTCCATGCTTAAGAAGTATCATCCAGACCCCTCTCATGTTTTACAACCGGAGAATATTGAGATTGATGAAACCCTAACCTATGAGGAGAGACCGGTAAAACTTCTGGATCGAAAGGTGAAGGAATTGAGGAACAAGCAGATACCACTAGTGAAAGTTCTATGGAAGAACCATGGAGTCGAGGAAGCAACATGGGAAGTTGAAGAGACAATCAAGGAGAAGTATCCAGACTTATTCATCGACCAAGGTAAATTTCGAGGACGAAATTTTCTTAAGGGGGAGAGGATGTGAGGACTCGCAAAAACTATTATTTTATGCCTAATTTATGGCTTAATAAATTATTTAATTGGATTTTATTTCCAAGGAATATTTTCTAGTCTTATTAGACCTAAATACATGGTAATATAACTTCGTTATATTTTTAAAATGATTCGTTTCGAAAATTAATTTCCTAGAGCGCGTTTCGTAAAAATAGTGAATAGTACTTGGAGATTTTATCCGCGTAGTAGCACAATAAGCTTGGAATATTGGAGACTTGTACTATGGACCTAAAATAGGTAATCTTAAGTATAAATATTCAAGTGATAGTTAGTAGTGCAATCGTTATAAGAATTTTTCGAAAGTTCGCGTTATAGCGGTAAAATTGACGGTACGCGTTTTCACACGCGCGACTTCATTTGAGGGACTTTAGACCTTTATTCCGGGACAATTAAGAGTGGATAATATTTATATTAACATGAGTGCATTAGAGGTTTAGTGCACTAGTGAACCAAACGCTCGAGAAATCGAGTCCAAACGCACCCTAAATTACACTATTTCAAGTTGACTTTGAGGTGCATTTTACACCACACAAAGAATCTTCCTTTGGAAGCCAATTGCATCAGCACACTCTCTCTCTCTTTACCTCACTTGGCCGAACAACAAAGAGGAGAAGAACTCTCCATTTGTTCTTCATTTTTCATCTTCAATCCATGCACCAAAATCCACCCAAATCACACCAAACTTGGAGATCTCTTAGCAAACCACTTGGAGACTACATTTAGCTAACAAAAGGCTGCATCTCACGGTTTCTTTGGAGCTTCAAGAGGGCCGAAATTTTCTGGTCTTGCACACCCAAGGAAGAGGTAATGATCAACCCACAAATTCTTGTCTTTTAGAGGTTATATAGCAAGATCAAACTCATGCATGCACTTAGTTACTTGTTTATGGTGTAAAAATGTGATTGTGGGCTCTTGGTATTCCCACACTTGAGTTGTTGTTGCTGATGTGATGATTAATGGTGATTATATTGTTGGTTTAGTGATTATAATGATGCATTAGTGATGGGTAATTAGTAGAAACTTCATTGGGTGTAAGAGGCTAGAACTTCCGATTTTGCCCCTGCTATGTTCGGCCATTTCCAGGCCAAATCTTAATGGTTTAATGGCTTGAATTGGATGTTTATAGGATGTATTAGATGTGTGAAAAATTTCATTGGAAAATATTGAGGTTTAATGGAGCAAATGAATTTTTTTCCGAAACCAGCAAATCTGGAAATCTGTCCCGTAATGCACTGTCCAGCGTTGGTATTTTGGCTATAACTCTGTCCTCGGATGTCGAAATCATGTGCCGTCGGTGGCGTTTGAAACTAGAAATTCCTAGCTTTAATTTGGTATAAAATGCACGTTCTGATTCTCTGTGAGCAAGCCGAACCAAATGTTTTAAGTTCGCTGTCCTGTTGCTCTGCTCCTCTGGAATGAAGTGTACAGGCAGCAACTTGATGCCCGAATTTGAACCAGATGGGTGCCGAATTTGGGAATGACTTCTTCTGTGATATTTTAGTACTATGAATGTATTTTCCAACGGCGTAAGCCATGCTCAATTTCGAGCTATATTGACTGAGTTGTGACTGAAACAAGTGGGCTGCTCTGTTTTGGAAAACCCTAACGTTTGGACTGGTTTGGAACCAAATCTTGTAGTGAACTTGTTAGTTGATGTTTTTGATATTAAACACTTACCAAAGATATTATGGGTGTATCTTAGACCCTCATTTTACAAATGAACCATGGTTGGATAACCTTCTTGGTTGAACGATTGGAAATTTGGGAAATGAAAGTCAAAGGCAGAATGCCTTAGGAATTTTCTTGAACTTCGGTTGGCTCATTAACTACCTTGCCGAAGGTATTTTTCCCCGAAATTCGATAGAGAGATACCTTCCATATAGTATTGAAACACTGCCAATTTTGGTGCCAATTCAAGTTCGTTTCGATACCTAATTAAAATTCTAAAGTTGGGGGTTCAAATCTGGAAATTCTTCTCCAGTCTTGAATTTGCTCAACTTCGGGCTACCGTATCTCGGTGCTCGAAACTCCGATTCTTGATCCGTTTGTTTTGTCATACACTTCACTTGCAACACTAATTGAGCTGAAAATTTCAGAGGCCGGTTTGCAACGTACGAATCGTGCCGAATTTTCAAAGTTGGCCAAAAACCAACTTCATTCTGCCATGAAAACCGACCCTGCGCCTTCACGCTCATTTTTGACCACTTTTCACTTCGATTCATGGAAAAGTGTCTTCTAGGAACTTATAGTACTCTCTAAGAGGTTTCCAACGGTATAAAGTTTTCCAATTCTCGACTTATACCGAGCGAGTTACGATTTTTCAAAGATTTATCATAAAACTGGAAAATTTTCCAATTCCAAGAAAATAGAGTTTTTCAAAAAAACTCTTTATTCTTTTTATATTCTTAAACGTTTTGCTTACGATTTTCATGATAAAAACTCAAATAATATTATACCTAATAAACGGCAAGTTGAACCTCGATTTACGTGTAATTGAGGTTCCTTTTTGCAAAATAATTCTTAGATTGTACTAGTGTACAATCTTTCTTGATAAGTGGGTTAATTGTGTGATTATCCACTATTAATTTGCCAGGCGCACAAGGAGACCTTCAAGAGGATCTCACCGTGGACACTTGAACTTCCGGAAAATAATTCTTGTTGAATTGCTCGGTGAGTGTCAAGTGTGTGAATTTTGATACTTGTTTAATTGTGGTATTTGTTGAAAGTTTTAAAAATAAGGGCGGGTGTGTACTTTATCGCACTCGTTCTAATTTCAAATGAATGAATGGAATGTCTTGAATGAATGAATGAAATGCAATGTTATGTCATGAATGCTTGTGTCGTTGGAGTGAACCTCCTCGACTTTCAAAAATATGGGGGACGCCCAAACTCATAGGCCGACCTTGAACTCGAGCCGGCAATGGGCTTGGTCGGGAACTTGGGCGAGCCATGAGATTATAAGCTCGACCTAATAAGAGGTCTTGCTTGGCATACTTGTAGAGTATCGCCCAATAATAGACTTGTGGGCCCTTGAGGTGTACGGTGGACGGAGGAAAGTAAGTGGTGATCTACGGAAATGGAAATACCGACCCGGTTGACAGGAGGGTCAATGCGGGAAGGTATACGAATGACAACGGCAGATCGAGTGGAACTTAGCTCCTGAGAGCTACTATATCCTTGAATTGTTTCTGATTACTTTTCTTGTTTGAATAATTGATTGTTAAAAAGACATGGTTTTATTTATTAAATTTGGGTTTGTTATTTGACTAAGTGCTTGCATGTGTGTTCTTGGCCTCACGAGCGTTAGCTCACCCTATAGTTTTGTTTTCCTTAACAGGACCGACTCTTGGAGAAACCATCCGTTGAATTTTTGTTAAGACTCCTGTTATATATTTTGACTAGGCCCTGGTTTGGGTTGTACTTTTGGAAATTGTAAACTTGAAAAGTTTGGGCCCTGATGTGTATTTTGAATTTAAGTCGTTTCATGATTGCCCGATGTACTGGTTATACATTAAGTGACTTCTTAAGCTTGAACGCTTCCGCATTATTGTATTCATGTTACTCTCATCGAAGTGTTTAGTTCGATTTTAAATTGAATGGATTTGCTTGAGTCCTGGCGTGAGCTGGGCAGGCGTCCGCGGATACCCTTTGGTCCGCCTTAGGGAGATGTGGGGCGTCACAGTGAGTCCTGGCGAGAGCTGGGCAGGCGACCCGCCGAACCCTTTGGTACGCCCTAGGGGGAAGTGGGGCCGTCACAGGTGGTATCAGAGCTTAGGCTTCAGATTCCTGTAGTGTATCCTAGGCTTGAAGTTTAGGATGCCGGACTGTGAGATTAGATTTGATTCGATTTGAATTGAAAGTTAAGCGATTGAGGGATAAAACCTATAGCTGCTTCGCGTGGTCTCGGCGCGGAGTGACCCTGGACTAAGTGATGAATAAGTATGAGGGACTAAGTGAAGCTATGAATTGCGAATGTTATAGGCCTTAAATCTTTCTCATGGTATCTGAGGATCATAGATAAGTATGTCAGGTAGGAATTCCGATTGTAGATAGTTTACTCTTGGGACTGCAGCTCGAGATGTGAATTATCTTATTTCGGATTCTTGTGCCTGAGTACTCCAGAGTTGCTAAGTGCTTGAGACTTGCATTTTGGGAACATGAACAGGCTTTGTCTGACTAGAATGAGCACAAGAGGACAGGGACATCTAGTTTGGATAGTAAGTGATGTGAGGGACTGGACGGGCTGATACTGGGACGACTTCACCTTTTCCTTTTGATTTACCTGTATATTGTTATTACATGACGTTAGTATACATGTGTGTACATGGTTATCTGTCCAACTTGATATGTATTTGTGTATTTGCTTATTCGTCTTCTTGATATGGCATGTTATGTGCGTATATGTTTATTGGTGTATTTGGAATGCTAGAATTTGTTCCTGTAGTCAATTTACTGTGTTTATTTACTAAGTTACCTTTCGGGGAAAAGAAAAGAAAATAGAGAGGGAAAACATATATATGGACGGGAGACGTAGTCGTGGACGTGGAGCTAGTCGTGGCCGTGGAGCTAGGCAAGCTCAAGAACCGAGAGAAGAAAGAGAAACAGTGGCCGAGCAAGAACAGGGACCGAGGGTTGAGGCTGGAGATCAAATGGCAACGGCGATGCAACAAATGACAAATATCCTGGCACGACTGGTAGATCAACAGGGTCAAATGCCAGTGAATCAACCCCGAAATCCTGAGATCGGAGAGGATAAGGCTCTTGAGAGATTCCAAAAGTTTCTACCTCTGAAATTTCAAGGAGTGCCTGATCCGGATATAGCTGAGCAGTGGTTGGAGGCAATGATTAATATCTTCGCGGCTTTGAATTACACGGAGCAAAGACAAGTAAATTTTGCTGTATTTCAATACGAAGGACCAGCCCGCGCGTGGTGGAATGTAATTAAGGCCAAGTGGGAAAGAGAACAGACGGTATGGACATGGGCGAACTTTGTAAGGGAATTTAACGAAAAGTATCTCCCACCTTTAGTTCAAGAAAGGAGAGAGGACGAATTTATTGGCTTGCATCAGGGAACCCTAAGTGTGGCCGAATACGAGACCAAATTTACTAGACTATCTAAATTCGCTTCCGAATTGGTGGTTACAGAGCGACGGAGAATAAGACGATTTGTACAAGGACTAAATTTAGAAATCCAGGAGGCATTAGCGGCAGTTCAAGTTAATACGTTTACAGAGGCTCTTGAGAAGGCCCAAAGAATTGAGGATGTGAAAGCCCGAGCAAAAGCCTTTCAAACGCGGAAAAGAGATACATCCAGCAGCACACCTGAGGAATTCGGAGAAAAGACAATGCTCTCCAAAGTGCAAAAAGTGAACCATTCACCTCGCCCACCTTGGACATTAAGAGCATTAGGTGAAAGGTCCATGAAAGGAAGTCAGATCGGATCAAAGGACATTTCTCGAGAAGATCCAACAGTAGCTCCTCGATTGGCCTGTGGATACTGTGGAAAGGCAAATCACACTGAGAATGATTGCTGGCGGAAAGGGGGAAAATGTTTGATTTGTGGGAGTAGCAATCATCAACTTAACAATTGCCCGAAGAAACAGCCACGAGAGGGTAGTACTCAACAAGTGGAAGGAACCAAACCGAAACAAACTCATGAAAGAGGAAACCGCACAAAAGTATCAACACAAGTTTATGCCGTAGATCAGCAACAAGTTCTGGGGTCCTCCGAGGCGACGGAAGGTATGAATTTCGAGGGCGAAATTCTTTTAAGGGGGAGAGAGTGTGAGAACCGTATTTTTCATTTTCTAGGTTATATATATATATATATTTTTTTTCATGGCTTGTTTTCTGCATTTTCGTGATTAGAAAAATTTCTAGATGAATTTAAGGAGCAGATATAATTTTTAAATGTTTTTTTTCTAGTATCGAATGGATTTTGAGAAATTAAGAGCGTATACCGGACGTGGGACCTACTAGTGCGAAAAGTTCGGAAAAATTCGACCAATTAGGTTAAGTTTTAGATACTGGAGTTAATTTATCGGGTGTTAAGAGATAAGTAGAGGTTGCAATTTGGATTGATATGAGAGAGACAAGTTAGGTAGGTATTTAATAAAAGGTGACAAGTGTCACTTGGCTATTGGTTGGACCATTTGACTACTATTGCATGTCTTACCAATTGACTTAAATATCTTAAAAATTCACCAAAAATCCCTCATTCTTCTCTTCCTCTTGGCCGAATCTCTTAAGCAAGGAAAGAAAGAAAACTCTTCAAGATTTTGGCTTCCATCTTGCTTCAATCAACTTACTCAACCATCCAACCTTGATTTTGCTCCATAAAACCACTTAAGGAAGTGTTGGTGAGTTGTTGTGTGGAATTATTTGGAAAGCTAAGGTGACCAATAGCTCTCTCTCTCTTGTTTTAAGGTAAGTTGTGAAGAACCACCCTCCTCCTTTAATTGATGCTTAAATCATGCTTAGTGGTAGTAGAAGATGCAAGTTTATGGATTAATTCTTGATTTGTGGTTGAAATGATCAAGTTTTATTATTTTTGGGGATTTTTCTGTTTTAATATAAGCATGATTGTGTGGCTATCTATGATGATTGGAAATGGTCTATAATGACTTAAGGAGGTGGGAAAAGTGATTAATTGCAACAAATTTCTGGTTTGGAAGAAATTTCAGAAAACTAGGGTTCTTGAGGGAGCATTCTGTCCGAAATTTTAGGTCCTAGATAGAGGCCGAATTGGCCTTGGCTTAAAACATGAAAGTTGTAGGGAATGACATTTTATAGGTGCCTACAAAATTTCAGGTCAATCGGAGTAGTGTAGAATGAGATAAATCGAAATTACTATTGCTGTTCTGGTTTTACCCGAATGTAAGAATTGCGCCTGTAATTGGTTGTTTTGGCTGGAATTGCTTCCAAATTGGTTGTTGAGGCCTTCTGATGAAATTTACCCCTGTTTCTTAGCTTTCAGTTGGTTTTGGAATTTCTGGATTTGGACTTGTAGAACCTGAGTTATGATGTTTCCGCTAGAATGCGTTTTGGTGAATCTGTTTTACGTTTTTGATGTAGTATCTTGCATTTTCGACCTGTGTGCACTCAAAACTGGGTTGAGTGACCTTCTGTGATATTGTAGCCCTGTCTCTTAGCTTCGAAATGGTGGGTCTTGCACCCTCATCCGATAATCGTAGTGAAATTGGTGCCATTACCGCAAAATGAGGACAAAAACTGTTTTCTTTTCAGGGCCAAAGCTAGTTACATTTCCGAAATTTCTGGTTTCCTTTAATGGTTGTATATACTTATGGAACCCTATTGGGGTCATGTTTGGCCTTGGTTTATGACTCGTTATCGAGTCTCATGGTATTTGTTTGCATGTTTTAGGACGTGACCGTGGTGCACAACGTTCTTTTGACGGAAGTGAATGAAACCACATTTGCGAGCTTAGTGAGTGTTCTATATACGTTTTGTTTCTATGACTATGTGGATTGTTGTGACTATGTGGTTATTTGTGAACATTTGATTAAATGTTAATTGTTTTCTACGATTTCTAAAATGATCTTTTGCTAGGTGAGTGTGTACTTTATCGCACTCGACCTAAATAAATATGAGATTTTTGGTGTTTAAATGTTGAAATATTAATTGCGCATGAATGTAAGCCTTTTGGCTGAACTGGGCCCTTGCCTTTGTTACCGATCGACTCGAGCCAGAAGCGGACTCGGTCGGGCGATTTGGTGACCTGGGTGCACATTTGGTATACTCGAGTATTACCTTGTAGTCCGGTCAACGTCCGGATGGGTGGAGTCCGGTCAACGTCCGGATGGGGGGGAAAGCCTGGCCAACGTCCAGGGGGAGGTAAACAAGAATGAACAAACGAACGTCAAAAAAAAAACGAGGGGTTTACTTACAAAGATGCAATTTTAAATAATTGGAGGAATAAGGAAATGAATGGGAAACGAACAACGAATTGCTCCTTGTGAGCCTGTATCCTTTTAATGAATGTATTATGATTGCTTTATATTGGACATGTTTTCTGGATTATTTGTTATTACATGATTAATGTCCTTGTTCAATTACTTGTTTTTGTATATAGAATCTCACTGAGCTTTTAGCTCACCCCTTTAGTTTGTTTTCCTTAACAGGGGAAGGCGAGCAAGGACGAGAGCTCAGTTTAGACTAGCCTAGACTAGTTTTTGGTTTTGTAATGGTTCTCGCCCTAGTGCTTGGCACCGGCTGGATGTGTGGTGAACTGAGAACCTTTGTATATTCGATGTTTGTACTCCCTTTTGAGATAGTAATGTACATAAGTTTTGCGTTAAGTTTTGGATCGTCGTTATATTTATTCTCGTGATTTATTTCGATTTTTAATTGAGGGTTGAAGTGAACGAGTGAGTCCTGGCGAGAGCTGGGCAGGCGGTCCGCCGAACCCTTTGGTACGCCCTAGGGGGAAGTGGGGCCGTCACAGGTGGTATCAGAGCTTAGGCTTCAGATTCCTGTAGTGTATCCTAGGCTTGAAGTTTAGGATGCCGGACTGTGAGATTTGATTTGATTCGATTTGAATTGAAAGTTAAGCGATTGAGGGATAAAACCTATAACTGCTTCGCGTGGTCTCGGCGCGGAGTGACCCTGGACTAAGTGGTGAATAAGTATGAGGGACTAAGTGAAGCTATGAATTGCGAATGTTATAGGCCTTAAATCTTTCTCATGGTATCTGAGGATCATAGATAGGTATGTCAGGTAGGAATTCCGATTGTAGATAGTTTACTCTTGGGACTGCAGCTCGAGATGTGAATTATCTTATTTCGGATTCTTGTGCCTGAGTACTCCAGAGTTGAGGCGCTGCTAAGTACTTGAGACTTGCATTTTGGGAACATGAACAGGCTTTGTCTGACTAGAATGAGCACAAGAGGACAGGGACATCTAGTTTGGATAGTAAGTGATGTGAGGGACTGGACGGGCTGATACTGGGACGACTTCACCTTTTCCTTTTGATTTACCTGTATATTGTTACTACATGACGTTAGTATACATGTGTGTACATGGTTATCTGTCCAACTTGATATGTATTTGTGTATTTGCTTATCCGTCTTCTTGATATGGCATGTTATGTGCGTATATGTTTATTGGTGTATTTGGAATGCTAGAATTTGTTCCTGTAGTCAATTTACTGTGTTTATTTACTAAGTTACCTTTTGGGGAAAAGAAAAGAAAATAGAGAGGGAAAACATATATATGGACGGGAGACGTAGTCGTGGACGTGGAGCTAGTCGTGGCCGTGGAGCTAGGCAAGCTCAAGAACCGAGAGAAGAAAGAGAAACAGTGGCCGAGCAAGAACAGGGACCGAGGGTTGAGGCTGGAGATCAAATGGCAACGGCGATGCAACAAATGACAAATATCCTGGCACGACTGGTAGATCAACAGGGTCAAATGCCAGTGAATCAACCCCGAAATCCTGAGATCGGAGAGAATAAGGCTCTTGAGAGATTCCAAAAGTTTCTACCTCTGAAATTTCAAGGAGGGCCTGATCCGGATATAGCTGAGCAGTGGTTGGAGGCAATGATTAATATCTTCGCGGCTTTGAATTACACGGAGCAAAGACAAGTAAATTTTGCTGTATTTCAATACGAAGGACCAGCCCGCGCGTGGTGGAATGTAATTAAGGCCAAGTAGGAAAGAGAACAGACGGTATGGACATGGGCGAACTTTGTAAGGGAATTTAACGAAAAGTATCTCCCACCTTTAGTTCAAGAAAGGAGAGATGACGAATTTATTGGCTTGCATCAGGGAACCCTAAGTGTGGCCGAATACGAGACCAAATTTACTAGACTATCTAAATTCGCTTCCGAATTGGTGGTTACAGAGCGACGGAGAATAAGACGATTTGTACAAGGACTAAATTTAGAAATCCAGGAGGCATTAGCGGCAGTTCAAGTTAATACGTTTACAGAGGCTCTTGAGAAGGCCCAAAGAATTGAGGATGTGAAAGCCCGAGCAAAAGCCTTTCAAACGCGGAAAAGAGATACATCCAGCAGCACACCTGAGGAATTCGGAGAAAAGACAATGCTCTCCAAAGTGCAAAAAGTGAACCATTCACCTCGCCCACCTTGGACATTAAGAACATTAGGTGAAAGGTCCATGAAAGGAAGTCAGATCGGATCAAAGGACATTTCTCGAGAAGATCCAACAGTAGCTCCTCGATTGGCCTGTGGATACTGTGGAAAGGCAAATCACACTGAGAATGATTGCTGGCGGAAAGGGGGAAAATGTTTGATTTGTGGGAGTAGCAATCATCAACTTAACAATTGCCCGAAGAAACAGCCACGAGAGGGTAGTACTCAACAAGTGGAAGGAACCAAACCGAAACAAACTCATGAAAGAGGAAACCGCACAAAAGTATCAACACAAGTTTATGCCGTAGATCAGCAACAAGTTCTGGGGTCCTCCGAGGCGACGGAAGGTATGAATTTCGAGGGCGAAATTCTTTTAAGGAGGAGAGAGTGTGAGAACCGTATTTTTCATTTTCTAAGTTATATATATATATATATATTTTCATGGCTTGTTTTCTGCATTTTCGTGATTAGAAAAATTTCTAGATGAATTTAAGGAGCAGATATAATTTTTAAATGTTTTTTTTCTAGTATCGAATGGATTTTGAGAAATTAAAAGCGTATACCGGACGTGGGACCTACTAGTGCGAAAAGTTCGGAAAAATTCGACCAATTAGGTTAAGTTTTAGATACTGGAGTTAATTTATCGGGTGTTAAGAGATAAGTAGAGGTTGCAATTTGGATTGATATGAGAGAGACAAGTTAGGTAGGTATTTAATAAAAGGTGACAAGTGTCACTTGGCTATTGGTTGGACCATTTGACTACTATTGCATGTCTTACCAATTGACTTAAATATCTTAAAAATTCACCAAAAATCCCTCATTCTTCTCTTCCTCTTGGCCGAATCTCTTAAGCAAGGAAAGAAAGAAAACTCTTCAAGATTTTGGCTTCCATCTTGCTTCAATCAACTTACTCAACCATCCAACCTTGATTTTGCTCCATAAAACCACTTAAGGAAGTGTTGGTGAGTTGTTGTGTGGAATTATTTGGAAAGCTAAGGTGACCAATAGCTCTCTCTCTCTTGTTTTAAGGTAAGTTGTGAAGAACCACCCTCCTCCTTTAATTGATGCTTAAATCATGCTTAGTGGTAGTAGAAGATGCAAGTTTATGGATTAATTCTTGATTTGTGGTTGAAATGATCAAGTTTTATTATTTTTGGGGATTTTTCTGTTTTAATATAAGCATGATTGTGTGGCTATCTATGATGATTGGAAATGGTCTATAATGACTTAAGGAGGTGGGAAAAGTGATTAATTGCAACCAATTTCTGGTTTGGAAGAAATTTCAGAAAACTAGGGTTCTTGAGGGAGCATTCTGTCCGAAATTTTAGGTCCTAGATAGAGGCCGAATTGGCCTTGGCTTAAAACATGATAGTTGTAGGGAATGACATTTTATAGGTGCCTAAAACATTTCAGGTCAATCGGAGTAGTGTAGAATGAGATAAGTCAAAATTACTATTGCTGTTCTGGTTTTACCCGAATGTAAGAATTGCACCTGTAATTGGTTGTTTTGGCTGGAATTGCTTCCAAATTGGTTGTTGAGGCCTTCTGATGAAATTTAGCCCTGTTTCTTAGCTTTCAGATGGTTTTGGAATTTATGGATTTGGACTTGTAGAGCATGATTTATGATGTTTCCGCTAGAATGCGTTTTGGTGAATCTGTTTTACGTTTTTGATGTAGTATCTTGCATTTGCGACCTGTTTGCACTCAAAACTGGGTTGAGTGACCTTCTGTGATGTTGTACCCCTGTCTATTAGCTTCGAAATGGTGGGTCTTCCACCCTCATCCGATAATCGTAGTGAAATTGGTGCCATTACCGTAAAATGAGGACAAAAAATGTTTTCTTTTCAGGGTCAAAGCTAGTTACATTTCTGAAATTTCTGGTTTCCTTTAATGGTTGTATATACTTATGGAACCCTATTGGGGTCATGTTTGGTCTTGGTTTATGACTCGTTATCGAGTCTCATTGTCACGGCCCCATGTAACAGCCCCACTTTCCCCTAAGGCGAACCAAAGGGGTTAGCGGACTGCCTGCCCAGTTCTCGCCGGGACTCAGTCGTTCACTACAATCCTCAATTGAATTTCAAGATATTTATATCAAATATACATCAAAGGTTTCCACACTTTACATATCAAAAGCGAAGCGTCCACGCTTCCACTGCGCCACTTTGATCCTTGATACCAACTATTATACAGGAGGAAGTCCAAAGCTAGACTATTACACATCCAATCAATTCTAAACGTTCAATACAATCCCAATATGAATGATTACACAAAAGGAAAACCAAATTCAATCCATACATGAAATAATCCATGATTAAGCAATACAAGCCCTTCCTTCGCCTTGAGCCCTGTGGAGGGGAATAAAACATTTTGGGGTGAGCTAGAAGCTCAGCGAGTAACCAAGAAATTCAGTTATCAAATCAGTTTCACAATCGTTCATTTCAATAATGTCATGCTTCAACAATCAATGCACTTTCACTTCTCTCATGAGCCAGTGAAATCATGGTACTTAGACGTCCAACGCTCCAAACAATCATTTAACATTGAACATGAACATTGAACATTGAACATTGAGCCCATTGGTGCTCTACAGGAACATTAAACGGTGGAGGAGACGTCGGAGTCTAGCACACGAATTCCAAGTACTCATTTGAGCCAAAACATGTCAAGAACTTATATGCCGGCACACAGGATATGCAATCAAAGAAACGATGCAAGAAACATTTTAAAGTAACGTTGCAAGTAGTTTAAGGTCACTCACCTCCACGGCTCACAATCCTCGTCCAATATAGCCAATTCCATCATTCAAGTCCAAGCCTTTCACATGAAACTTAAGGTAACCAACGCTATTAAAAATCGGACAGCATTTCCCCATAAATTCATCCTTTCCATCCTACAATCAAACCCAATCACATAGCAATTAACCACAATTGCTCAAAACCAGAAAACAGTTTTGACGTCCTTTTGCGGTAATGGCACCAAAGGTACTACGAGTATCGGATGGAGGTCCAAGACACACCGTTTCGAAGCTAAGAACCAGGGCTACAACAATGTAGAAGGTCACTCAGTCCAAATATTAGCACAACTAGGTCAAAAATGTAGAAAACCAACCCAGAACCGTAATTGCAGGTTCCCAAATCACACAATGCTGTAATTCGTCCAACTCAGTCTACACAGGTCCAAATGCATTGATTCCAAAGGCATATGATAGCTAAGGCATCAATCTACATTTCATCAGAAGACACCAACATCCAAATCCAAACCAATTCCAGTCAAAATGGCCAATTACAAGTGCAGTTCGCACATACTGATCACCCAGAACAGCAACAGTAAAAATGACATAACTCACTCTACACTACTCCAAATGCCCTGAAATTTTGCAGGCACCCTTAAAACATCAATACCTACAACTTTCATGTTTTGATCCAAGGCCAATTCGGCTTCTATCTAGGACCAAAAATTTCGGACAGAATGAAGAACCAAGAACCCTAATTTTCCAGATTTCTTCCAAAACAGAATTTACTTGCAATCTTCCACTTTTTCCACCTTCTAGAATCATTAAACATCATTTCCAATCATCATACATAACCACATAATAACAATCATATGAGAACAGAAAATCCTAATTAAATATAAAACTTCACTAATTTCAACCAAAATCATGAAATCATCCATAAAATCACTTATTCAACCACCACCAACCACTAATTGAACATTATCAAGATCAAAGAAAAGGTTCCTTAGTCACTTACCATGCAAACCCAAGGAAAGACCCAACTTAGCACCTTAGCTTCTCCAAAAACTTCACCAAACTAACCACTAACACCAAATGGAGAGATTTTATGGAGTGATTTGAAATTGTATCGGTTTAATTTGAAGATTGGAGCAAGATTATGAGGTAGGAAGTTGGAGGATTTTGTTCTTCTCTTGAGCAAGAGGTTCGGCCACAAGCTTGGAAGAAATGGAAGATATTTAGTCAATTTTTGGGTTTATGTAATAAATGGTAAAAGATAAATAGTAAGTCAAATGTAAGAAGGAATCCCTAAGTGACACATGTCACTTTCATTAATTGCTTGCCTAACTTTTTGTCTCTCTTACACAAATATCTTAACACATTGTAAAATCATATCACTTAATACAAAATTCCAACAAGTTGTCAAAAATATAATGCATTTACCGCACTTGCGGGTCCCACGTCCAAAATACGCTTTTAATTTCTCAAAAACTAACCGATACTAGAAAAATCATTTTAAAACTATTTTTGCTCATAAACTTTATCTGGGGAATTTTTCTAATCAAGAAAATGTAGAAAAGGCGGGCGATTAAATAAAATAAACCCTAGAAAAGTAGAAAATTTCCGGGTTCTCACACTTATACTTTTCGGGGCGTCACACTCATGGTATTTGTTTGCATGTTTTAGGACGTGACCGTGGTGCACAACGTTCTTTTGACGGAAGTGAATGAAACCACATTTGCGAGCTTAGTGAGTGTTCTATATACGATTTGTTTCTATGACTATGAGAATTGTTGTGACTATGTGATTATTTGTGAATATTTGATTAAATGTTAATTGTTTTCTATGATTTCTAAAATGAACTTTTGCTAGGTGAGTGTGTACTTTATCGCACTCGACCTAAATAAATATGAAATTTTCGGTGATTAAATGTTGAAATACTAGTTGCGCATGAATGTAAGCCTTTTTGGCTAAACTGTGCCCTTGCCCTTGTTACCGATCGACTCGAGCCAGAAGCGGACTCGGTCGGGCGATATGGTGACCTGGGTGAACATTTGGTATACTCGAGTATTACCTTGTAGTCCGGCTAACGTCGGATGGGTGGAGTCCGGTCAACGTCCGGATGGGGGGGAAAGCCTGGCCAACGTCCAGGAGGAGGAGAATGAGAATGAACAAACGAACATAAAAAATGAGGGGTTTTACTTACAAAGATGCATTTTTTTTATAATTGGAGGAATAAGGCAATGAATGAGAAACGAACAACGAATTGCTCCATGTGAGCCTGTATCTTTTTAATGAATGTATTATAATTGCTTTATATTGGACATGTTTTCTGGATTATTTGTTATTACATGATTAATGTCCTTGTTCAATTACTTGTTTTTGTATATAGAATCTCATTGAGCTTTTAGCTCACCCCTTTAGTTGTTTTCCTTAACAGGGGAAGGCGAGCAAGGACGAGAGCTCAGTTTAGACTAGCCTAGACTAGTTTTTGGTGTTGTAATGGTTCTCGCCCTAGTGCTTGGCACGGGCTGGATGTGTGGTGAACTGAGAACCTTTGTATATTCGATGTTTGTACTCCCTTTTGAGATAGTAATGTACATAAGTTTTGCGTTAAGTTTTGGATCGTCGTTATATTTATTCTCGTGATTTATTTCGATTTTAATTGAGGGTTGAAGTGAACGAGTGAGTCCTGGCGAGAGCTGGGCAGGCGACCCGCCGAACCCTTTGGTACGCCCTAGGGGGAAGTGGGGCCGTCACATTAGTCATGGATTAATGGTTTTTTATAGTGTAAGATGGAGTTGGTATGTGTTGGAAATGAGTGTTTGTGAAAAATTGTTGGTTTGAAACTAAAATTCCAGATTAGGGTTCCAAACAGGCCTGTTCTGTCCGAATTTATTTGAGCATGATAGAGGCCGAATAAGCCTTAGGATAAAACATGAAAGTTGTAGGAAATGAAGGTTTATAGTTGCCTGCAAAATTTCAGCCCAATCGGAGCAACGTATCCTGTGAAAAGACCGAAATACCGCTGCTGCCCTGTTTCTGTCCGAACCTGATAATCAGCTTCTGTAATTGTCTAGTTTGACAGGGAATACTACTGATTTGGTTGTCGATGTCTTCATAAGAATTATAGCCTGGTATCTTAGATTTCACATGGATTTGGAATCACTTGAATTGGAGTCGTATGTGCTGAGATATGATTGAATGAATCAGGACTGCTCATTGAATTTCACAGTAAGCTGCGAACTGGAAAATCTGGGGTTGTTTTGGTAAATTTGACCTAGATATGTTGCAAACTAGACTGAGTGTCCTTCTTCAACATTTTATCCCTTTCTCTTAGCTTCGAAACGGTGTAACTTGCACCCCAAACCGATAAGTGTAGATCCAGTTGTGACAGTTCCGCTAAGTAATGTCAAAACTGTCTTTTGCTTTTCAACTTAAACTTCATTTCCGCACATGTCCCTAGCTTGATTGTGCACTTATACATTCTATTGGGCCTTATTTTTGGTAGTGCGTGGATTTGAATTGACTCGTGTTCGAGTCTTAATTGTGATATTCTTGTTGTATGGGTCGTGCCGGTAATCCGACGCCTACGCCTGAAGCTAACTTGTGAAATTGCTTACTTAACTTGGTGAGTATACCATTATATGGTCTACTGCTTAAATGGTTGCTTATACTTGTTATGTGAACTTGAATGGCTTGAATGAGACGAGAGTGTACTTTATTGCTCTCGATCTCTTATCTGTATTATTGTTATTGTCAAAATGTGAAATTGTCTACATGTATGATTTGACATGGCTGAGGGCTTTGCCCGACAACTTAACTGTGTTATCTGAGCTCATACCCCATTGGTCTTTAATCGAATCGAGCCGGCAAAGGCTTGGGCGAATCGATAAGGGACCTTGGGTTCATTGCAGTCGAGTGGAGTGTTAACTCCTCGACCTTATGGTATACTCGAGTATTACCCTCTCTGTTACTGTGAGGTGTTCGGGCCCGGGAAGGGGGTGATCGGTGGAAGGGATACGGAGTAAAGTGGGGATCTACGGGATGTTCTTTTCTTCAAAGGTTGACGGAGTGTCAACGGGTTGGAGATCAAGTGCGGCCAGTGGAAAGTGGCTCTTGAGAGCCAATTGTATCCTTTCATTGACTTGTTTTGTTTATGAGCTTTGGAATCACTATGTGATAAAATGTGTTTATTGGTGTGTCTTATTGGTACCTCACGAGCGTAAGCTCACCCTCATTACTTTGTTTTCCTTACAGGGATATGAATAACTTTTGAGGGAACTATATTGTTTTGAAGCACGAGTTGAGCTAGTTTTCATATAGTTTGAATATATTCTTTTGTAAAGCTCCTCGATGGTTGGAAAAACCCTAAATGTGCTTTGATCTAAATTTGTCCCTTTTGATTTGTAAATTACAATCGTATGTGTATAACACTGTTAAACCCTGTTCATGTATCCTATTTGGTTTGGGAATGTTTCTCCGAGGTATATGGTGAGATCTACATACGATTGGATTCTAGTTGGACGGTGACGTGCAGTCACTATTCATTTGCTATTTTAATTTTCGTTTCCCATTTTAAGATTTTAATCGCGTGAGCGCGCTAACATTTTCCGAAACATTTTAGATTATATACGATCGTCTTAGTAGTCCTGACGAGAGTTGGGCAGGCAGTCCGCTAACCCCTTTGGTATGCCCTAGGGAAATGTGGGCTGTCACAGACGTGGCCGGCACTGTTCATGTGCGGCTCTGCTTTTCCATTTTTTGTTTCATGATTTTGCTTCGTTTGAGCGCGCAAATAACTTCCGGAACATTTTAGACTGCGCTAGTAGTCCTGGCAAGAGTTAGGCAGGCAGTCCGCTAACCCCTTTGGTATGCCTTAGGGGAAGGTGGGGTTGTCACATACAAAATCAATCTAGGAACATGTGCGGAAATTAAGTTTGAGTCAAGAAACAAAAGGCAGATTTGATGTTGTTTTGCGTAACAAACACAACCGAGGCTACGCTTATCGGATTAGGGTGAAATTTATACCGTTTCGAAGCTAAGACAGAGTGCTACAACTTTGATGAAGACTACTCAGTCCAATTCATAGTGTATCTAGGTCAAAACTCTGGATTACAGAACCAAAATGTCCTTGTCAGGATAGTCATCAGTACTAACTTCAAATGACAACAACTCAGGCTACACAATTCCGTTTGAGATGTTTTTGGTTGCATTGGAAAGATGAAACATAGGGCTAAAAATTTCATGTTTTGGCCAAAGACTGGTTTGGTACGGATCAAGGTGAAAAATGCAGCCAACATGAGGAAATTTCAAAACTGTCTGCTGGACTCTACCTAGGGCAGTCTCAGGGGTAGTTTTGTCCTTTCATGAGCTACAGTGCTTGGATTGGACAGAAATTTTGCAGGAAACTATAAAAACATCGTTGTCTACAACTTTTATGTTTTGTGGTAATCCTAATTCGGCCTCTATCATGGTGAACTAAAACCGGGCAGAACAGGGTACTAAGGATTTTCACTTCTGGAATTTTGCTGCATTCAAGGTATAATTCACATTTCTAGCTTAAAACCATCACTACCACCTCATATACAAGCTTATATACATCATATACCATCCACACAATAAGAAATAGGGCTGAACAATACAAAACCCTACCTTACTAATGCACCCAAAATCATCACAACTACTTGTATAGCTACCAATTTAATCAAAATATGAGTTGTATAGCAGCTTAAGCCAAAAATAAAAGAACCAAAGATAAGAGACAACCAATATACCTAAAGAACAAGTTTACAAAGAATATCCTCCACCACTCCTTGCAAAGTTTAGCTTCCAAGCTTCCTAAACTCCCAAACTAGTGATTAATCGGTTTAGTTTTTTTTTGTTTTCACTCAAAATGTTGGATTCAAGGTTGGAAATTGGAAAGCTCTCTTCACTCTTCTCCCTCTCTTGCTCTCAGCTGGTATACTGAAATTGTGGAGGAAATTGGTTGGGTTTTGGTGATAAATATGGTGTAAATTAGTTAGTCAACAATCCAATGGAAGACCGCCACTTGTTGCTTCAAGATTCATTCTTAAATTTTTTCCTTTTTCCTTGTTTTTTTGGTCAAATAATTCGGCCACTCCATGTTGAGATTGAGGGAGATATTTTGCAATAATATCAAGGATATTTTAGGATAGGAAAGTGTTGGTCAAGTGGTGTGGTCAATCGGAAAAAAAAAAATGGTACACGTCGGTTCGAGCCAATTTTCCTTAAATCGCGTATACTAGAGTTTTAACTTATAATTCACTAACTTATTATTATCACTTCTACTCACACACTTAACAACACCTAAAACTCACTCTTAATCACCAAATTTGATCCACACTCCGCACCAGATAGTCACACTACGGATAGATGTAAAAACCCTAATTCGTGCTAACTTGAAATCGAAATGAGAAAACCCTTACTTCTATATTCATTTGCACTTATTGTGGGGTGAATAGGTAGTAGGGCTATTATAAAGTAATAATTTCCAAATAAAAGGGAATTTTTAAGAAAAATATAAGGAATTTGCAAGTCCTCACACTCTCTCCCCCTTAAAAAAATTTCGTCCTCGAAATTTTCTTACCATCGGGACTATAAAACCCTAAGTTAAATGGCAGATCGTACCTTCTACGTTGTCTTCTCTCTTCGACGGTCCAGGGTTAGTCTTGGTCGATTGCCGGGTCCCTTTCTCGTCCCGTAATAGGACCGGACAATTAGCAATCCAATGCTTGGTGCTCCCACATCGCAGGCATTCTCCCCCTCTTTTCCAACAACTCTCCTTAGTATGGTTGATTTTTCCACAATAGCCACAAGATAAGTGGACGATTGAGGTTTGATCTCCTTGTGAGACAGTTTTTAGTTGTTGTCCTCCACCTGGGGCTCCTCTCGGAGTATCTTGTTTAGAGGTCCCCAAAATTTTCACACCACTAGCTCCTCGACCTACCTTAAAGGGTGGCCTACATCGTTCACCTTGTTCTTGACTTTGATTTTCACTAGGTGCACCCCTTTTCTTTCCATGGAAGCCCTTCACTTGTGCCCTTGCAATTTCTATCCTTTGGGGTCTTTCCGGATACTTCGTAGAAGTTTTACTTTGTGCCATTGCTAAAACCTCTTCAGAAATCCCTTCGTATTGCCTTTTCAGTTCTGTGTTCCAGTGTAATAGCTCAATTTTCTCCGAATATTCGTGTTTCCATCGCCCTTCCCAATACTCGGCTAGTCTCTTTTGGACCTCTATTTCATTTTGAAGAATCTCGAGTTCCTTATATATATCATCCAAATGTGCCATCTCACGGATTCACTGGGACTCAAATGATAGCCTGTCAGGCAGATCAATGGATCAGAGTAAGTAACTGAGCACTGCTCAAGTGGCAATCTAACCATATAACTGTTAAGTTCCTTAACTCCCAATCCAACCATGGAAGATCAAATGAAACGGACGAAAAGTAGAATATAATTAGGGCAATATCTGAAAATACTAGGCATCAAGGGAGCATAACCAAGGGTAGAAGAAAGAAATCAGTCTTCGGTGAGACTTTCTCGACATATACTACAACCTAATCATCCTCTATAGGAACCCTAGCCAGACTATTACTCGATTCGTCCATGATAACACTCCTGGGCATTCAGGTACAAGAATCCACAATAAGGTAATTCACAACTCGAGCCGGCCGGTCCCAAGAGTAAATCACCCGTATTAGATATTCCTACCCAGCATACATGACTAAGATCCCCAACAATAGATCTTTGTTTCACACTTAGTAAGCCAATCCCCACAGTCCGAGAACCCTCTCCTAGCATGAGCTCAATAGGAGCTCTGATACCATCTGTGACGGCCCCACCTCCCCCTAGGGCGTACCCCAGGGTTCGGCGGGTCGCCTGCCTAGCTCTCGCCAGGACTCACTCACTCATAGTTCAAGAAAAAAAAACGTACATCCATAGAAAATAAATAACACATCCATTTCAACTTATTATATACATTGATGCTCAAACCAGATACAAAGCTTCTATACAACAAAAAAACTTCAAAGTGTTTACATTTCGAGTACAATCAACCCTAGTCGGGTACTAGCGTGAGTACAAATTCAAAATTCAAAACAACTAGACTACGCTAGTCTGTACATGTCTCAGGCCTCGCTCGTACCCCCTGTAAGGAAAACAAATGATGTGAAATGAGCTAGGAGCCCAGTGAGGTTCCAGATAGCAAGTTGACAATTATTTAAACGTGCAAGTATCACGTAGTAAAGTAATGAGCATGAAAAGTTCCTAAAAGTGAGCAATAACACTTCAAGTAGTAAATCTCAAAATGAACGAGTATAGAGTGCTTTTGTTTTTCAAAAGAAACAATAAGCCAATAAACAAGAATCATTCTCAAATATTAGGATACGGATGGCTCTCAGGAGCCAACTTCCCATTGCATCACCAGAGCTTGATCAAGTAATAGTTGACACTCCGTCAACTTTCAAGTAAGTAACCAATCCAGTACAGCACCACTTAAACTACTCTCCATCCACCATTCACACCCCCTACTGGGCCCAAAATCCTCAATAAACACTGGTGGTAATACTCGAGTATACCGATTAGTCAAGGAGATAACACTCCTGTGAGAGCCTGAAATTTTCTTATTTTCTAGGCATTTATTTTAGTCTTTTGCGTATAATTTCTGTATTTTCATTCTTATATGAATATTCTCGGAATTTTTATGAGGACATATGATTTTTACATTTTTTTTCCATATAAGTTATTTTCTGTGTTAAAGGTGGTATACAGTGGATGTGGGACCCACTAGTGCGATAAGTGTCACGGCCCCACCTCCCCCTAAGGCGAACCAGAGGGTTCGGCGGGCCGCCTGCCCAGCTCTCGCCGGGACTCAGTCGTTCACTACAATCCTCAATGGAATTTCAAGATATATATATCAAATATACATCAAAGGTTCCCAAACTGTACATATCAAAAGCGAAGCGTCCACGCTTCCGCAGCGCCACTTTGATCCTTGATCACAATCTCAATGCAAACAAATCCTTTCAAAATTCGGACAGCACTTCCCCTGAATTTGCTAACTTTTCCAGCCATCATGGCTTCATTATATCCTCAGCCAGTCCCAAAGGTACACACACAACAACAAGTTCATCCAATAGCCATTCAGCAAGCTCCAAGTAGTACTAGTACAAGTCAAGCTAGGGAAAAGTCCGGAAATGAAAGTTAACCTCAAAACCAGAAAAACAGTTTTGGACGTCATTTTGCGGTAATGGTACCAAAGGCGTTACGATTGTCGGATGAAGGTGTAAGACCCACCGTTTCGAAGCTAAGAACCAGGGTTACAACAATGTAGAAGGCCACTCAGTCCAAATCCCAGTACAACTAAGTCATATATGCCAAATACCAAACCAGAACCGTAATTGCAGGTTTACAAAGCACACTATGCTGTAATCAGTCCAACTCAGTCTATATAGGTCCAAATGCATTGATTCCAAAGGCATATGTTAGCTAAGACATCAATATACATTTCATCAGAAGACACCAACATCCAAATCCAAAGCAATTCCAGTCAAAACAGACGATTACAAGCGCAGTTCGCACATTCTGATCAACCCAGAACAGCAACAGTAAAATCGACATATCTCACTCTACACTACTCCAAATGACCTGAAAGTTTGTAGGCACCTCTAAAATGTCATTCCCTACAACTTTCATGTTTTGAGCTAAGGCCAATTCGGCCTCTATCTATGACCTAAAATTTCGGACAGAATGAAGAACCAAGGAACCCTAATTTTCCAGATTTCTTCCAAAACAGAAATTACTTGCAATTAATCACTTTTTCCACCTCCTAGCTTCCTCAACTATCATTTCCAATCATCATACAAGGCCACAACATCATGATCACATTAAACCAGAAAATTCACCAATAAATTGTAAACTTCACCATTTCATCCAAAAACAAGAATTAAATCACAAAATTCAACACTTTAGCTTCCACTAAGCACAACTCAAGTTTCATTAAGTGTAGGGGAAAGTTCATATACCACTCACCTAGTAAACAAGAGAGGGAGAGTTGTAGGACACCTTAGCTTTTCCAAAAAACTTCACCAAATCACTCACTAGCACCAAATGGAGGGATTTTATGGAGTAGAAACTAGATCAAGCAAGTGTTTTGGAAGATTTGAGCTAGATAATTGCCAAACTTTGAAGAGGCTTTTCTTCCTTCTTTGCTAGAGAGAGAATCAGCCAAGAGGTTGAAGACAAGAATGAATTTTGTGTGATTTTTGAGATATTTAAGCAATTGGTCAAAAGTCAAGAAAATGAATAGTAAGTCATAAGCTATTTCCAATACAATGGTGACACTTGTCACCTTTAGGTTTAAAACTTATCTTTTTGTCTCTCCAATACAAATATCTTAACACATTGTAAACTAATATCACTTAATACAAAATTCCAACAAGTTGTCAAAAATATAATGCATTTACCGCACTTGCGGGTCCCACGTCCAAAATACGCTTTTAATTACTCAAAAACTAACCGATACTAGAAAAATCATTTTAAAACTATTTTTGCTCATAAACTTTACCTGGGGAATTTTCCAATCAAGAAAATGTAGATAAGGCAGGCGTTTAAAAAAAATAAACCCTAGAAAATTAGAAAATTTCCGGGTTCTCAAACTCATTTTTTTTCGGGGCGTCACAATAAGTGCGGTAAATGTGGTTCATTTGGAGAAGCTTTGTGTACAAGGATTATATTACATGGTGTTATGAGATAATTAGGGGTTAGCTAGTTAATTAAGTCTTGCAAGACAAAAGAAATGAGATAAGCTTGAAATGGGCACATGTTGCATTTTCATTGGAAGATGGCATTTGACTAGTCTACCTTACCTTTCCTAAACTTAATTTTGACCCAAAATTCCTCCTTATTTTCTTCATCTTGGCCAGCCAACCTTGGAGAGAAAAGAGAGAGAGAGCTCTTCAACTTTTGCTTCCTTTTCTTGCCCAATTCTCTAAATCCAACCATTAATCTCCCAAGTTTCTCCATAAAACTTACTTGCTAAGAAGGATTGAAGTGCTTGGTGGAGTTGTTTGGAAGGGAAAGACTCTAAGCTACCTTGTCTCTTGTGTTTGTAAGGTTAGTGGCTAAGAAATTGTCTCTTTGTTGGTTATAATGTGAATTTGTAGGTGTTAGTAGCTAAAGATGCAAATTTACGGTGTATTTCATGAATTATTGATGGGCTTGGCCAATTTTCCTATTTATTGAGGATTTTTTCTGTTTTATATTGTATACCATAGCTTGCCATGGATTTATGGTTATATATGAAGTAAATTGGAGCCTCTATACGCTTATTGTGGTTTATTGTGAAAATTTCCAGATTTTAGAGGGATTTTCGGTTTTAGGGTTTTCAAATGACCCTGTTCTGCCCGGTTCTGTTCGGCTAGGTTAGAGGTCGAATTAACTTTAGGTTAAAACATAAAAGTTGTACGAAATGATGTTTTATACTTTCCTGTAAATTTTCAGCCCAATCCGAGCTTCGTATCCTGTTAAAAGACAGAAATACCCCTGACTGTCATAGGTAGTTCGGTAGACAGTGTTGCCATTTCACCCAATCTGACCGCATCTTTTTGCCCTGTTTCGTACTGATTTAGCCTTTGCTTCAAAACATGAACATTGTAGTGCTATGTCTTAGCTTTCCAACAAACCTGAAAACACCTCCATTGGACTTCGGTAGCCTGAGTTATTGTCGTTTAACCAGAGTGCGGTTAGCTAACCTATGGGTGAAATTCTGGTTTTGTACATTGAAGTTTTCACCTAGCTACACTACAAACTGGACTGAGTGGCCTTATTCAAAATTGTATCCCTTTATCTTAGCTTCGAAACGGTATAAATTTCACACCAATTTGACAAGCGTAGCCTTGGTTGTGTCCGATACGCTAAAAGACGTCAAAACTGTCTTTTGCTTTAGGGCATAAACTTCATTTCCGGACTCTCCCTAGCCTGATTATACACTTATACGTTCTATTGGGCCTTATTTTTTTGGTAGAGTGTGGATTTTATTTGACTCGTGTTCGAGTCTCAGTTGTGATTTTCTTGTTTGTATAGGTCGTGCCAGTGATCCGACGCTAACTTGTGAATTTGCTTACTTACCTTGGTGAGTGTACTATTATACAGTCTCATGCTTAACTGGTTGTTTGTACTTGTTATGTGAACTTGAATGGTTTGAATGAGACGAGAGTGTGCTTTATCGCTCTCGATCTCTTGTTTGTATTTCTGTTATTGTTCAACTGTGAAATTGTATATGTACATGGCTTGCAATATGTTGGGGCTACGTCCAGTAACTGAACTGTGATATCTGAGCTCATACCCCATTGGTCATTATTTGAGTCGCGCTGGCAAGAGCTTGGGCGAATCGATAATGGACCTTGGGTTCACTGTAGTCGAGTGGAGTGTTAACTCCTCGACCTTATGCTATACTCGAGTATTACCCTTTGTGTTACTGTGAGGTGTTCGGGCCCGGTAAGGGGGGTTCGGTGGAAGGAATGCGGTGTAAGTGGTGATCTACAGGTTGTTCTTCACTTCAAAGGTTGACGGAGTGTCAACAGGTTGAAGATCAAGTGAGGCAAGTGAAAAATGGCTCTTGAGAGCCAATTGTATCCTTTTATGTTGGTTTGGTTGTTTTTAAGCTTTGAGATCACTGTGTGATGATATGTGCTCACTTGTGTGTTTTGTTGGTACCTCACGAGCGTAAGCTCACCCTCGTTACTTTGTTTTCCTTACAGGGACCATTTTGGAACCGTATTAAAGAAACGGGTTGAGCTAGTTAGGCCTTTTGTTCTTTTGCATAGCTCCTCGATGTTTTTGGAGAAACCTTAACTGTAACCGATCATACATTCTCTTTTGATTTGTACTTGTAACCCTATACCTTTGAAAAGGTGTTTTGTTATGTTATATGATGTATATTGCACATGATATGTTCCTACACTTTTAGTGATGATATCCCTAGTGTGTGGATGACCAGCTTCGGTAGTTTGTTTTCGTGGTTTTCTCTTGTAAGTTAGAACGGTGTTGTAGGTCTCGTCTCCATAGTCCTGGCGAGAGCTGGGCAGGCGGTCCGTCGAACCCTTTGGTTCACCTTAGGGAGAGGTGGGGCCGTCACAGTTGGTATCAGAGCCTAGGTTAGAAGTGACCTAGGCAAGATTGAAGTTTGTTCCTTTGGACCTGTGAGGGAAGTGTTAAGGTGCCGTTAGGTGTGATTATGTTTACGTTGTTGAAGATATGAATCCTTTTGCTATCCTTGTAGGTTATGGCCGGAACCAGTGGTGCGGGTGGAGGTGAGCCACCTAGGAGACGCTCACGCATTATCGATTATCAGGAGAGGCCAGGAGGTCCGATCCGGCTCTGGTATACTGCTAGTCGGACCCGTCGTTGTAGGCATTGCCAGAGTCACTCTTATGCGGACCACGTGGTCGTGGCGGTACTGGATGAACGGAGGAGGCTTAGACGGGCCGCCGCCAGGGAATGCAAGCGGACCGGATAGGGGAGCTTCAGGAAGACATAGCCCGAGAGCAGGAACGAACGAATGCTCTTAGGGAGTAGTTGTTAGAGGTGAATACTCGTCTTACGAACGTGGTCAGGCAAGTGAGGGACCGATCAGGCGGTATCATTAATGAGTGCAAGGCGCTAATCCAACGAGTGATTGGCGCCAATGCGCAAGCGGAGGCTGTGGAAGATGGAACTTCTGAAGGGGGAAGTGGGAGTACCCCTAGTTCTAGCCAAGGGGGAGAGTCGGTAGGCTCGGTAGGAAATTAGGCTAGAACCTTGTGAGCTAACTTTTGATCCCATGAGGGGAGTAGTTAGGATAGCTCTTAGTGAGCTGCTTTTGGCCTAGCTTTCTATATAATCTTTTGGAGGACCCCTTTTGTTGCATGGGATTTCTTTTGTATGTCCTTGACCGACTGCTTTTGTATGACTGCTTGCAACATCTGTGATGAATGTTCTATGTGTATATATGTCTTGTGTGTTATTTTGATTATTTGCCTATGTTTATAAGCTTATGCCCGTATGGTTCTTTAATTGTTATTACATGTCTCGACCTTAGATTGACTTGAACCATGGAGTGCACTCGTAGTGGACAAGACCGTGGACATGGGAGTAGGCAACCTTCTGATAGAGGCACTGCGGAAACCTCGACTGGACCAAACCCAGAACCTAGGATAGATCCAAATGTCCAGATAGCTGCCGCTATGCAGCAAATGACCGACTTGCTGGCCCATGTGGTGCAATAATAGGGCCACAACCTTAACCCACCTGTCGTGAATCCCGAAAACCTTGGAAATCACGTAGAAAGTGAGGATCGAGCTTTTGAAAGGTTCCAAAAGTTCTCCCCACCAAAGTTTCTTGGAGGGTCTGATCCCAATGTGGCTGAAAGATGGTTAGAAAAGATGGTGGACATCTTTGCGGCCTTACATTACTCCGAAGAGAGGCAGGTTACTTTTGCGGTCTTCCAATTAGAAGGGGCCGCTCGCTCTTGGTGGAATGTTATTCGAATCAAGTGGGAGAGAGAGCAAGCACCTAGAACGTGGGTGAACTTTGTAAGAGAATTTAACGCCAAGTACTTTCCTCCCTTGATCTAAGAAAAGAAGGAGAACGAGTTCATCCGACTTCGCCAGGGCACCCAATCCGTGGCTGAATATGAAAGCCAGTTTACTCGATTAGCCAAGTTTGCCCCTGAACTTATTATGACTGAACAGAGAAGGGTACGACGTTTCATTTAGGGGCTAAATGTGGAAATTCTAAAGGATTTAGTCGTGACCCAGATTAACACTTTTAGTGATGTGGTGGATAAGGCTTTGCGAGCCGAGAATACAAGGCTTCAAGTTTGGAATTTTCAAGTGAGGAAACGTGGGTTTTTCGGAGGTAGTTCTACGCAAGGGGATAAGAGTACCCCTCTAAAATTTGGCCGTGGAGCTGGAGGAGGACGAGTTCCGGGTACGGCAAGAGGGACTCCGCCAAGAGGTGGCCAGACGGGACGAGGCCAACAGAGGAGTGCCTCACAAGGGATCTCCGCCACTGTTTCTCGTGGCCCGTGTGGGTTCTATGGGAAGCCGAACCACACGGAGGATAACTACTGGAGAAAGGAGAAGAAGTGCTTATGTTGTGGGAGCGCGGAGCACCAGATAGCCAGCTGTCCAGTTCAACCCCGAGACGCGAGAGGGATCACACAATCTTCTAAGGCAACTTCAGCACAATCAAAGGTGGAAGTGACGAAACCGAAGGTGCCTGCCCGAGTGTACTCTATCGAGCAACGTCCTGTCCATGATTCGGCGGAGGTGGTGGAAGGTACGATTCCTGTCTTCCACCGTCTAGCTAGGATTTTGATAGACCCCGGTGCCACCCATTCCTTTGTTAACCCTGTATTTATGTGTGGAATTAATATAACCCCTGTAAACCTGCCCTACGAATTGGAAGTAAGTACGCCTACGGGGGACCAGTGCTTGGTTACTAGCAAAATGTATGTAAATTGTGAAATCTGGGTAGGAGAGAGGAAGTTACAGGGGAATTTGATAAGTTTGGCTATTAAGGGGCACAATGTGATTCTGGGCATGGACTGGTTATTTTGGTATGATGCCCAGCTTGACTGTAAAAGAAAAATAGTGAAATTTCGTATTCCGGGGGAGACTACCATAAAGTTAGATGTGAGGGGCAGTTTAGCCTCGTCTGCAATGGTTTCGGGTATTCGGGTTAGGAAACTTTTGAGTAGAGGGGCACGAGGGTTCTTAGCCTTTCTCATCAACACTCCCACTGATAAGTTAAACGTAGAAGATGTTCCAGTAGTGGGCGAATATTCGGACGTGTTTCCCGATGAGCTAGTGAATCTGCCACAGCAAAGAGAGGTAGAATTTGAGATTAACTTGTTACCAGGGACTTCACCTATCTCTAAGACCCCATACCGTATGGCACCTGCTGAACTTAAGGAGCTGAAGCTACAGTTGCATGACCTTTTGGAGTGGGATTTTATTCGTGAGAGTGGATCTCCTAAGGGAGCACCCGTTCTCTTAAAGACGGGACCTTGAGATTATGTATCGATTATCGAGGGTTGAACAACGTAACCGTTAAGAATAAGTACCCACTACCCCACATTGATGAGTTGTTTGACCAATTGCAAGGTGCAGTGGTCTTTTCAAAACTGGATCTTCGATAGGGGTACTACCAATTATTGATCCGAAAAGAATATGTGCCTAAAACTGCCTTCAATTCTCAGTATGGGCATTTCGAATTTGCCGTGATGTCCTTTGGACTAACCAATGCCCCTGCCACTTTTATGGACTTTATGCATCGAGTTTTCAAACCCTATCTAGATCAATTTGTCTTGTGTTTATCGATAACATTTTGGTTTACTCGAAAATCCGAGAGGAGAATGTGCAGTACCTGAAGTTAGTCTAACAAACCCTAAGGGATCACCAATTATACGCCAAATTTAGTAAGTGTGAGTTTTGGCTGGAGAAGGTTTCCTTCTTGGGACATGTAATTTCAAAGGAGGGGATTGCAGTAGATCCGGCGAAGGTGGAAGCAGTGACCGAGTGGAAGAGACCTGAGAGTCCGACTGAGATTCGAAGCTTCTTAGGGTTGGCAGGTTACTATCGGCGATTTATTAAGGATTTCTCAAAACTTGCCAGTCCTTTAACCAATTTGACAAAGAAAAGTAACCGGTTTCTGTGGGATGCCCGATGTGAGCAGAGCTTTCAGGAGTTGAAGAAAATGTTAACTATGGCTCCTGTTCTGACCTTGCCTAACGGTAAGGACAGTTTCACTGTGTATACTGATGCTTCGAAGGAAGGCTTAGGGTGTGTATTGATGCAAAATAAGAACGTGATAGCCTTTGCCTCTAGGAAATTGAAGACCCACGAGCAAAAATATCCTACTCATGATTTGGAGTTAGCCGCAGTTGTCTTTGCTCTGAAAAAGTGGAGACACTACCTGTATAGGGTAACCTTTGAAGTTTATTCCGATCACAAGAGCCTTAAGTACCTCTTTTCCCAAAAGGAGTTGAATATGAGACAACGTCGTTGGATGGAATTCTTAGAAGATTATGACTACATGATCAACTACCATCCGGGTAAGGCTAACGTAGTAGCTGATGCCTTAAGCAGGAAGGCTCGAATATCTGGGTTAATAGTTAAGGAGTGGGAAATGTTAGAAGCTATTGGTGAATGGAACCCTAAAATGGAAGGTAAGAAGATCACCTTTGGAAATATCCGGGTGACATCCGCCCTATTGGATAGAATCAAGGAGGCCCAAACTACAGATCTGATGGTTCAGAAGTGGGTGGAAAAAGTGAAGAAATGAGAAATTCCTGATTTTTCTCTAAGTCCTGAGGGAATTTTGAGGTTTAGAAATCGCATTGTTGTGCCTGAGGTTGAGAATTTGAGGAGAGAGATTCTGGATGAAGCCCATCGATCGAAATACACCATCCATCCGGGTAGTACTAAGATGTATCAGGACTTACGACGGTTATACTGGTGGGATAAAATGAAGAGGGGGATTGCTCAATATGTACAAACCTGTCTAGTCTGCCAGCAGGTTATGACCGAACACCAAAAACCTTCTGGATTACTATAACCTCTTGTGATACCTGAATGGAAATGGGAGAACATTACCATGGACTTCGTTTCCGGATTGCCTAGAACACAAAAAGGACTTGATGCCGTTTGGGTGATCGTCGATCGGTTAACCAAACCGGCTCACTTCGTACCTGTGAATATGAAGTATTCCATGGATAAGTTGGCTCGGTGTATATGGAGGAGATTGTGAGATTACATGGGGTCCCTGTAAGTATAGTTTCCGACCGAGACCCTCGTTTTGTGTCAAGATTTTGGCAAAAGTTTCACGAGACCTTGGGAACTAAATTGAACCTAAGTACCACTTATCACCCTCAAACGAATGGGCAGTCGGAGCGAACGATTCAGACACTTGAAGATATGCTAAGAACGTGTGTTTTAGACTTCGGAGGTAGTTGGGGTCAACATATGACATTAGTGGAATTCGCCTACAACAACAGCTACCATTCGTCGATTCAAATGGCACCGTATGAGGCTCTTTATGGAGAAAGTGTCGATCTCCGCTATATTGGGATGAGGTAGGAGAAAAGAAAGTCTTGGACCCAACAGTTATTCCTTGGATGGAGGATGCCCAAGAAAAGGTCAAGTTAATCCGTCAGATACTCCAAACTGCTCAAAGTCGCCAAAATAGCTACGCGGACAACCGAAGAAAAGATTTGGAGTTTGAAGTTGGAGATCGTATTTTTCTTAAAATTACACCCCTGCGAAGTGTTACGATGGGTAGAGGAAAGAAACTTCAACCAAGATTTGTTGGACCTTACACGAAACTCCAACGAATTAGGAAAGTAGCATACCGACTCGAGTTGCCGCCAATCTTGTCCCGGATACACGATGTCTTCCACGTGTCAGTGCTCAAGAAATACTACCCTGACCCGACTCATATTGTACAACCAGAGGAGATTGAGATAGATGAACCCTTACCTACGAGGAGAGACCTGTATATGTGCTAGATCGAAAGGTGAAGGAGTTGAGGAGTAAACAAATTCTTTTGGTGAAAATCCTGTGGAAGAACCACGGAGTCGAAGAGGCGATCTGGGAGATGGAAGACGATATGAAAAAGAGATATCCTGAGCTATTTAATAATTCAAGTGAGAAATTTCGAGGACGAAATTCTTTTAAGGGGGAGAGAGTGTGAGAGCCTGAAATTTTCTTATTTTCTAGGCATTTATTTTAGTCTTTTGCGTATAATTTCCGTATTTTCGTTCTTATATGAATATTTTGGAAATTTTTAAGCGGACATATGATTTTTACATTTTTTTCCATATAAGTTATTTTCTGTGTTAAAGGTGGTGTACAGTGGATGTGGGACCCACTAGTGCGATAAGTGCGGTAAATGTGGTTCATTTGGAGAAGCTTTGTGTACAAGGATTATATTACATGGTGTTATGAGATAATTAGGGGTTAGCTAATTAATTAAATCTTGCAAGACAAAAGAAATGAGATAAGCTTGAAATGGGCACATGTTGCATTTTCATTGGAAGATGGCATTTGACTAGTCTACCTTACCTTTCCTAAACTTAATTTTGACCCAAAATTCCTCCTTATTTTCTTCATCTTGGCCGGCCAACATTGGAGAGAAAAGAGAGAGAGAGCTCTTCAACTTTTGCTTCCTTTTCTTGCCCAAATCTTGAAATCCAACCATTAATCTCCCAAGTTTCTCCATAAAACTTACTTGCTAAGAAGGATTGAAGTGCTTGGTGGAGTTGTTTGGAAGGGAAAGACTCTAAGCTACCATGTCTCTTGTGTTTGTAAGGTGAGTGGCAAAGAAATTGTCTCTTTGTTGGTTGTAATGTGAATTTGTAGGTGTTAGTAGCTAAAGATGCAAATTTACGGTGTATTTCATGAATTATTGATGGGCTTGGCCAATTTTCCTATTTATTGAGGATTTTTTCTGTTTTATATTGTATACCATAGCTTGCCATGGATTGATGGTTATATATGAAGTAAATTGGAGCCTCTATACCCTTATTGTGGTTTATTGTGAAAATTTCCAGATTTTAGAGGGATTTTCGGTTTTAGGGTTTTCAAATGACCCTGTTCTGCCCGGTTCTGTTCGGCTAGGCTAGAGGTCGAATTAACTTTAGGTTAAAACATAAACGTTGTAGGAAATGATGTTTTATAGTTTCCTGTAAATTTTCAGCCCAATCAGAGCTTCGTATCCTGTTAAAAGACAGAAATACCCCTGACTGTCATAGGTAGTTTGGTAGACAGTGTTGCCATTTCACCCAATCTGACCGCGTCTTTTTGCCCTGTTGCGTACTGATTTAGCCTTTGGTAAAAACACAAAAGTTGGAGTACTATGTCTTAGCTTTCCAACGCCCCTAAAAATGCCTCCATTGGACTTCGGTAGCCGGAGTTATTGTCGTTTAACCAGAGTGCGGTTAGCTAACCTATGGGTGAAATTCTGGTTTTTACATTGAAGTTTTGACCTAGCTACACTACAAACTGGACTGAGTGGCCTTCTTCAAAATTGTATCCCTTTATCTTAGATTCGAAACGGTATATATTTCACACCAATTTGACAAGTGTAGTCTCGGTTGTGTCCGATACGCTAAATGACGTCAAAACTGTCTTTTGGTTTTAGGGCATAAACTGCATTTCCGGACTCTCCCTAGCCAGATTATATACTTATACGTTCTAATGGGCCTTATTTTTTTGGTAGAGTGTGGATTTGATTTGACTCGAGTTCGAGTCTCAATTGTGATATTCTTGTTTGTATAGGTCGTGTCGGTGATCTGACGCCTATGCCTGAAGCTAACTTGTGAATTTGCTTACTTACCTTGGTGAGTATACCATTATATGGTCTCATGCTTAAATGGTTGTTTGTACTTGTTATGTGAACTTGAATGGTTTGAATGAGACGAGAGTGTGATTTATCGCTCTCGATTTCTTGTTTGTATTTCTGTTATTGTTCAACTGTTAAATTGTATATGTACATGGCTTGCAATATGTTGGGGCTATGCCCAGTAACTGAACTATGATGTCTGAGCTCATACCCCATTGGTCATTAATTGAGTCGCGCCGGCAAGGGCTTGGGCGAATCGATAATGGACCTTGGGTTCACTGTAGTCGAGTGGAGTGTTAACTCCTCGATGTTATGGTATACTCGAGTATTACCCTCTGTGTTACTGTGAGGTGTTCGGGCCCGGTAAGGGGGGTTCGGTGGAAGGAATACGGTGTAAGTGGTGATCTACAGTTTGTTCTTCACTTCAAAGGTTGACGGAGTGTCAACAGGTTGAAGATCAAGTGCGGCAAGTGAAAAATGGCTCTTGAGAGCCAATTGTATCCTTTTATGTTGGTTTGGTTGTTTATAAGCTTTGAGATCACTGTGTGATGATATGTGCTCACTTGTATGTTTTGTTGGTACCTCACGAGCGTAAGCTCACCCTCGTTACTTTGTTTTCCTTATAGGGACCATTTTGGAACCGTATTAAAGAAACGGGTTGAGCTAGTTAGGCCTTTTGTTCTTTTGCATAGCTCCTCGATGTTTTTGGAGAAACCTTAACTGTAACCGATCATACATTCTCTTTTGATTTGTACTTGTAACCCTATACCTTTGAGAAGGTGTTTTGTTATGTTATATGATGTATATTTCACATGATATGTTCCTACACTTTTAGTGATGATATCCCTAGTGTGTGGATGACCAGCTTCGGTAGTTCGTTTTCTTGGTTTTCTCTTGTAAGTTAGAACGGTGTTGTATGTCTCGTCTCCATAGTCCTGGCGAGAGTTGGGCAGGCGGTCCGTCGAACCCTTTGGTTCGCCTTAGGGGGAGGTGGGGCCGTCACAGCTGGTATCAGAGCCTAGGTTAGAAGTGACCTAGGCAAGATTGAAGTTTGTTCCTTAGGACCTGTGAGAGAAGTGTTAAGGTACCGTTAGGTGTGATTATGTTTACGTTGTTGAAGATATGAATCCTTTTGCTATCCTTGTAGGTTATGGCCGGAACCAGTGGTGCGGGTGGAGGTGAGCCACTAGGGAGACGCCCACGCGTTATCAATTATCAGGAGAGGCCAGGAGGTCCGATCCGGCTCTGGTATACTGCTAGTCGGACCCGTCGTTGTAGGCATTGCCAGAGTCACTCTTATGCGGACCACGTGGTCGTGGCGGTACTGGATGAACGGAGGAGGCTTAGACGGGCCGCCACCAGGGACCACACGGAGATGCTTAGGCTGAGAGGCATCATGAGAATGTAAGCAGACCGGATAGGGGAGCTTCGGGAAGATATAGCCCGAGAGCAGGAACGAACGAATGCTCTTAGGGAGCAGTTGCAGGAGCTGAAAACTCGTCTTACGAACGTGGTCAGGCAAGTGAGGGACCGTTCAGGCAGTAACATTAATGAGTGCGAGGCGCTAATCCAAAGCGTGATTGGCGCCAATGCGCAAGCGGAGACTGCGGAAGATGGAACTTCTAAAGGGGGAAGTGGGGGTACCCCTAGTTCTAGCCAAGGGGGAGAGTCGGTAGGCTCGGTAGGAAATTAGGCTAGAACCTTGTGAGCTAACTTTTGATCCCATGAGGGGAGTAGTTAGGATAGCTCTTAGTGAGCTACTTTTGGCCTAGCTTTGTATATAATCTTTTGGAGGACACCTTTTGTTGCATGAGATTTCTTTTGTTTGTCCTTGACTTACTGCTTTTGTATGACTGCTTGCAACATCTGTGTATGAATGTTCTATGTGTATATATGTCTTGTGTGTTATTTTGATTATTTGCCTATGTTTATGAGCTTATGCCCGTATGGTTCTTTAATTGTTATTACGTGTCTCGACCTTAGATTGACTTGAACCATGAAGGGCACTCGTAGTGGACGAGGCCGTGGACGTGGGAGTAGGCAACCTTCTGATAGAGGCACTGCGGAAACCTTGACTGGACCAAACCCTGAACCTTGGATAGATCCAAATGTCCAGTTAGCTGCCGCTATGCAGCAAATGACCGACTTGCTAGCCCATGTGGTGCAACAACAGGGCCACAACCCTAACCCACCTGTCGGAAATCCCGAAAACCCTAGGAATCACGTAGAAAGTGAGGATCGAGCTCTTGAAAGGTTCCAAAAGTTCTCCCCACTAAAGTTTCTTGGAGAGTCCAATCCCGATGTGGCTGAAAGATGGTTGGAAAAGATGGTGGACATCTTTGCAGCCTTACATTACTCCGAAGAGAGGCAGGTTACTTTTACGGTCTTCCAATTAGAAGGGACCGCTCGCTCTTGGTGGAATGTTATTCGAATCAAGTGGGAGAGAGAGCAAACACCCAGAACGTGGGTGAACTTTATAAGAGAATTTAACGCCAAGTACTTTCCGCCCTTGATCCAAGAAAAGAAGAAGGACGAGTTCATCCGACTTAACCAGGGCACCCAATCCGTGGCTGAATACGAAAGCCAGTTTACCCGATTAGCCAAGTTCGCCCCTGAACTTATTATGACTGAACAAAGAAGGGTACGATGTTTCATTCAGGGGCTAAATGTGGAAATCCAAAAGGATTTAGCCGTGACCCAGATTAACACTTTTAGTGATGTGGTGGGTAAGGCTTTGCGAGCCGAGAACGCAAGGTTTCAAGTTTGGAATTTTCAAGTGAGGAAACGTGGGTTTTCCAGAGGTAGTTCTACGCAGGGGGATAAGAGTACCCCTCCCAAATTTGGCCGTGGAGCTGGAGGAGGACGAGTTTCAGGTACGGCAAGAGGGACTCCGCCAAGAGGTGGCCAGACGGGACGAGGCCAACAAAGGAGTGCCTCACAAGGGAGCTCCGCCACTGGTTCTCGTGGCCCGTGTGGGTTCTGTGGGAAACCGAACCACACGGAGGATAACTGCTCGAGAAAGGAGAATAAGTGCTTTTGCTGTGGGAGCGCGAAGCACCAGATAGCCAGCTATCCAGTTCACCCCCGAGAGGCGAGAGGGATCACACAATCTTCTAAGGCGACTTCAGCGTAATCAAAGATGGAAGTGACGAAACCGAAGGTGCCTGCCCGAGTGTACTCTATCGAGCAACGTCCTGTCCCTGATTCGGCGGAGGTGGTGGAAGGTACGATTCCTGTCTTCCACCGTCTAGCCAGGATTTTGATAGACCCTGGTGCCACCCATTCCTTTATTAACCCTGTATTTATGTGTGGAATTAATGTAACCCCTGTAAACCTGCCCTACGAACTGGAAGTAAGTATGCCTACGGGGGACCGGTGTTTGGTTACTAGCAAAATGTATGTAAACTGTGAAATCTGGGTAGGAGAGAGGAAGTTACTGGGGAATTTGATAAGTTTGGCTATTAAGGGACACGATGTGATTCTGGGCATGGACTGGTTAGCTAGGTATGATGCCCAGCTTGACTGTAAAAGAAAAATAGTGGAATTTCGTATTCCGGGGGAGGCGACCATAAAGTTAGATGTGAGGGGCAGTTTAGCCTCGTCTGCAATGGTTTCAGGTATTCGGGCTAGGAAACTTTTGAGTAGAGGGGCACGAGGGTTCTTATCCTTTCTCATCAACACTCCCACTGATAAGTTAAACGTAGAAGATGTTCCAGTAGTGGGCGAATATTCGGACGTGTTTCCCGATGAGCTAGTGAATCTACCACCGCAAAGAGAGATAGAATTTGAGATTAACTTGTTACCAGGGACTTCACCTATCTCTAAGACCCCATACCGTATGGCACCTGCTGAACTTAAGGAGCTGAAGCTGCAGTTGCATGACCTTTTGGAGCGGAGTTTTATTCGTGAGAGTGGATCTCCTTGGGGAGCACCTGTTCTCTTTGTTAAAAAGAAGGACGGGACCTAGAGATTATGTATCGATTACCGAGGGTTGAACAACGTAACCGATAAGAATAAGTACCCACTACCCCATATTGATGAGCTGTTTGACCAGTTGCAAGGTGCAGTAGTCTTTTCAAAACTGGACCTTCGACAGGGGTACTACCAATTATTGATCCGAAAAGAAGATGTGCCTAAAACTGCCTTCAATTCTCGGTATGGGCATTTCGAATTTGCCGTGATGCCCTTTGGATTAACCAATGCCCCTGCCGCTTTTATGGACTTGATGCATCGAGTTTTCAAACCCTATCTGGATCAATTTGTCGTTGTGTTTATCGATGACATTTTGGTCTACTCGAAAACCCGGGAGGAGCTTGTGCAGCACCTGAAGTTAGTCTTACAAACCCTAAGTGATCACCAATTATACGCCAAATTTAGTAAGTGTGAGTTTTGGCTGGAGAAGGTTTCCTTCTTGGGACATGTAATTTCGAAGGAGGGGATTGCAGTAGATCTGGCGAAGGTGGAAGCAGTGATCGAGTGGAAGAGACCTGAGAGTCCGACTGAGATTCGAAGCTTCTTAGGGTTGGTAGGTTACTATCGGCGATTTATTAAGGATTTCTCAAAACTTGCCAGTCCTTTAACCAATTTGACAAAGAAAAGTAACCGGTTTCTGTGGGATGCCCGATGTGAGCAGAGCTTTCAGGAGTTGAAGAAAAGGTTAACTATGGCTCCTATTCTGGCCCTGCCTAACGGTAAGGACAGTTTCACTGTGTATACTGATGCTTCGAAGGAAGGCTTAGGGTGTGTATTGATGCAAAATAAGACGTGATAGCCTTTGCCTCTAGGAAATTGAACATCCACGAGCAAAACTATCCCACTCATGATTTGGAGTTAGCCGCAGTTGTCTTTGTTCTGAAAAAGTGGAGACACTACCTGTATGGGGTAACCTTTGAAGTTTATTCCAATCACAAGAGCCTTAAGTACCTCTTTTCCCAAAAGGAGTTGAATATGAGACAACGTCGTTGGATGGAATTCTTAAAAGATTATGACTACACGATCAACAACCATCCGGGTAAGGCTAACGTAGTAGCTGATGCCTTAAGCAGGAAGGCTCGAATATCTGGGTTAATAGTTAAGGAGTGGGAAATGTTAGAAGCTATTGGTGAATGGAACCCTAAATTGGAAGGTAAGAAGATCACCTTTGGAAATATCCGGGTGACATCCACCCTATTGGATAGAATCAAGGAGGCCCAAACTACAGATCTGATGGTTCAGAAGTGGGTGGAAAAAGTGAAGAAAGGAGAAACTACATACTGATTTAGCCTTTAGTCAAAACACGAAAGTTGTAGTGCTATGTCTTATCTTTCCAACGCCCCTAAAAACACCTCCATTGGACATCGGTAGCCTGAGTTACTGTCATTTAACCAGAGTACGGTTAGCTAACCTGTGGGTGAAATTCTGGTTTTGTACATTGAAGTTTTGACCTAGCTACACTACAAACTGGACTGAGTGGCCTTCTTCAAAATTGTATCCCTTTATCTTAGCTTCAAAACGGTATAAATTTCACACCAATTTGACAAGCGTAGCCTCGGTTGTGTCCGATACGCTAAATGACGTCAAAACTGTCTTTTGGTTTTAGGGCATAAACTTCATTTCCGGACTCTCCCTAGCCTGATTATATACTTATACGTTCTATTGGGCCTTATTTTTTTGGTAGAGTGTGGATTTGATTTGACTCGTGTTCGAGTCTCATTTGTGATATTCTTGTTTGTATAGGTCGTGTCGGTGATCCAACGCCTACGCCTGAAGCTAACTTGTGAATTTGCTTACTTACCTTGGTGAGTATACCATTATATGGTCTCATGCTTAAATGGTTGTTTGTACTTGTTATGTGAACTTGAATGGTTTGAATGAGACGAGAGTGTGCTTTATCGCTCTCGATCTCTTGTTTGTATTTCTGTTATTGTTCAACTATGAAATTGTATATGTACATGGCTTGCAATATGTTGGGGCTACGCCCAGTAACTGAACTGTGATATCTAAGCTCATACCCCATTGGTCATTATTTGAGTCGCGCCGGCAAGGGCTTGGGCGAATCGATAATGGACCTTGGGTTCACTGTAGTTGAGTGGAGTGTTAACTCCTCGACCTTATGGTATACTCGAGTATTACCCTCTGTGTTACTGTGAGGTGTTCGGGCTTGATAAGGGGGGTTCGGTGGAAGGAATATGGTGTAAGTGGTGATCTACAGGTTGTTCTTCACTTCAAAGGTTGACGGAGTGTCAACAGGTTGAAGATCAAGTGCAGCAAGTGGAAAATGACTCTTGAGAGCCGATTGTATCCTTTTTTGTTGGTTTGGTTGTTTATAAGCTTTGAGATCACTGTGTCATGATATGTGCTCACTTGTGTGTTTTGTTGGTACCTCACGAGCGTAAGCTCACCCTCGTTACTTTGTTTTCCTTACAGGGACCATTTTGGAACCGTATTAAAGAAATGGGTTGATCTAGTTAGGCCTTTTGTTCTTTTGCATACCTCCTCGATGTTTTTGGAGAAACCTTAACTGTAACCGATCATACATTCTCTTTTGATTTGTACTTGTAACCCTATACCTTTGAGAGGTGTTTTGTTATGTTATATGATGTATATTTCACATGATATGTTCCTACATTTTTAGTGATGATATCCCTAGTGTGTGGATGACCAGCTTCGGTAGTTCGTTTTCTTGGTTTTCTCTTGTAAGTTAGAACGGTGTTGTATGTCTCATCTCCGTAGTCCTGGCGAGAGCTGGGCAGGCGGTCCGTCGAACCCTTTGGTTCGCCTTAGAGGGAGGTGGGACCGTCACAACTCCACTCGACATCACTAACTACCCATGGTTCGTTATCTAATCGACCAAACCCTTGCCAGCTCGACTCGATTAATTAGTCAATGGGGTTTGGGTCCCCAAGAAGTCGATGAGATAACATATCCAATCGACTGAATTAAAATAAAAGTATGGAGACAGGAATAAGAGGCACCTCCCACTCAGCTTGAGTGTGGTACATACTGCCGCTCCACACTTACAAATCAAGTACAAGTATATCAAGTTAATTACAACAATAAACAAGTATATATCATGTTAGGGCAAGTGCGATAAAGTACACTCTTGCCCGATCAAACAAATCACATGTCATTTATTTACATTGATCAAGTATTGAAAACAAGTGTCCAGTTCAACCAGGTATTTGGAAGCACTCACCAAAAGATGCGGTGCCTTTACGAGTTACGTTCGGGTATTACTCCATGTGTGGAATCCAAATCTGCGATAAAACATTGTTTAAGAACTTTTGAAATTGACTAAGGGTCGAAACTTAAACGTTTCGTTTAATAAGAACCAAGTAATTGAAATTCATTTGGGGAATATTCGTAAAACACTCGTTCACTTTTCAAACTGTGAAACATTGTAACAATTATGTTTGAAAATATCATTTGAGTCGAAAGTACGAGGAAAACGTCTTCGGAGTAGTTGTTATTTCATTTCCCAAGAGTACAAGTTTGGCCAAGTTCTAATTTATATACCTCGATAACAAAAGACATATCTATCCTAGATGGTTCAAGTGGTATTCGCTCTCAAGCCTTACTCAAGTCGTAAGTATCTCTTTCTAGTCCTCGGGCGTAAATTTGGGCAGCACGCACTTTGTATGTACCTATTTTCCAGCCATTTACGGCTTCATTCTTTTCCTCAATCAATCCCAAAGTCACGCACAAAATCATCTCATTTCAATAGCCATTCCATAAGCTCAAAGTCATACAAGTACAAAATCAAGCTAGGAACATGAGCAGAAATGAAGTTTGAGTCAAGAAACAAAAGACAGATTTGATGTTGTTTTGCGTAACGGACACAACCAAGGCTACACTTATCGGATTAGGGTGAAATTTATACCGTTTCGAAGCTAAGACAAAGTGCTACAACTTTTATGAAGACTACTCAGTCCAATTCATAGTGTATCTGGATCAAAACTCCGGATTACAGAACCAAAATGTCCTTGTCAGGATAGTCGTCAGTACTGACTTCAAACGACAACAACTCAGGCTACACAATTCCGTTTGAGATGTTTTCGGTTGCGTTGGAAAGCTGAAACATAGGGCTAAAAGTTTCATATTTTGGCCACTGGTTTGGTACGGATCAAGGTGAAAAATGCAGCCAACATGAGGAAATGTCAAAACTATCTGCTGGACTCTACCTAGGGCAGTCTCAGGGGTAGTTTTGTCCTTTCATGAGCTAAAGTGCTCGGATTGGGCTGAAATTTTGTAGGAAACTATAAAATATTGTTCTCTACAACTTTTATGTTTTGTGTTAAGCCTAATTCGGCCTCTATCATGGTGAACTAAAACCAGGCAGAACAGGGCACTAAGGATTTTCACTTCTGGAATTTTGCTACATTCAAGGTATAATTCACATTTCTAGCTTCAAACCATCACTACCACCTCATATACAAGCTTATATACATCATATACCATCCACACAATAAGAAATAGGGCTGAACAATACAAAACCCTACCTTACTAATGCACCCAAAATTATCACAACTACTTGTATAGCTACCAATTTAATCAAAACATGAGTTGTATAGCAACTTAAGCCAAAAATAAAAGAACCAAAGATAAGTGACAGCCAATATATCTCAAGAACAAGCTTACAAAGAATGTCCTCCAGCACTCCTTGCAAAGTTTAGCTTCCAAGCTTCCTAAGCTCCCAAACTAGTGATTAATCGGTTTAGTTTTTCTTGTTTTCACTCAAAATGTTGGATTCAAGGTTGGAAATTGGAAAGCTCTCTTCACTCTTCTCCCTCTCTTGCTCTCAGCTGGTATGCTGAAATTATGGAGGAAATTGGTTGGGTTTTGGTGATAAATATGGTGTAAATTAGTTAGTCAACAATCAAATGGAAGACCGCCACTTGTTGCTTCAAGATTCATTCTTAATTTTTTTTCCTTTTTCCTTCTTTTTTTGGCAAATAATTCGGCCACTCCATGCTGAGATTGAGGGAGATATTTTGCAATAATATCAAGGATATTTTAGGGTACAAAAGTGTTGGTCAAGTGGTGTGGTCAATCGAAAAAAAAAACGGTACACGTCGGTTCGAGCCGATTTTCCTTAAATCGCGTATACTAGAGTTTTAACTTATAATTCACTAACTTATTATTATCACTTCTACTCACACACTTAACAACACCTAAAACTCACTCTTAATCACCAAATTTGATCCACACTCCGCACTGGATAGTCACACTACGGATAGACGTAAAAACCCTAATTCGCGCTAACTTGAAATCGAAAAGAGAAAACCCTTACTTCTATATTCATTTGCACTTACTGTGGGGTGAATAGGTAGTAGGGCTATTATAAAGTAATAATTTCCAAATAAAAGGGAACTTTTAAGAAAAATATAATGAATTTGCAAGTCCTCACAAAATGACCAAAATACCCTTGACTGCTTATAAGCCCTGTTTCAAGGCCAGTTTTCCATTTTTCTCTAAGATCTCGGTTTTGACCATGAATATGTATGATTTGGCTTTGGAGGTTTTCATAAGAAATATTGGTATATGTCTTAGCTTCGTAACGCCATAAGATTCGTTTCAATCGGATATGATTAAAATGCCAAAAGGTGGTAGGAACTTGATGCTTTTAGAATTCCTTTTGTCTGACATGATAATTGTGATTTAGGGTTTGGACTTGATCCTAGCAATGCTCTATGATGGATGGTTCCTGAGCCGTGATTGGTGAGTGATTCCTCAACCATTTGCAAAGTTACTTTTCGAATTATTTCTTGCATTGCATACTCAATTGCATATCATGAGTGCTTGCATGTGGACCATGACATATTTTGACTCAAATGAGTACTTGGAATTCGTGTGCTTAGAACCAACGTCTCCACCCCTGATTATTTGGGGCAAATGGCTCCTTTGTACTGTTTGACTGACTGGATCCGTTTGAGCATTGGAGTTCTAAGTACGATGATTTCACTGGCTCACAAGAGCAACATACATACATTTGATCACTGATTCATGCTTTCATTTAATGCATTATTGTGAAACTAGTTGATTACTGATTTTATTGGACACTCGCTGAGCTTCTAGCTCACCCCAAAAATATATTTTCTTCCCACAGGGCTCGATGCAAGAGAAGCGCTTGTATTAAGTTCTTCGTGTGGCTGGATGGATTATCTCGTGTATAGTTTGGATTTGGAATTCATCTTGTGTAATAGTTAGGATTGTATGTATGTTTGGAATTGAACGAGTGTATGTGTACGTTCCGCGCTTGTGATATGTATTCATGGAGGATTTGGTGATGTATATTTGGGATTTACTTTGTAATTTATTTGAGGACTGTAGTAAGTGAGTGAGTCCTGGCGAGAGTTGGGCAGGCGGTCCGCCGAACCCTTTGGTGTGACGTCCCCACTTCTCCCAAGGGCGAATCCAAGGGTATCCGTGGGACGCCTGCCCAGCTCTCGCCAGGACTCGAGACAAATCCAATTCAAACCTAATCTAATACTAACAATGAAAATCGGAATAAAGGTACGAAGTCATATCCATACATAAATATCCAGTCTTGCATCACAATTTCAAATTTACAATCACTTTCCCCAAAATATACAATATCCAAAAGTGTCTAGTCGATTACAATTAAAACACTAATACAAAAGTGCCTCAAGTCGGCATTTGCTTAACTCCTTCCAATCGGGTTCCTGTTAAGGAAAACAAACTAATGGGATGAGCCAATACTCAATGAGGCCAAGAAACACACATGTAAACACATAATCCAAGTAGTAACAACAATTACATTGTAAGTAAAGCTATCAAGTTCGTATAATTCACATTTCGAATAGGAAAAATAAACAGAAACAATTCAAGGATACTGTAGCTCTCAGGTGCTAAATTCCACGTAGTCGAGTCAAAGTCTTGATCACAACTCATGTTGACACTCTGTCAACCACATAAGTATCAAATCCGTAGATACACCACTTTTTTTCGAATCCCGTCACCGTTACACCCCATTACCGGGCCTGCTCATCAAATTTTTGATAATACTCGAGTATATCATGGCAATACTGCGCGAGTAATGCTGAGCAAGATCTCTCCAATAGATCATGCTCTATGAATATCTCATGGTTTGCTAAGCTTTTCGACCAAGTCCATGCTGGCTCGAATCGCAAAGTTAACCAACGAGTTTGGGCGTCCCCTGAATACGAATACGAATACAAATACGAATACTAATACGAATATAAGTCGATGAGCAATGCTCGAATCGACGATTCCAGATAGGAATCACAAATACGAATCACATATACGAATCATAACCATATTACTAAGTACAAGTCGGATATGAATTCACATAGCAAAATTCAAATATAATTTCATTTGAAATAGGACGAGTGTGGTAAAGTACACACTCGTCTCTTAAAGTTCAAATTCAAATAACGGATAAGGAACAGTTTACCACTTAGCAATAAATTCATGCACTTGACACTCACCGAATGATTCAAGTAGCAAGTACAAACGAGGGTTTAGGCGTCTCCCGTGAGATCCTCTTGAGGGTCCTCTTGAGTGCCTGAGCATTTAATAATAAACTATCACTTATAAACCCCAATTACTAAGGAAGATTGCACACTTGTGCGATCTAAGAAAATTTCACGAAAATGAGCCTTAATTATTCGTAATCGAGACTCAAAAGTGGGGTTTTAAAATACAAGCGAAATCTGATTTCCATCTTTGAAATTGAGTGTAAAACAATCAAGTGATGTCAAAGGAAAAGAGAGAGTTTGAAAAATTCCATTTCCTTTAAGTTATGAATTTTCAGATTTGTTACACTTACTTTGAAAAATTGTATCTCACTCTCTACAAGTCCAAAATTGGAAAACTTGGTACCGTTGGAAACTTCTTCTAAAGTACTAAAAGTTCCTAGAATACACTTTCCCATGATTCTCAACAGAAGGCATTCAAAAATTGGCTCAAAGTCACTGTTTTAGGCTTGCGAGACAGTTTTGAGGTTGGTTTTTTGCCAACTTTGGAACGTTGGTTGAACATTGAAATAGACTCGGAATGGCACCAAGTTTGGCAGTATTATCCTACCATATAAGGGCTATTCCTCTACCAAATTTCATAGGAAAATTCATTCGGAAAGTTTGTTAACAAAACCTTCAAAGTTTCTAAATCTCCAAGGCAAAGCTGCCTTGCACCTCTAGTTTTCTTTTTCTCAAACCTTTGGCCAATAAAATGCCTAAAACATGTCTCATTTATGCTAACCAGGTCTAATAAGGATCCAAGATACATTTGATAGGTGATTTACACCAATGTCGCGCCCCATTTGTAAATAAGAAAAATAAAAGACGAGTTTAGAAAAATGGTTTTTGATTGAAAAATGAATTTTTGATTTAAAAAGAAATGAAAAAACATGGGTCTAAATGGGACTTGAAAATGCGACGATTTGACCCAAAATATAGTTTAAAAAGGATTTTTGAATGAAAAATGGAGTCGCCACTTGGTATAGAGTTAAGGTATACCAAGTCACCTAAAAATGAATTTTTAAAGAAAAAAATAAAAAAACCCTTTTTAAACGACTCCAAATCTACGAAAATCAGAGAAAAAGATTCGGGAGTCACATTTGAAAAAAGGGAAGGCAAGGATAAGAATCCAAGGCACCCTTTCAACTTAGCCAAGGCTAGTTGCGCGATTTAGTTAAAGATTTTCTGATTTTAACTGTGACGCCCCGAAAAAAAAATGAGTTTGAGAACCCGGAAATTTTCTAATTTTCTAGTGTTTATTTTATTTAATCGCCCGCCTTTTCTACATTTTCTTTATTAGAAAAATTCCCCAGATAAAGTTTATGAGCAAAGATAGTTTGAAAATGATTTTTCTAGTATCGGTTAGTTTTTGAGAAATTAAAAGCGTATTTTGAACGTGGGACCCGCAAGTACGGTAAATGCATTATATTTTTGACAACTTGTTAGAATTTTGTATTAAGTGATATTATTTTACAATGTGTTAAGATATTTGTATTGGAGAGACAAAAAGATAAGATTAAAACCCTAAAGGACCATTTGTCACAAAACCATTGGACCTTGACTTTGACTTGGACTTGTCTTAACCTTTACTAAACCAAATTTTGACCCAATTTCTTTCCATTTTATTGTCTTGGCCGACTCTCTCTCTCTCCAAGAAAAGAAAAGAAAGCTCTCAACTTGTTTCTTCAATTTCTTGCTCAAATCTAGCAAATCAACCGTTTAAACTTCCAATTTCTCCATAAAAACCCTTAGTTTAGTGGTTGTGAGGTTGGTTGTGAAGTGGTTTGGAAGAAAATGGTGCTAAGTTGCTTCCTTTCTTGAGGTTTCAAGGTGAGTGACTTATGAATTCCTTCTTTGGTCTTGCTAATGTCAAATTAATGGTTTGTATTGGTTAAAGATGTGATTTTATGGAGGATTAGCACTTGAATGCATGAAATTCCAGATTAGGGTTTTGAATTTCCCCAATTCTGCCTGGCACTGTTCATCATAGTTAGAGGCCGAATTGGCCTTAGCACAAAACATGAAAGTTGTATAGAATGATGTTTTATAGTTACCTGCAAAATGTCAGCTCAATCCGAGTTCGGTAGCCTGTGAAAGGACCAAAATACCCCTGCTGCCCTGTTTCTGTCCGAACCTGGAAATCAGCTTTGGTAATTGGTTAGTTTGACTGGGAATACTACTGATTTGGTTGTTGATGTCTTCTTACGAATTCTAGCCTTGTATCTTAGCTTTTAAATGGCTTTGGAATTACTTGATTTGGAGTTGTGTGTGCTGAGTTATGACTGAATGAATCAGAACTGCCATAGTGAGCTTCGAACTAGAAAATCTGGGGTTGTTTTGGTAAATATGACCTAGTTAGGGTGAGAAATGGACTGAGTGGTCTTCATGAAAGTTGTATGGAATGATAATTTAGAGGTGTCTGCAAAATTTCAGGTCATTTGGAGTGGTGTAGAGTGAGATATGTCGATTTTACTGTTGCTGTTCTGGGTTGATCAGAATGCGAAAACTGCACTTGTAATTGGCCATTTTGACTGGAATTTCTTTGGATTTGGATGTTGGTGTCTCTTATGAAATGTAGCTTGAGGTCTTAGCTACCGCATGCCTTTGGAATCAATGCATTTGGACCTGTATAGACTGAGTTGGACTAATTACAGCATGGTGTGATTTGTAAACCTGCAATTACGGTTCTGGGTTGGTATTCTGCATTTTTGACCTGTTTGCACTCAAAACTGGGTTGAGTGACCTTCTGTAATGTTGTAGCCCTATCTCCTAGCTTCGAAACGGTGTATCTTGCAACTTCATCCGACAATCGTAGCGCCTTTGGTACCATTACCGTAAAATGACGTCAAAACTATTTTTCTGGTTTTGAGCTTAACCTTCATTTCCGGACTTTTTCCTAGCTTGACTTGTACTAGTACTACTTGGAGCTTGTTGAATAGCTATTGGATGAACTTGTTGTTGTGTGTGTACCTTTGGGACTGGCTGAAGAAATAATGAAGCCATGATGGCTGGGAAAGTAAGCAAATTCAGGGGAAGTGCTGTCCGAAGTTTTAAAGGACTTGTTTGCATTGAGTTTGTGATCTAAGACTTGGATTTGAGCAAGGCAATGTTATATGATGGATGATTTCTGATCCATGGAGGTGAGTGACCTCAAACTACTTCTAAAGTTATTTATGAACCGTTTCTTACATTATATACTTTTGAACTGTTTCCAAAGTTACTTTTGAAATGTTTTCTTGCATATCATGCGTGCTGACATGTGAGTGTGCCTTGTTTGCTATATTTCTTGACTTCATGACTTGTATTTTGGTTGAACGTGTTAAGCGCTTATAATGATTTCCAAAACGAGTTTTCGAGGCGAGTGTGTACTTTATCGCACTCGACCTCGATAAATGTGAAATTTTCGATTGAAATGTTACTTGCGCATGAATGTAAGCCTTTTGGGCTGAACTGGCCATTGCCCCTTGTTACCGGTCGTCTTGAGCCAGAAGCGGACTCGGTCAGGTGATTAGGAACTTGGGTGAACGTTTGGTATACTCGAGTATTACCTATGTAGGTTGGTGGAGCCTGGCCAAAAGCCAGGGACGGGGTGAATAAAATGAAATGAATGACCAAATGAGCGAGGAAATGTCAGGAGAATGAATGTATCCTTTCATGAATGTTACTATCGCTTTCCATTGTAAATGTTTCTTGAATTATTGCTAATCCATATTTACTGTTTTGCAAATGTTGTAGTGGTTTCCGGATTTATCATTTGATTTACGACATCATTGCTATATGACATCATTGAAATGAACTATTGTGAAACCGATTTGATTAATGATTTTCTGGTTACTCGCTGAGCTTTTAGCTCACCCCAAAAACTATTTTATTTCCCTCCACAGGGCTCGTGGCGAAAGAAGGACTTGTTGTGCTTATACACGTGAATGGATGGCCTAAACTTTGTACAATTTTGGATTTGGAATTATTTTATGTATATTTGGGATTAGTTTCCGCTGCATTTGAGACATGTAATTATTGGAGACGGATGTGTATTTGTGGACCATTTGATTTATCTTTGAGATTGTATCTTGTATTTAATTGAGGACTGTAGTGAACGACTGAGTCCCGGCGAGAGCTGGGCAGGCGGCCCGCCGAACCCTCTGGTTCGCCTTAGGGGGAGGTGGGGCCGTCACAGTTGGTATCAGAGCTTAGGCTTCAGATCTCTGTAGTGTATCCTAGGCTTGAAGTTTAGGATGCCGGACTGTGGGTTTGATTTGACTCTTGAGAGATTTATGCAGGATGTCTTGACTTGATTGGTACAAGAGGGAATGTCGAGGACGACATTCTTTTAAGGAGGGGAGATTGTGACGCCCCGAAAAAAAAATGAGTTTGAGAACCCGGAAATTTTCTAATTTTCTAGTGTTTATTTTATTTAATCGCCCGCCTTTTCTACATTTTCTTTATTAGAAAAATTCCCCAGATAAAGTTTATGAGCAAAGATAGTTTGAAAATGATTTTTCTAGTATCGGTTAGTTTTTGAGAAATTAAAAGCGTATTTTGAACGTGGGACCCGCAAGTACGGTAAATGCATTATATTTTTGACAACTTGTTAGAATTTTGTATTAAGTGATATTATTTTACAATGTGTTAAGATATTTGTATTGGAGAGACAAAAAGATAAGATTAAAACCCTAAAGGACCATTTGTCACAAAACCATTGGACCTTGACTTTGACTTGGACTTGTCTTAACCTTTACTAAACCAAATTTTGACCCAATTTCTTTCCATTTTATTGTCTTGGCCGACTCTCTCTCTCTCCAAGAAAAGAAAAGAAAGCTCTCAACTTGTTTCTTCAATTTCTTGCTCAAATCTAGCAAATCAACCGTTTAAACTTCCAATTTCTCCATAAAAACCCTTAGTTTAGTGGTTGTGAGGTTGGTTGTGAAGTGGTTTGGAAGAAAATGGTGCTAAGTTGCTTCCTTTCTTGAGGTTTCAAGGTGAGTGACTTATGAATTCCTTCTTTGGTCTTGCTAATGTCAAATTAATGGTTTGTATTGGTTAAAGATGTGATTTTATGGAGGATTAGCACTTGAATGCATGAAATTCCAGATTAGGGTTTTGAATTTCCCCAATTCTGCCTGGCACTGTTCATCATAGTTAGAGGCCGAATTGGCCTTAGCACAAAACATGAAAGTTGTATAGAATGATGTTTTATAGTTACCTGCAAAATGTCAGCTCAATCCGAGTTCGGTAGCCTGTGAAAGGACCAAAATACCCCTGCTGCCCTGTTTCTGTCCGAACCTGGAAATCAGCTTTGGTAATTGGTTAGTTTGACTGGGAATACTACTGATTTGGTTGTTGATGTCTTCTTACGAATTCTAGCCTTGTATCTTAGCTTTTAAATGGCTTTGGAATTACTTGATTTGGAGTTGTGTGTGCTGAGTTATGACTGAATGAATCAGAACTGCCACAGTGAGCTTCGAACTAGAAAATCTGGGGTTGTTTTGGTAAATATGACCTAGTTAGGGTGAGAACTGGACTGAGTGGTCTTCATGAAAGTTGTATGGAATGATAATTTAGAGGTGCCTGCAAAATTTCAGGTCATTTGGAGTGGTGTAGAGTGAGATATGTCGATTTTACTGTTGCTGTTCTGGGTTGATCAGAATGCGAAAACTGCACTTGTAATTGGCCATTTTGACTGGAATTTCTTTGGATTTGGATGTTGGTGTCTTCTTATGAAATGTAGCTTGAGGTCTTAGCTACCGCATGCCTTTGGAATCAATGCATTTGGACCTGTATAGACTGAGTTGGACTAATTACAGCATGGTGTGATTTGTAAACCTGCAATTACGGTTCTGGGTTGGTATTCTGCATTTTTGACCTGTTTGCACTCAAAACTGGGTTGAGTGACCTTCTGTAATGTTGTAGCCCTATCTCCTAGCTTCGAAACGGTGTATCTTTTACCTTCATCCGACAATCGTAGCGCCTTTGGTACCATTACCGCAAAATGACGTCAAAACTATTTTTCTGGTTTTGAGCTTAACCTTCATTTCCGGACTTTTTCCTAGCTTGACTTGTACTAGTACTACTTGGAGCTTGTTGAATAGCTATTAGATGAACTTGTTGTTGTGTGTGTACCTTTGGGACTGGCTGAAGAAATAATGAAGCCATGATGGCTGGGAAAGTAAGCAAATTCAGGGGAAGTGCTGTCCGAAGTTTTAAAGGACTTGTTTGCATTGAGTTTGTGATCTAAGACTTGGATTTGAGCAAGGCAATGTTATATGATGGATGATTTCTGAGCCATGGAGGTGAGTGACCTCAAACTACTTCTAAAGTTATTTATGAACCGTTTCTTACATTATATACTTTTGAACTGTTTCCAAAGTTACTTTTGAAATGTTTTCTTGCATATCATGCGTGCTGGCATGTGAGTGTGCCTTGTTTGCTATATTTCTTGACTTCATGACTTGTATTTTGGTTGAACGTGTTAAGCGCTTATAATGATTTCCAAAACGAGTTTTCGAGGCGAGTGTGTACTTTATCGCACTCGACCTCGATAAATGTGAAATTTTCGATTGAAATGTTACTTGCGCATGAATGTAAGCCTTTTGGGCTGAACTGGCCATTGCCCCTTGTTACCGGTCGTCTTGAGCCAGAAGCGGACTCGGTCAGGCGATTAGGAACTTGGGTGAACGTTTGGTATACTCGAGTATTACCTATGTAGGTTGGTGGAGCCTGGCCAAAAGCCAGGGACGGGGTGAATGAAATGAAATGAATGACCAAATGAGCGAGGAAATGTCAGGAGAATGAATGTATCCTTTCATGAATGTTACTATCGCTTTCCATTGTAAATGTTTCTTGAATTATTGCTAATCCATATTTACTGTTTTGCAAATGTTGTAGTGGTTTCCGGATTTATCATTTGATTTACGACATCATTGCTATATGACATCATTGAAATGAACTATTGTGAAACCGATTTGATTAATGATTTTCTGGTTACTCGCTGAGCTTTTAGCTCACCCCAAAAACTATTTTATTCCCCTCCACAGGGCTCGTGGCGAAAGAAGGACTTGTTGTGCTTATACACGTGAATGGATGGCCTAAACTTTGTACAATTTTGGATTTGGAATTATTTTATGTATATTTGGGATTAGTTTCCGCTGCATTTGAGACATGTAATTATTGGAGACGGATGTGTATTTGTGGACCATTTGATGTATATTTGAGATTTATCTTGTAAATTGAGGACTGTAGTGAACGACTGAGTCCCGGCGAGAGCTGGGCAGGCGGCCCGCCGAACCCTCTGGTTCGCCTTAGGGGGAGGTGGGGCCGTCACAGTTGGTATCAGAGCTTAGGCTTCAGATCTCTGTAGTGTATCCTAGGCTTGAAGTTTAGGATGCCGGACTGTGGGTTTGATTTGACTCTTGAGAGATTTATGCAGGATGTCTTGACTTGATTGGTACAAGAGGGAATGTCGAGGACGACATTCTTTTAAGGAGGGGAGATTGTGACGCCCCGAAAAAAAAATGAGTTTGAGAACCCGGAAATTTTCTAATTTTCTAGTGTTTATTTTATTTAATCGCCCGCCTTTTCTACATTTTCTTTATTAGAAAAATTCCCCAGATAAAGTTTATGAGCAAAGATAGTTTGAAAATGATTTTTCTAGTATCGGTTAGTTTTTGAGAAATTAAAAGCGTATTTTGAACGTGGGACCCGCAAGTACGGTAAATGCATTATATTTTTGACAACTTGTTAGAATTTTGTATTAAGTGATATTATTTTACAATGTGTTAAGATATTTGTATTGGAGAGACAAAAAGATAAGATTAAAACCCTAAAGGACCATTTGTCACAAAACCATTGGACCTTGACTTTGACTTGGACTTGTCTTAACCTTTACTAAACCAAATTTTGACCCAATTTCTTTCCATTTTATTGTCTTGGCCGACTCTCTCTCTCTCCAAGAAAAGAAAAGAAAGCTCTCAACTTGTTTCTTCAATTTCTTGCTCAAATCTAGCAAATCAACCGTTTAAACTTCCAATTTCTCCATAAAAACCCTTAGTTTAGTGGTTGTGAGGTTGGTTGTGAAGTGGTTTGGAAGAAAATGGTGCTAAGTTGCTTCCTTTCTTGAGGTTTCAAGGTGAGTGACTTATGAATTCCTTCTTTGGTCTTGCTAATGTCAAATTAATGGTTTGTATTGGTTAAAGATGTGATTTTATGGAGGATTAGCACTTGAATGCATGAAATTCCAGATTAGGGTTTTGAATTTCCCCAATTCTGCCTGGCACTGTTCATCATAGTTAGAGGCCGAATTGGCCTTAGCACAAAACATGAAAGTTGTATAGAATGATGTTTTATAGTTGCCTGCAAAATTTCAGCTCAATCCGAGTTCGGTAGCCTGTGAAAGGACCAAAATACCCCTGCTGCCCTGTTTCTGTCCGAACCTGGAAATCAGCTTTGGTAATTGGTTAGTTTGACTGGGAATACTACTGATTTGGTTGTTGATGTCTTCTTACGAATTCTAGCCTTGTATCTTAGCTTTTAAATGGCTTTGGAATTACTTGATTTGGAGTTGTGTGTGCTGAGTTATGACTGAATGAATCAGAACTGCCATAGTGAGCTTCGAACTAGAAAATCTGGGGTTGTTTTGGTAAATATGACCTAGTTAGGGTGAGAAATGGACTGAGTGGTCTTCATGAAAGTTGTATGGAATGATAATTTAGAGGTGTCTGCAAAATTTCAGGTCATTTGGAGTGGTGTAGAGTGAGATATGTCGATTTTACTGTTGCTGTTCTGGGTTGATCAGAATGCGAAAACTGCACTTGTAATTGGCCATTTTGACTGGAATTTCTTTGGATTTGGATGTTGGTGTCTCTTATGAAATGTAGCTTGAGGTCTTAGCTACCGCATGCCTTTGGAATCAATGCATTTGGACCTGTATAGACTGAGTTGGACTAATTACAGCATGGTGTGATTTGTAAACCTGCAATTACGGTTCTGGGTTGGTATTCTGCATTTTTGACCTGTTTGCACTCAAAACTGGGTTGAGTGACCTTCTGTAATGTTGTAGCCCTATCTCCTAGCTTCGAAACGGTGTATCTTGCACCTTCATCCGACAATCGTAGCGCCTTTGGTACCATTACCGCAAAATGACGTCAAAACTGTTTTTCTGGTTTTGAGCTTAACCTTCATTTCCGGACTTTTTCCTAGCTTGACTTGTACTAGTACTACTTGGAGCTTGTTGAATAGCTATTGGATGAACTTGTTGTTGTGTGTGTACCTTTGGGACTGGCTGAAGAAATAATGAAGCCATGATGGCTGGGAAAGTAAGCAAATTCAGGGGAAGTGCTGTCCGAAGTTTTAAAGGACTTGTTTGCATTGAGTTTGTGATCTAAGACTTGGATTTGAGCAAGGCAATGTTATATGATGGATGATTTCTGAGCCATGGAGGTGAGTGACCTCAAACTACTTCTAAAGTTATTTATGAACCGTTTCTTACATTATATACTTTTGAACTGTTTCCAAAGTTACTTTTGAAATGTTTTCTTGCATATCATGCGTGCTGGCATGTGAGTGTGCCATGTTTGCTATATTTCTTGACTTCATGACTTGTATTTTGGTTGAACGTGTTAAGCGCTTATAATGATTTCCAAAACGAGTTTTCGAGGCGAGTGTGTACTTTATCGCACTCAACCTCGATAAATGTGAAATTTTCGATTGAAATGTTACTTGCGCATGAATGTAAGCCTTTTGGGCTGAACTAGCCATTGCCCCTTGTTACCGGTCGTCTTGAGCCAGAAGCGGACTCGGTCAGGCGATTAGGAACTTGGGTGAACGTTTGGTATACTCGAGTATTACCTATGTAGGTTGGTGGAGCCTGGCCAAAAGCCAGGGACGGGGTGAATGAAATGAAATGAATGACCAAATGAGCGAGGAAATGTCAGGAGAATGAATGTATCCTTTCATGAATGTTACTATCGCTTTCCATTGTAAATGTTTCTTGAATTATTGCTAATCCATATTTACTGTTTTGCAAATGTTGTAGTGGTTTCCGGATTTATCATTTGATTTACGACATCATTGCTATATGACATCATTGAAATGAACTATTGTGAAACCGATTTGATTAATGATTTTCTGGTTACTCGCTGAGCTTTTAGCTCACCCCAAAAACTATTTTATTCCCCTCCACAGGGCTCGTGGCGAAAGAAGGACTTGTTGTGCTTATACACGTGAATGGATGGCCTAAACTTTGTACAATTTTGGATTTGGAATTATTTTATGTATATTTGGGATTAGTTTCCGCTGCATTTGAGACATGTAATTATTGGAGACGGATGTGTATTTGTGGACCATTTGATGTATCTTTGAGGTTTATTCTTGTAATTCATTTGAGGATTGTAGTGAACGACTGAGTCCCGGCGAGAGCCGGGCAGGCGGCCCGCCGAACCCTCTGGTTCGCCTTAGGGGGAGGTGGGGTCGTCACATTAACCTAAATATTTATCACATTTGGATGTACTATATGAATGCAAACCCTAGACCTAGAGGGTGTCGGGGGGTCGAAATGTATCTTCAAAGCTTACTTGGTACCAACCACATTAATTGGGACGCCCAATAAAGACTCTTCGAAGAAGTCACGAATAATGCAAGTCATGAGACTCGAAAGAAAGAAAAAGTGAAGAAAATAATAATATACAAATGTGTATGACCTAAAGGAATGCATCATAATGGGTGTGGGGAACTTATACTCGTGACTTCAATGTTCCCTTTAATAGAGGGAATACGAGTGTGCTAAGGCTAGAGAAGCCAAACTCGTCCATATCCCATATCCAAGGGGTAATTTCCCTAATCTAATCATGCAAATGTACTAGCCTAGTTCTAATTCTTAAATGGGAATGCAAGTCTAATGTCATGTTTTCATACAAAGGGGTAAGTAATATACATATAAGGGAAAATATGGGGAAGGGATATACGTATAAGGAGGGATGTCATGCAAAAAATGATAAAAGACCCTAAAAAGTGAAAATATGCATGAGATGAAGTGGTTTTATCACACAATCATGATCTAACGTGCGGATGGTTCCTAAGGGTCTAGCGTTGGACTAGCCCTTAACTAACGTTCTCTCACAAGCATTGGACTTGTAAGAGCTCGAAGGGAAGACCATGACTAGCATTGGACTAGCCACGGTAACGTACATTCCATCCACATAATCAGATATAATACTAAAAGCAAATAGGCATGCAAAACACATAGTTTCACATAGCACGTAACACATAAGCATGCTTGTCTAGATGCAGAATCCTAGGGAAAGCGATTAAACACATAGGCATATAGGCACACACAAACACATAGCACATAAGCACTATCTATTACAAAAGGGGAGGCCCTACTACAATCTAAAAAGGGGGAAACGGAATAAAATAAATAAAATAATAACCTAGCTATTACAACTTTGGCATTCAAGTGCTTTTCAAATGATCAAAATTGAACTAAAAATAAATATACAAACTAAAGCCAACAAAGAAAATAAATGAAATAAATAAATAAATAATAATAATAACATTTAAGAGGCATGCAAGTAAACACGTAAAATCACATAGAGCACGTAGAGTCAAATAAAGTAAGAAATAAGGGATAGAGTGTACCTCCCTGGAGATGGAGCCCTAATAGAGTGAAATCACTTATTTACCCTCCAAAATAATAAAAGAGTCAAGGCATCACTTTAATCACATGAAATGGGGATGAGCATGAAATTGAATCAATCCAAGGGGTTTAAAGGAGGGTAAACAACCCATGTAAAAAATTAAAACAAGTAGGGACTTGATTGCGAAAACTAAAGAAATTTGAGGGGTCAATTTGATTGATTTTTCCAATTGTTTGGGCCATAGTGAAACAAGGGGAGACTTGAGTAGCCAAAGTGCAATTTTTGAAAGTTTTTCCATGCAAACTCATGCAAAGTTACGAAGCTTATGCTTCTGCAATTTCCAGCTAACATCTCTGCTACAATTTTAGGATAGCAAATTTTCCGCAGCTCTTAACAAGATTCACGCTTAGAACAACAAGACCACTATCTTATCCTCTCACTTTGCAATATAAACTTAGGTTTAAACACCAAAAGTTGGCCAAAAGGGCATGCAAATCTGGACAGCTCATGGTTTTTTCTGCTACTTTGGAATTTCAGCAACCTTTGGTTAAGCTTGAGCAAAACAACATTTAGATATTCACCTAAAGTGCTCGTGTGTGAAAATGCAGCAAAGATACGAGAGTAGGAAACTCAGTGTGAACATGTACATGGCATATCAATAAAACCATAAATTTCAATCAAACTAGAGCTTCAGCAACCGAAAGTGCAGGCCTGCTGCATTTTTACTTCCAAACTCGGATTTCATATTCCAAATACACAAAGTTTGATCAAGACCTTTTCAACCAAACATCACATAAGTCTCCAAATCTTAAATCCATGCATGATCATTCAACTTTAATGATTCCCACAAAGAGACTTGGGCCAAGGAAATAAGAAAGAAAAAGTGCAGCCGAGGAGCCTTTATCATCTACTTGCATCGGCCAATTAAAACATTCAACACAAAACATTTCACTCTTCAACCAAACACTGAAACCATCATAAAGAAACAAGAGCAGGCTATACTTATGAACAGGAAACTTCAGCTCTTCCAGACATTAAACCCGAATCAGAAAATAAATACCACACGCATGGTTAACATTCAGGTCCCTCCTAGTTTCAAAGTGCATTCACAAAAAAAGAAATTTTCTTCACTGATTTGAACTGATAGCATGCGATAATCTTAACCAGAAAAAAACAATCTCAAATATTTATCAAGCTTCCTAAAGCTATCACCACAAGGTAACATTGAACGCACATCAAATGAAAAAAAAAAACTGAGCATAGGAGGAGCTTGTCAGACCTCAGATTCACTCTTTAGTTCCAAAGCTAAAGAAGTGTCCTTTTTGGTGACGGTTGACAGCAAGCAGCAACGGTGGTTGATTCCGGTAGGTAGCGGCGGTCTCAAATGACACCAGATTCTTCTCCTTTCAACTTCACTCCCAACCCTCTCTTTTTAGCCGCCGTTTCCTTTTCTTTTCTGCTATTTCCCTCAGCTATTCGCTCCTTCCCACTCAGTCCGTCCTCCCTTTTCCTCTTCAGCCGTCACCCTCTCCTTTGTCCAATTTTCTTTCTCTCCCTTTCGCGCTTGCTATCTCACCCGCAACTGTTAGCTCCTTCGTTGCTGTTTCCGTTTCTTCTCCACCTCCACTCTCTCGGTTTCTCCCTTGGAGCTCTCTCTCTCGCTTAGTTTCCTCAGCCGCTGATCACTCTATTCTCTCAACCCCCAGTCGTCCCTCCTCTCTTAGCTCACCTTCCTTTGCTGGTTTTTCTTTCTTCCGTCACACACACACTCCCTCTCGCTCCCTCTCTTCTTGGCTGCGGCTATTCCTTTTATAGGAACCCATAACCCCTAAACCCTCACCTCAAAGGTGAGGATGAAGGGTTGGTTTCTACCAAAACTTCAGCCATCCGATCCATTGGGAGAAAAGAAAGAACCAGAAAAATCTCCCGTGGAAAAAAAATAGGTAGTGAAAATGATATTTTTTCATGCTGCTGCATGTGCAGCTTCCTTTTTCTTTTTTTTTTTTGAAATAATAATTTAATAAAAATGAAAATAATATTAAGTAAAGAAAACAACAATTTAAATAAAATCGGATAAAATGAACAAAACTAGGAATAAAAGACAACAAAGCTAAGATTTTTCCCCTTTTTTTTTTGGGTAAATAACAGTAAACTCAAATCTAAAAGAAATAAAGCATATTTTTTTGTGAATGATTTTTCTTTTTTTTCGATAAATTCTATGCTAAAATGACTTAAAAATAAAAATAAAAGACTAAAAGTAAATAAAACTAAAAAAAATAAAAATAATAGTAAACAAAAATACCCTAAAAATTTGGTGTCTACAACCAAGAATTTCGAATAGAAAGTCTCAAATCAAGATTGGTTACAAATCTGTCCAACATGAGGGTTTTCTCCCACAAAATCAGTTTCGAAATCTGGTCATAAATCACTCAATTCAACTCAGAATTGAGCGTGGTTGGTGGTGTTGAAAACTAGATTCATTATGCTACAATTTCTTAGAAGAAACCTTTTCCAAAATCTGTCCACTGCTAGCTCATATTTGGGCACCAATTCGCTTATCAAAACAGAGCTCCCAGTGTAGACGTGAAACAGGACAGTCATGTTCAAACGATTGGTATGGACGACTCAGGTGGAACCAGAATGTGCATTTTATACCGTTGGAAATCTGGGAATGTCTAGTTTCCAGTGCCACAGACGGTACCCAATTTTGATATCGAGGCAAAAAGTTATAGTGAAAATAAGAACACTGCCAGAGCAGTTACGGGAAAAATTTCCAGTTTTGCTGATTTCCGAAAACACAACATTTGTCCAACCAAATCACAAAATTTTTTTGATGAAACTTCATACACAACTTATATTACACAAATACATTAGAAACAAGTCATTAGAACCTAAAAAATTTGCACTAAAATGCACGAAATTCACAGGGGCAGAATCGGAAAAATTCTCCCTTTGACCTCTTTTGGGTTTTCATCCTTAACATCACTCATTTCTAGTATAACAAGCACTAAACCAACATTAATAACACCATAATTCATCAAATCAGTCCATCCAACCATAGTGGGAATTCATAGAGCCCACACACCAAAATCTAACATAAATAAAGCTACCCACATGCATGCATGAGCTTATAAGTGCACTACTACTTCCATAAATCAAGATTTTCAAGGTTGATCATCACTTACTTTAGTTGATGAACCAAGCAGAAATTTCAGTCCTCCTTTGTGAGAACCCGAAAATTATATTTATATTGATATTCTCAAAAATTATATATATTTGTATTCTAATCTAATTGCCTTGAATCTTTGGTTAATGTAACGGTTGAATCGTGATTTTACTCCTATTGCCTCATTCAATTTATTGCATGTTGGTTTTCTTGGGGTGATATACCAATTCGTCCAACTAGCGAGGTAGGTGCGATAAATTTTGTGAACTAGAGGGAGATTTGTACAAAAGGGGTTATTGTGCTACAAGGTGTTTTCGAAACGTATTTGTTTTGAAATTTTCTACTTTGAATGAATTATATTTCTTAGTAATTGGAAAATGATTTATATATGATTTTATACCTTCTTGTTTCCGTCCAATAATTTTGAAAACATTTGCAAGGGTTTAATTGAAGTAGTCAAACTTATTTGGTTGTGCAAACTCTATTTGAGTGGAAATGAAGGGTTAATCTTAGCTAATTACTTTTAGAATTATTGGATTTTTTACTTTGATCAAGACTAGTTTTAGTCTTCACCTTGGAAGCAAAATAGACCAAGACATTTCATTCCTTTTCTTACCTCTTGGCCGACAATGGAGTGGAAAAATCAGCCATAATCTTCTTATCTTGACCAAGAGCTCCCTAGACCAGTCTTCAACCGAGAGAAAGTGGGGGATAATTTGCTCATTGCATGACTAGCCACAATTTTTTACCAAGTCAAAATAGCTTCCATTCCTTCTTATTTCCATTCAGCTTAACCAAAAGCCAATTTCCCCTTTCTTCACTTCATGTTGGAACCGAGAGAGAGAAGAGAGTTGAGAAAAAAAAAACTTCATCCTCTCCTTCTTATCATCAGTCAAGAGTTAAGGCTGATTTAGCCATGGTAATTCCACAAAATCTCCCTATTTCGTCAAGCCTAAACCATGAGTGAGAAAGAGACAAGAAAGCCATATTGGGAGGTGAAGAAAACGGAGGAAACCTGGACCGAAGGAGAAGGAAGTGGACAGCCTGCATTTTTTTTTCCAGCTTGCTTGAACCATGGAGGAATCAAGAAGGTGAGCCAACTTCTAGCTTGATTTGTGGCAGAAAAATAAGGTAATATGGCTGAAAAACTTCAATCTTTCCTTATACTTTAAAAAGATGTGAATACATGTTTGATTTGAAGTTTGATAGAGGTAGAAACTAGTGGAAGTAGCTTGTTTGTAGCTGGAAAGTTTCCAGGTTGAATCGAACTAGTCAAGGCTGCCATCTCTTTTAGCTTTTGGTTTATTTTGCTGGATGTTTGCTAGGGAATCAGTTATTCTTTTGATAGCTGAATATTGGCAGAAATATTTCATGTATGCAATAGTTTTGGCTGCTGGAATTTTTAGGAGGAAGCCGAGAGAGTTGAGCTATCAATTTTCAACCCTTATTTGCAATTTTTGTTAAGTTTTGCTAGGAAATGCTCGATTAATACCATACCTTATATTATAAACATGTGATTGTATGACTTCTGGATGAAGCTAAGTAAGAAAGGTGTTGTTTTGATGAGAAAAAAAAAAGTGAAGACAGCTTGAGGAAAATTGGAGGAACTTTGCTCCATCCTTGTCACAGCTTGCTGTCTCGTCCGTTTGAGGAGTTTCCACTAGGAAGTCACACTCTAACTGTTATATTTCTTGTTTTGTATGATATATAGCATGTTGGTTTTGATCTTGGCTGCAAATTGCTGGTTTAGAGGTGAGATTTGCAGAGATAAAGTTGAAATAACTCTTGTGAAAGCTGGAAATTCGGGTAACAGTTACCTCTGGACAGTTTTAGTAAACGGATCATAACTTAGTGTAGAAAAATCAAAATTGAGTGCCGTCAATTGTGTTTGAAACTATACTCATAGATCTTTCCAACGGTATAAAATTGGAGCTGTGGTTCGTTTTATATATGCACCAGAAAATCAGCAAAGTTGACTGAAAAATCGGTCGTGAACAAGTAAAAATTGGGATGTTGTGGTAACTTGTGACTCAATTTGGATTAACTTATGAACCAAATATCCTTGAGATGTCTTCTAAAAATTGTTAGTATTTCAAGTCTAGTTTTAAACGAGATAATTTGTATGAGTTTTTGACATTTATAACTTAAGTTATGATTTTTCCAAAGAAAGAATGCTTGCTGGAATTTCAGCTTTGATCGCTAAATTTTTCAAGATGATGTTAAGCTCAATTTGCTCAAAACACCCTAGAAGACTTTTAAACTACAAGTATGTGTTGGAAATGAACCAAAACCATGGACCTTAAGTGGTTTAAACTCCATTTATTTCACTGTTTTCATGGCTGGAATTCTCCTTGAGGCTGACCGAAAGAGAGAGTGATTTTATTTAGCTTTATTCTTGGTTTTGTGTGGTGAAATCAACTTGTTAATGTCCTAAACACGTGATTAAACATTAACTTTGGTATGAGTAGTGAATTGGAGTAGAAAATGAAAGGTTTTGGGAGGTGAAAACTTCACTTTTACATGTTTCATGTCCCAAGCAATAAATTTCCCATTTTAGTTAAGGAAAATGAAAATGAGTGTTAAAACGCTAATATCATGTTTACTATATATTTTAGCCATGTCATGTAATTTTTCCAGCTTGCATATGTTCCATTTGTTTGCTTATGGAAATTTAAGCTTGTGGAGTTGAACTTTTGCTTGACGGCCAGCCTTGGTATGGAGACATGTGAGCTGAATACTTGTCTATTTTTTGGGGCTTTATGGTCTAAAACTAGTAGCTTGTACAGCCTATCATTTGTGGTCTTGATTTGGATGGTTTGGCCATGAAATTTTGTATTGAATTTGGAGAGGAAATATAGGATAAAACAGGGGTTATGCTGTCCAAATTTTGGGGCAGCTTACTACCTTGATTTTGGACTGATTTGGTGATGTACTTGCCTAATATGCTTAGTGAACCTTTAAGCTTTGCTTATGTATTGCATTTTCGTTGAAATGGAAGGGTTTCATTGCGATTTTCTTCCAAATTGCTGGCTAAAATTGTGCTTGTTTGTCGATGGAGAGTGCAGCCTATTACATTGTTGTTTTTCTAACCTTTTAGTAATTGGTTTTGGCCAAAACTTGTTCCAAACTTTGGAGGAGCCTTTTGTGCGTGAATTTGAATGAAAACTATGAAGATTGGGAGGTGAAAACCTCATGATTGTACTTGTTTCATGGCTGCAAAAAATTCTGATTTGGAGGGCAGTTTTGCACCTTGCTACCTTTTACCCTCAACGTCTTTAGTTTGAAAGTCTTTTGGACACAACCTCGCTGACTTGACTTGAGAAAACCTTGTTTCTTTCATTGGTTCGCCGCTGGAAAATTTCCCACCATGAAGCGAATAAGGAACTTGTTGGTTATTCATGTTTCTTGAGTCCAAAATGCTCTTATACGCTTCAAAACCCTACTTGAGTTTTTGCCCTAGAGTATACTTAAATTTTCCTTGATTTGCATTCTAAATATGGCTATGTATGTTGGGTTTTGAAAAAAAAAATTAAATTAACTTGGTGAGGTATACGACTCATAGTCGAGTCTAAATTATGAATTCTGTTCACTTGGTTATTCTTAGGGCTTGTCTGATCAAGGGGGCAATCCAGGAGGAAACTTTCGACACTATTTGTGCTTGAACTAGTGAGTGTTCCAACTGCAAGTTCCATGCTACTTGTTGCGAAAATATGACTTGTTACTTGAATTGACTTGTTATTACATAGGTGAGTGTGTACTTTATGACACTCGACCTAACTTGACTGAATTCCTGTTTTACTACTATAAGTGAATTGTTTACAAGCGAACTGAGATTCATGCGCATGAGTTGAATGTAACGGTCTGGATCCTAAACCCCATAGGCTAGTTAATCGAGTCGAGCCGGCAAGGGCCTGGTCGATTAGATAACGAACCCTGGGTCTACTGTTTTGTTGAATGGAGTGTTATCTCCTCGACTAATTGGTATACTCGAGTATTACCACCACTGTTTATGTTTGGAGTTCGGGCCCGGTAGGGGGTTGATTGGTGGATGGAGGTTGGAGTTAAGTGGTGATCTACTGGACTTGTTATGATTCCATGGTTGACGGAGTGTCAACAGATTCTGAACAAGTTGTCACGGAACCTGTTCCCGAGAACAGACTGTATCCTTTTATATGCATGTGTTATCGGCTGTACACGGTTAAATGAGTTCTCTGGATGTGACGTTCTTTATGGAAAATGTGATCATGCTATCATATGAATGCTAAAATGCCTAATTGCTTGTTGTTCTCTTGGAACCTCACTGAGCTTTTAGCTCATCCCTTCATTTGTTTTCCTTAACAGGGTACGGGGATGACAAGGACAAGAATAGTGCTAGTTGTAATAGGAAATCTTAATCTTGTATTTGGACGGCACTGTATTATGGTATTAGTTTACAAGTTCTTATCTTTTGATCTGTATTTTGGTTTGTATATTCGGATGATTGGTAGCATGTAGATGTTCTATTGAAGAGTTTTAGTGTTATTGATTTGCTATCCAAAGAATAAGGAATACAAAAGTTGTAGTCCTTATTTTAAATAATTGCAATCCTATTTATACTTAGAGAAGTGATTGAACTACTTGCATTTCATTTCGCTTTGTAGTATACACAAGTATGGAGTTTTTTGTGAAGTTGGATGGCCTGTAATATCTATTGGGGAGTTTCGTTCTTACTTTGGAGTTAATGTTAGTAAGTGAGTCCTGGCGAGAGCTAGGCAGGCGGTCCGCTAACCTCTGGGGTTCGCCCTTGAGGGAAGTGGGGTCGTCACATCCTTAGCCCAAGAAAAACCGTGAAAGCAGCCCTCTTTCCTAGCTTGATATGGTCTCCAAGTGATTAGCTAAGTGTGGTTAAAGTTTGAGGTGATTTGGAGTAAGATTTGAGGTAGAAATAAAGAGTTTTCTTTCCTTTCTTTTCTTTCTTGTTTTGGCCGGCTCTTGAGGTGAGAAATGAGAGTTTCAGCCGTGCACTTGAGGTGAGAAAAGAAGGGTTTTGATCTGGTGTGATGCTTCCATGAGAAGCTTAAGAATGTGTGGCCAAAATTGCCCCAAAAGTCAACTAAGGATAGTGCGTTTCGTGCTCGATTCCTCTCGAGATTGTTTTACTTGTGCTCGAAACCTCTAATGTACTTGTATTCGTACTATTATTATTCACTCTTAATGGTCTAAAAATAATGGTCTTAAGTCCCTCAATTAATCGCGCGCGTAAAAATGCGTACTTCCGATTTGTGCGCAATAAAGTGAAATTTTCAAGAATTTCTTATAATGATAGTATCACTAACTAATAATTGAATACTTAAACATAAAAATACCTATTTCAAGACTAATGTACAAGTCTCCAATTTTTCAAGCTTATTGTATTCTCGAATCGATTATTATTTCCAATCGCGTATTCACTATTCTCACTTTACGAGCTTTCAAAAATTAAATTTTGAAACGAGTCTTTTAAAAATATAAGTAAGTCATAGTTCCATGTAATTGAGTATAAAGAGGTTGAAATAAAATATTCGAGGCAAACGGGCAATTAAATATTGAAATAAGCTAGTAATAGGGGCTTAAAATAGGAAATTTTGCGAGCCCTCACATAAGTCGAGTTTTAATTCCTCAAATCTCCAATTAATTTTTATTTTTCAACTATTGATCATTCTTACTTCTCCAAAATTAATACACTCAATTCAAATATAGTCTCGAAAAACGTGTACTCGTTGTTCTGAACTAAACGAGTTTTTGAAAAGTAAACTTTTAACAAAACGCTTTAAAAACATAAGAGAGGCTTTTTTCCATATAAATGGATTTTAAGTAGTCGAATTAAATAATTCGGAGAAAAAGAGTGAATAACCATTTAAATAAACCAGTAATATTTGACAAAAATAAGAAAATTTTCGGATCCTCACATTTGGTTCGCCTTAGGGGGAGGTGGGGCTGTCACAAAGATGGTGGTTTGCACGTTTCGGATCCCTAGGGTTGCTTCGCAACAGACCAGTTTTTACTTGCGTTTATTCATATTTTAGTTCATAGTTATCTAATAAAAATCGTGTCTAATATCTCAAGTGGAGTTGGACATGGTTCAAGAGTTAGTTAGGAGTGTTCGTTTGGGTCCATTAGTTTGATTAAGTCACGGTCAGCTTTGCCTCAATTGCTTGACCGAAGTTAGGTTTTTCAGTACAACATTCGCTTGTCCTTTGGTATCCAAATTAGATTAGGTTTTTGTCATTAGTAGTTGCCTATAAAAGACTAGGTGTCTTTTCTAGGAAAATAGCAGATTATTATCAATAAAATTTGAGAGCAATTCTCTTGGTTTCTTGAGGCTATTTTGAATAACTTGAGTGAAGATCTAGGAGTTCAATTTGATTTATCAATCAAGAACCGCGCTTGATTGTGGCATCTACTACCTATACTAAGGTTCGTTGTCCACGTGAACAATGAGTTAAGGTCTTCCATTGTGTTTTACATTTGTTTGTGTCAAACTTTGATATCCATCTAGATCCATGGGCTTGATTTGTACAGGTGTCATCACACGGTTGGCGGGGTTCATATCATTAGTGGCATCCTCCTACTCTTAATCAACCTCCTGGACACCATTGAGCTTGAGGGTTGTTGAAGCACTTCCATTGCTAAAAATAACTAAAATGTTCCATTTGTAGACGAACACCAAACCATCATATCCTTACCCTGGAAAGTTGAGTCTGAGACCATAAGATCTGTAATTTTTTCATCTTGTGAGAATTTCGAGTATACTTGGCTCAAATCCCAGACATTACCATGTAGCAAACCACAAATTCGAATGTTCGGCAAAAGCACCTGTCCATTTTGGCCACAAAGAGTACTAGAGCCAAGCCAATTGTCATACCAGAATGAAGCATTACCATTCCTTATCAATACCTATAGGTTGTCCTCCACCAAATCACGCGCCCGTAACATCCATTTCCAACTATAAGAACTTTAAGGCTTGAGCATAGCTGTAGTTATATGCTCAGCTGAATCTTTAGAATACATGAACCGAGACCAGAGAGTTTCTGAAGACCACAACTTCCAGCATAGCTTGCATCTGAAAACTTTCACAGTGTCTTCCGGCCAGCACAACCTCAATCCATTCTTCTGTGTTGGCTTACATAAATTGTTCCATTTTGTCCAATGTCTTTTATCTCACCCTTCAACTTTCCCTCGGAAAAAAAGGACATGATCTTCTCCAATTGGTGCAATATACTCTTAGGCGGTTCTTAAATCGTGAACGTATACAAAGGAATAGCAGCCATGACATATCGACCCTCTGCTGATAGGAACTTATTCTTCCAACCTGCTAACTTCCAACGCATCTTATCAACAAGTTGTTGAAAGTGCTCTTTCTTAGCTTTAAGTTTGAAAAGATTGCTCCCTAAGTAAACAAAAGGAAGATCTTTTTACTGAAACCCCGTCCATCGAGCTAATAATCATTTTCTAGTTGGTGGGCATTTGGAAGACATCACGCAAAATTCTTTTCCTTATTTATCTTCTCCTGAAGCTTCCAAAAATCCATTGAGGCCTTCACTGAACAATGGTCTCCTCTAGAAAAAATAACAACATCATCGGCAAAAGCTAGGTATGATAATAGCATGCAACTGTGATCCAAAGCAAATGGCTACATTGATCCCACCAAGATTAAGTTCTTTAAGCCCCAGCTCAGTGTCTTTGACACCAATATGAAAAGAAAAGGAGAAAAAAGATCCCCTTGCTTCAAGCCATGGTTAGCCTAGGAAAACCCGTATGGCTTCCTATTGACGAGGATTGAGAACCAGGCAGAGGACAGGTTATTTGCAATCAAGGAGATAAAACGAGGATGAAAGCCAAAGCGTTCCTTCAAAAGCGACAAAAAATCCCATGAGACTTGGTCGACCTCCTTCATCATGTCAAGTTTGAATATAACGTTGTGCTCCCTAATGCGCTTATCAATCAAATTAACCAACTCCTATGTAAACAAGATATTATCTGAGATCTCTCTACTACTGACAAATGTTGACTGCCCCGGAGAGATGAGAGTGGGCAAAATAAGTTTCAATTGACTACAAAGAATTTTAGTAAACACCTTGTTGATGAATGTACAAAGACTAATTGGTCTGAAATCTGTGAATGTCGTCGGAGATTCCTTTTAGGGATTAGCATTACTAGAGTACTTGCAATACCCCTTTTAGGGATTAGCACCACCAGACAAAAATTCCTGAGCAGCTTGAAGAACATCATTCACAATTACATCCCAACAATGAGTTTAAAAGCAACCTGCAAATCCGTCACAACCAGCTGCACCATTACCATCAAGCACAAACACCACTCTTCTAACTTCCTCAAGAATGACCTCCTTTAGAAGCTGACTATTCTGTTAAGGAGTTATAAGTGCAGGAATATTATTCAATAACTCCATAGCTACCTAGCTGTTGACTAACAAGGGCTCTGCCAACAAGGACTTGAAAAATCCATAGCCACCATACCAATGTTGCCATCACCCTTAATGTAGTTTCCATTTTGGCATTTAATTTTTTGAATAGTAAGCTGAGCTCTCTTGTCCAACAAAGAAGAGTGGAAATATCTCGTGCTTGCATCACCCTCCTTCAACCACTTAACTCCAGCTTTCTGCTACCAAAAAGTCTCTCGTCCGCCAAATGTTTCAGCACAATAGCATGTGCTTGACTCCATTGTAGTCACGCTTCATTAGTTTCATCCTCCTCTAGCTGTAGCTCATTCTGTTTAACATCATCTTCTACTTTAGCTACATTATCGAAAACGTTCCCAAAGGTCTCCTTATTCCATGCTTGCAAATTCTGCTTTAATCTCTTCAATTTTATGACAAAACGAAACATTCCATAACTTGAAGCCGGCCGGTTCCAACAGTGTCAAACCACGCCAAGGAAGCTGGAGTGATTAACCCACATCTGTTGAAACCTAAACGATCGAGGCCCGGAGCTCGAGAGTGGTTGAAGCTGTAATAATAAAGGGTTATGATCCAAGGTTGCATGATTAAGATCCTGTACTCTAGAGTTAGGAAAAAGGCGCTGCCATTCTAGGTTCATAAGGAGCCTGTCCAATATTTTCCAAACCCGGCTACCATGACGAACTCCAGACCAAGTGCAGTGACTCCTGGATGAAGCAATGTGTTTTAGATCACAGGCTGAGATACAATCAGTAAATTCCGCCATTGCGCTCAAATCTTGTGGAGCTTAGCCCAAATATACATCAATGGATGCAGCGACATTAAAGTCACTACCTATCAGCTATGGCTTAGATACCAAGCTTCCCAAAAGAGCAACCAAATCCGATCGTAAGGGCCTTCTTTCAATGCACGAACACTTCACATATATAAAGGAACAGTAAGAAACAAAGCTCCACGACTCATGAGTGACCACCAAATGAATATACTGGTCCGTATTAACAATTACATCTACTGCAAACCCATTCTTCCACATAACCCATATTTTATTGGAAAAGTTACAAACATCAAGGTGAATGCCAAACTTAGACGTGAAACTGTCAAATGTTCCGACTCTACCATAGGCTCTAAGACTACTAATAATGATACTGAATGTAACTTTATTAACTTCATTAATCAATGAATAATAGCACGACCAGAAATGCCTCGTATATTGGGAGAAAGTTTTTGTAGCTACTTTTGAAAATTGTCAATAGTCTTGGGTAAGTTTAAAAAAATGTCTCCATCGCCCCACATTTCGAAAATGGTGCCACCTTTTGGGGAATTGGGAAAAGATGATCTACTTGTGTCTTGAACCAGAAGACTTAGACGTGAAATTGTCCAAATGTTCCGGCTCAATCATAGGCTCTAAGACTACTAATAACAATACTGAATGTAACTTTATTAACTTCATTAATCGATGAATAGAAGCATGACCAACAATGCCCCGTATATTGGGAGAAAGTTTCTGTAGCTACCTTTGAAAACTGTCTAGTCACAATAGTCTTGGGTAAGTTTAAAAAACGTCTCCATCGCCCTCCATTTCGATAATGGCGCCACCTTTTGGGGAATTGGGAAGAGATTGTGAGGACTTGAAAATTTGGTTATATTTTCTTATAAGTCTCTTTTATGTTGAATAAGTTAATTTATAATTTCTTTAATACTAATTACTTCTCTTAATAGTTGTAATAAATAATAGAGTCGAGAGTTTTACTTTTACTTTTATAGTTAGTGTATGCTAGGGTTTTGGTACTTTGGGGTAGCGTGATCAATTGGTGAGGTGTGTGTACTAAATTTGGTGGATAAGAGTGGGTATTAAGTAGGAGGAAATATGTGATTAAAAGTGCTAAGAGTACATTAGTAAATCACAAGTTCAAACAAAAGTACAAGAGAGACAAAGAATAGGTTTGAACCGACTCGCACCGTTTGTTACCGGTCAAAGACACCACTTTACCAAAACTTTCTTTTCCTAATCTTCTTATTTTTATTTTCACTTTTCTTTCCCTAATTTTCCCTAGGGCTGGCAGAAATTCTTGACCAAGAAAGAGGGAAAAAGAAAAAAAAAAAGAGGAAAAATGGTGGCTTGCCAAATGTTGGCAATCAAGGGCCTTGTTTGACCAAAAGCTTTCTTCCATCTTTATCATCCAAGTGAACCAAATTCCTTTCATTTTCTTCCTTCTTGGCTGAGAGAGAGAGAGACAAGAAAAGAGAGAAAAACTTCCTCAACTTCACCTTGATTCCAAGCTAGAACTAGTAGGGAATCAACCTCAAATCTTAAACCAATCCATAGAAAGGAGCAACAAGTAAGGAAGGAACTTTGTGTGGCGTGATTTTTGGGAAAGAAAGCTGTAGGCTGCTAGTCACCTTAGGAATTGCAGGTTTTCTTGGTAAGGAACCACTCTTCCTCTTTAATCTTGCATTTGGTTGGAAATATGACTTGATTGTAGTAGGTTGAGGGAAGATTTTTGTAGTTTTGTGTAGTAGGCTGCCATTTCCAACTTTTGTTGATTATATTCAGCTTTGATACATTATTTTCCAGCCATGAAATGATAGTATCTAGCTTTGTTATGTACATGGGAGTTATGATATGAAGATTTCTAACTTTAGTATGAATTTTTAGCTTCAAAGTAGGATTTTCCAGCTTTACTTGTAAATTTCCAGCCTAGGGTTTAATTTGACAACTTGAGTATGTGATGGATATATGCTATGTATATGTCTAATTTAGTGAGTTTAATGGCCTAGTATAAGAACCCTTTTTCCTTATAACTTGTGGACTTCACTTGGGTTGTTTGGCCATGGAGTGTAGCTTTGAAATTGGAGGGAAACGTTAAGGTAAAACAAGGGAAGGTGCTGTCCGTTTTCTTTCATGTAGCGTAGGTGAGGAAAAATGAGGGATGTGGTGTGGATTTAGGTTGGTTTGGCCTAATCTCATTTAAAGTTACTTGAATTCGCCTTGTTTGAGTCACAAGCTGGATTTTCTTTGTACCAAAATCATGCATTTGCATAAGGAAGGAAAATGATGGTTTCTAGTAACTTGTATATATTGTAACTTGAAAACTATAATTGGTTTTTCCTCCAAAGTTGTGAATATACCTCACCAATGTTTGCTAAGTCTTATGGGTTATTTTTACATGAATCTTTCCTTTGATATTGACAAGACAAGATGGGCATTTTGGAACCCTGTTGATTGCATCTTGCTATGTGATATTTACTCACAGATTTCGGGAGTAACCAGGGTGTAGGGTCTGAGCGTGACATTGATAAGCAGTAAATCATTTGGTGAGTGTTTCAATTGTATGACTTGGACTATGTAACTTGTTGTTGGGCTTACTAGATGTCTTGACTTGCCATTGAAAAGGGCGAGTGTGTACTTTATAGCACTCAACCCCACTTGCTTAAATCCGTACCGACTTGTTCACTTGTGATATGATATACTTGTGCATGACTTGAAATTCGGTTGGAATATTATCTCAACGACTAGACTTGCTTTGAGATCCCATCCCCATCGGTTAGTTGGTCAAATCGAGTCAGCAAGGGCTTGGTCGAGATAACCGATGAACCATGGGTCCTGCATCTTATTATGGCCATGGTATACTCGAATATTACCCTACATGTACTTGACTGGCGTGCAGGCCTGGTAAGGCGAATGATCGGTGGATGGAGATGGCGTGAAGTGGTGATTTACTTGACCTTAATAATGTATTCTAAAGTTGACGGAGTGTCAACAATGGCAAGTTAAATGGCTCAAACGAGAATAATGTATCCTTCCACTTGAAATGCTATTTGTTTTTGGTATGCCTGTTATTGTTCGCCGAGTTCCGTTTCTTACTTGCTCTGAGACTGATATTTGTTGCATGATATTTGGAATCTCACTGAGCTGTAGCTCATCCCGTTAGTTTTATTTTCCTTACAGGGGGTACGAGCACGGGCGTATGACTAGGACAGGCTGCACTTATTTATAGACCTTTTGGCTTTTGTAATTGTAATAGCACTAGTGCTCGTCTAGGGTTAGGGTCTCGACTAGAACTCGAATCTTTCACTATATTTTGTAGATGTATCTATTTGGGATAATTCAAGATGTATGGAAGTATATTTTAAGATGGAAGCAATCGCTCCTTTTTGTGACAGCCCCACCTCACCCTAAGGGGAACCAAAGGGTTCGGCGGACCGCCTGCCCAACTCTCGCCAGGACTACGGAGTCGAATCACACAAATCCAATATAGCACGCGCAATAGGACCCAAAGAAAACGAACAATCAGAGACTACTAAGGTGAGAACATGCTTACCAAACCATAAAATCATAATCTCAACTGAATACAGTTAAACACTTATACATATATTTACATTGGAGTCTTTGGCAAATTAACTAAACTAAAATACAAGCCAAAGTATTCATACACTTAAAATACGATTCGGGTTTCGGTTGCAAAAGAGCTTAACAAAATATTAATTACACTAGCTCGACCCTTTCTTCCAAGATCATGGATTCAAAGTTTGCGTCTGAAAGGAAAACAAAGATAACGGGAAGGGGGTGAGCTTACGCTCATTGAGGTACCAAAATAATAGCAGTCAAATCTTGGCATTTCACGTTTAACCAATCAGGTATACATGCCAGATAGAAAGTAAAGTAGTTAGACACAATGATTCAAATAGGAAGGATACAGGTGGCTCTCAGGAGCCAGATTTCCATGGCAGAACTTGATCCAAACCCGTTGACTCTCCGTCAACGTATATAGAACCAACATGTCCGTAGACCTCACTTTACACCAAATTTCGTCCACCAAACATACCCCTTACCGGACCCGAACACCTCAACAGAAACAGAAGTGGTAATATTCGAGTATACCGGAATCAAGAGTCTCAATACCCAAAGATTCCTAGAAACAAACTACCGTGGTTCGTTATCTAGTCGACCAGGCCCTTGCCAGCCCGACTCGAGTAACTAGCCACAGGTTGAGCTCAGAGGTCACAGAAAGGTCGTTGGATACCAGCCTCCAAACGACGTCCGAACAGACTCAAATACAGATAACAGATTACACATAGTAAATAGGCATACAGACAGACAAGAGAACGAGTGTGATAAAGTACACCCTCGTCTCAAACAGAATAAACAGATAGTACAGTCATTCAAATCACAGATTGCAGGTGCAGAAACCAAGTTAAGCAACAAATGAGGGGAGTGGTACACTCACCAGTTCAAGTACAGGTACGTCAAAATTTTCACCCAAAGTGGCCTTAATCACCGTGAAACCCTAAGAATAACAAAGGTAAAGTAGTTGAAATTTCCACATCCAAAACTGACTAAACGGAATGCGCAAGTGAGGCTCGATTACTAGTCGGGTGCCTCTCCAAATTATATACGAGTACAAAAGAATAAAAATGCAATTTTTGAGCAAACGGATAACAGTTGGTACGAGGGTTACAAACAACCCCAAACCCCCTCATTTTACCACAATGCAACTCCAACTTAAAGAAATCAGACAACCTAGAAAATTGGACAGCATTTCCCCCTAAATTTCCTTACGTTTCCAGCCATCATGGCTTCATTTTTCGTTAAATCAGCCCCAACATCACACACAAAATAATCTCATTTCAATAGCCGTTCAATAGGCTCAATGTCGTACAAGTACAAAATCAAGCTAGGAAAATGTCCGAAAATGAAGTTTAAGCCATAAAACAAAAGACAGATTTGACGTCGCTTAGCGTATCGGACACAATCGAAGCTACGCTTATCGAATTGGTGTGTAATGTATACCGTTTCGAAGCTAAGATAAAGGGCTACAACTTTGATGAAGACCACTCAGTCCAGTTCGTAGTGTAACCAGATCAAAATTTCAAATTACAGAACCAGAATCCCACACTCAGGCTAGTTAACCGCACTATTCTTAAATGACAATAACTCAGGCTACCGAAGTCCGATTGAGGTGTTTTTAGGGCTGTTGGAAAGCTAAGACATAGCACTACAACTTCTGTGTTTTGGACAAATGCTAATTCTGTATGGATCAGGGTGAACAGACGCGATCAGATTGGTGAAATGTCAACACTGTCCACAGAGCCCTACCTCTGGCAGTCAGGGCTATTTTTGTCTTCTCACATGATACAGTGTTCGAATTGAGCTGAAATTTTACAGGCAGTTATAAAAAATCATTTCCTACAAATTTCATGTTTTAACCTAAGGCTGATTCGGCCTCCATCATGGCCGAACAGAACCGGGCAGAACAGGGTAAGAAGAAACCCTAAACTGGAATTTCCGCACAAATTCGGAAATTCTCCGCAAACAACCGCAATTAACGTACAAAGGCTCCATTTAACACAATTTAGAGCTATCAATCCAAGGCCAACCATAACTATCATATGAAAACAGAAAAATCCCCAAAAAATCAGAAATTTATCTACTCCACTTTAATCCATGAAATCTTCCATAAAGCAACCTATTTAGCCACCACAAGTTACTAATCTACCATTATTAGGAACAAAGAGTGAGTTTCCAAGTAAAATACCGTGACACCTCAAGAAAGGTAGTAGCTTAGGGGTTCCTCCTTCAAAACAACTCCACCAACCACTTTAATCCTTCCTAGCAAAGAGTTTTTATGGAGTGATTTGAGATGTTAATGGTTTGAACTCAAGATTTGGACAAGAATTGAAGTGGCAAAATGAAAGGTTTTCTCTCTTTTCTCTCTCAATGTGGTCGGCCAAGAAGGAAGAAGAAATTGGGACATTTTGGTCAAATTTTTGGTATTTTGTAAAGGTAAGAAAGTTAGGCAAGTCCAACTTCCAATGATTTTGTAACAAATGGCACCTTAGGGTTTCATTCTCATCCTTTGTCTACCAATGGTAATTGATCTAGCTAACCGCTAACTGTATCCTAGCACCTTGTAAAATAATATCACTAAATACAAAACTCCATCAAGTTGTCAAAAATATATCGCATTTACCGCACTAGCGGGTCCCACGTCAATAATACATTTCAAACTTATCATGAACTAACTTAAACTAGGAAAATGATTTAAAAATTCAATTCACTTATAAAATCTCTGGAAAATCGAAATAGTAGGGTATAATGAAGAAAAATACACGTGAGGAAATAAAATAAATAAGATAAAATTAGGAAAATTTACGGATCCTCACACTCTTTCCCCCTTAAAGAAATTTCGTCCTCGAAATTTTTTAATCAACGGGATCTATCAAAATCTAAGGTAACCAACAGATCGTACCTTCTACGTTCTCAGATGAGTCAGGGATCTGATGGTGCTCTAGAGAATACACCCAAACCGGTACCTTCGATCCAGTCCCTTCCTCTTCCGACTGTCCAGGGTTAGTCTTAGTTGGTTGCTGGTTCCCTTTTCCTTTTGGCAATCGAACTGGGCAGTCAGCAATCCGATGATCGGCACTTCCACATCGCAAACACTTTCCTTCTTTCTTCCAACAATTCCCTTCCATTTGATTTGGCCCTCCGCAATATCCACAGGGACCACGAGTAGCAGAGACCGAACCTCCCAGTGAGACACCACTTGCCATCCCCGGTTGTCGTACTTCCCCGTTTCCCTTTCCAATCTTAAAGGGTGTACTTTTACTCTCTTGCTCGGAGCTACTCCCAGGAAAGCCCCTTTTCTTGACTTGGAAGTTCCTCACCTGTAACCTCGCATTTTCAACCCGCTGGGCTTTCTCCACAACATCACTAAAGGCGCTAAGTTGGGCTACAGCCAGGTCCTTCTGAATCTCAACATTGAGTCCCTCGACAAAACACCTTATCCGTCTTTGCTAAGATAACCGAGTAAATTGACTCTCATACTCGGCCACGGTTTGGGTTCCTTGACGAAGCTGAATGAATTCATCTTCCTTATTTTCTTGGATTAGAGGAGGGAAAAACTTGGCGTTGAATTCCCTCATGAAGTTCGCCCACGTTTTCAGTGTTTGTTCTCGTTCCCATTTAAGTCTTATAATATTCCACCAAGAACGGGTTGCTCCCTCCAGTTGGAAGACAGCAAATGTCACCTGTCTCTCCTCAGTGTAGTGTAACGCGGCAAAAATATCGATCATCTTTTCCAGCCACCTCTCAGCCACGTCAGGATCGGGTCTCCAAGAAATTTTGGTGGGGAGAACTTCTGAAATCTTTCAAGGGCTCTATTCTCGCCCTCTATATGGTTACTAGGATTTCCAGGTTGAGGATTAGGGTTCTGGCCCTGGTGTTCCACTACATGGGCTAACAGATCAGTCATACGCTGGATAGCAGCGGCTACTTGAGCATTTGGGTCAACCCTAGGTTCAGGATTTGGTTCAGGCATTGGTTCTCGGTTACCCCTTTCATTCAAGGGTTGCTTACGTCCGCACCCACGACCTCGTCTACTATGAGTACCCTCCATTGGGCTAACCAATCTAGGGTCGAAGCGGAAATATAACATTAAAGATAATTATTGGCATAAGCAAGTAACAAGAGGTACACACAGATCAAAAGCATATATACATAACACAACTGTACTGAACCAGTCACACAGTAGCAGTCAACTAGATACAACCAAAAGAGATCCATGAAGGTAGCGGGGTCACCCAAAAGTACTATAGACGAGCTAGGTCAAAAGCACAAAAGCAACTAACGAAAAGCTATTTCCCCTCTAGGCCTCCATTGTGACACCCCGAAAATTAGGAGATTGTTTGTAAAGAAGATACTAAAGTGTATTTCTTTGGATTTGATTTAAAACCTTATTTTGTTTTAAAAGACTAGAAACCCTAATTTTAATCACTGAAATTGTAAAACCCTCACGTTTTTCTTAAAAATTTCCTTTTATTTGGAAATTCATTATTTATTAAAGCCCTACCACCCAATCTTTCCACAATAAGTGCAAATAAACCTAGAAAGTAGGGTTTCACTTTTGGTTTCAAGATCGGAGCAAAATTAGGGTTTTCGCGATTTTTCGTCGGATGAATTTTCGGTACAGAGTAAAGATTAAATTTGGAGATTAAAAGTGAATTTTATGTGAGAAATAAAATGTGATTAGGAGCAATGAAATAAGGTTGGTGAATAGGAAGTAAAAACCCTAATACGTGTGTTTTTAAGAAAAACGGCGCGAACCGGCGGGTCCCGCACACTACCGATTGAACGCACCACTTGACCACCACTTTCTTACCATACAAGCTTATTGATATTTGAGCAAAATATCTCCTAATTTACAGCTAAGCTTGACCGAAATTTGTGGCTCAAATGCAAGGAAGGAAAGAGAAAATTTTTGTGGTTGAGGTTAAGCCAAGTGTTGGCCAAACTTGTGGTTAGAATTAATTCTTATCTTTCTACCTTCTTATAAAACAAACTTAGCTTAATCTCCTTCATTATTTCTGCACCTTGGCCGAGTAAGGAGAGAGAGAAAGGGAGAGCAAGAGTTGCACCAATTTCTTCTTGATTTACACCAACCAAGTGTTAAAAATCGAATTCTAAACCGATTGATTGTAAGATTGGAAGCTTGGGAAGCTAAGAGAACCAAAAATTTCAAGAAATAGTGGAGGATCACCCTTGCAAGCCTTCTTTTTGAGGTATAAAATCTGATCTATGGCTTTGATCCTTTTATTCTTGTTAAAGATGTTAAATAGTTCATGTTTTGGGTTTGATTACAAGTTATGTAAGTTGTTGTGATGATTATTGGATGAAATAAATAAGTTAGGGTTTGATTGATTTCTGTCTACACTTGTTGTATAGTTGCATATGTTGAATATAAGTTTATATAAGGGGCTTTAGTAGTGATTGGAACAAGAAATTTGAGAAAGTTTCATTGAAGACCAAAAATTTCAGATTCTGGAAAAAATTTTCCCTCTTTCTGCCCGAATTTATAGCTCATAGATAGAGGCCGAATTGGCCTTGTCTTAAAACATTAAAGTTGTATATAATGGTATTTTATAGGTTCCTACAAAATTTCAGCTCAATCGGAGCAACGTAGCTCGTGAAATGACCAAAATACCCTCGCTGATTTAGGTCACTTTCCAGAGTTCCGCGTGGACAGTTTAGTCCTTTTGGTTGAATTTATTCACTATAATCCGTTTCTATTTAGCCTTTCACCAAAACATAAAAGTTTTATTTCTCTGTCTTAGCTTTGTAACGCCACCAAGAACACCTTAAACGGACCTTGGTAGACTGAGATATGGTCACTTGAATGCAGTACGGTGGATTAGCCGAATAGTTGAAACCAGGTTACATGGATTGGGAATTTGATCAGGTTACACTGGAAATTAGACTAAGTGCTCTTCATGAAAGTTGTAGGTCTTTGCCTTAGCTTCGAAATGGTATAATCTACGTATTAATCCAATAAGCGTAGCCTCGGATATGTTATTTCCGCAAAGCCGTCAAATCTGTCTTTTGCTAGATTGTATTTCCGCACTTGTTACTACTTTGATTTTTATTCTTATGATGTTATGAGCCTATGGAATGGCTATTGACTTGAATTTATGATATATATGACTTTGGGATTGGTTGAGGAAAAATAATGAAGCCTAAATGGCTGGAAAATTAGGTAAACACAAAGGGCATGCTGCCCAAATTTACGCTCGAGGACTATTAAAATACACTTGCGACTTGGGTCGAGTTGATATGAATAGTACTTGAACCATCTAGGGTACTTGAGTCTTCTTGTTTCGAGGTATATAAGTAAGGACTTGGCCGAACTTGTACCCTTGAGAAATGCAATCATGATTGCTCGAAGTATGTTTTCCTTGTACTTTCAACTCGCATGACAATTTCAAGTATAAATATTACAAAATTTTACTGTTTAAAAAGCGAGCAAGTGTTTCACGACTACTATCCAAGTGAATTCCAATTTCTTGATTTTTATTGAACGAAACGTCTAAGTTTCGAATCTTAGTCATGTTTCAAAGTTCTTAAACTGAGCTTTATCGCAGATTTGGACTCCGAACCCGGAGTATAACCTGAAAGTGACCAGTAAAGGCACTATATCTTTTGGTGAGTGCTTTCAAATATCGATTTGCACTAGATACTTGAACTTGATACGTGACCAATATGATTACGTGATATATACGTGAATTGTTAGGGCAAGAGTGTACTTTATCGCACTTGCCCTTACGTGATATACTTGTTTATTGTTGCAATTGACTCGATATACTTGTTTATGATGTGCGCACTTCCTGGAATTCCAGAAACCCTGTGGCGAGTTACTCTAGTCGAGCCGGCAAGGGCTTGGTTGATTGAGTAACGAACCCTGGGTCTCTTGTTTTTTCGAGTGGAGTGATATCTCCTCGACTAATCGGTATACTCGAGTATTACCACCCGTGTTTATTGAGGATTTTGGGCCCAGTAGGGGGTGTGAATGGTGGACGGAGAGTCGTGTAAGTGGTGCTCTACTGGATTGGTTCCTTTACTTGAAAGTTGACGGAGTGTCAACTATTACGTGATCGAGCTCCTGATGATGAAATGGGAAGTTGGCTCCTGAGAGCCATCCGTATCCTTATGTTTTGGAATGATTATTGCTTATTGGATTATTGTTGATTTTGAAAAACTTTTACACTCGCTCATTTTGAGATTTCTACTTGACGTGTTATTGCTCACGTTTATGAACTCTTCATGCTCGTTACTTTGCTATATCGAAAACTTGTACTTATAAATAATGGTCAATTTGCTATTTGGAACCTCACTGGGCTTTTAGCTCATACCACGCTATTTGTTTTCCTTACAGGGGGTACGAGCGAGGCATGAGACATGTAAAGACTAGCATAGTCTAGTTGTTTTTGACTTTTGACTTTTGACTTGTACTCGCGCTATTCCTCGAATAGAATGTTTTGTATTTGGATTGTATACGCCTTGAACCAGTTTGAGTATATTGAGGCTTTGTACCTTGACTTTCATCAATGTAAATTCTAAGCTTGAATTGCGATGTTATTTATGGTCCATGAATGAATGCACGTGATACGAGTGAGTGAGTCCTGGCGAGAGTTGGGCAGGCGGTCCGCCAAACCCTTTGGTACGCCTCAGGGGGAGGTGGGGTCGTCAGATCCATCCATAATCTACGAGAATACCACAATTTATATCTTAATCCAGGTTAATCATGCTTACTAACACCCGAACAAACCACATGAAGTTCCATAGAATCATATGTCTAGTTCGCCCAAGTCCTTTCTAACCTAGGCTCTCATCTATTTAGTAGTCGGGCACAAGAATCCCCAAATAAAATAATTCACAACTCGAGTCGGCCAGTCCCAAGAGTACATCATCCATAGTAACGATTCCTACCCGACATACATATATATCTTCCTCAGGTACCATGATAAAGATTTTTACACTTATAAAGTACACGGTTCATAGCTTATGCTCAAAAGTGCACCTATACCTTTAGACACATTCACAAAATCAGGACCATAACACCACTTGGCCCAAACTCACTCCGCGCAGAGACCACGCGAAGCAGCTCTAATACCACCTGTGACAGCCCCACCTCACCCTAAGGCGAACCAAAAGGTTCGGCGGACCGCCTGCCCAACTCTCGCCAGGACTACGGAGTCGAATCACCCAAACCCAATATAGCACGCGTGATAGGACCCAAAGAAAACGAACAATCGGAGACTACTAAGGTGAGAACATGCTTACCAAAACATAAAATCATAATCTCAACTAAATACACCTAATAGACAAGGTTAAACACTTATACATATATTTACATCGGAGTCCTTGGCAAATTAACTAAACTAAAATACAAGCCAAAGTATTCATACACTTAAAATACGATTCAGGTTTCGGTTGCAAAAGAGCTTAACAAAATATTAATTACATTATCTCGATCCTTTCTTCCAAGATCATGGATTCAAAGTTTGCGCCGGAAAGGAAAAAAAAAGATAACGGGAAAGGGGTGAGATTACGCTCAATGAAGTACCAAATTAATAGCAGTCAAATCTTGGCATTTCACGTTTAACCAATCAAGTATACATCCTAGATATAAAGTAAAGTAGTTAGACACAATAATTCAAATAGGAAGGATACAGGTGGCTCTCAAGAGCCAGATTTCCATGGCAGAACTTGATCCAAACCCGTTGACTCTCCGTCAACGTATATAGAACCAACATGTCCGTAGACCTCACTTTACACCAAATTTCGTCCACCAAACATACCCCTTACCAGACCTGAACACCTCAACAGAAACAGAAGTGGTAATATTCGAGTATACCGGAATCAAGAGTCTCAATACCCAAAGATTCCTAGAAACAAACTACCGTGGTTCGTTATCTAGTCGACCAGGCCCTTGCCGGCCCGACTCGAGTAACTAGCCACAGGTTGAGCTCAGAGGTCACAGAAAGGTCGTTGGATACCAGCCTCCAAACGACGTCCGAACAGACTCAAATACAGATAACAGATTACACATAGTAAATAGGCATACAGACAGACAAGAGAACGAGTGTGATAAAGTACACCCTCGTCTCAAACAGAATAAACAGATAGTACAGTCATTCAAATCACAGATTGTAGGTGCAGCAACCAAGTTAAGAATAAGATTTCAAATACAAAAGAATATTTAAAAAAAATGAGAATTGTAACAAAGTTGTGTAAACAAAGAAAATCCAAAAAAGAAGAAAGAAAAAGAAGTATAAGGCAGCCAAAAAATCACTTATTTTTAGTTGCCACATCAGCAGATATAATAAGTGAAACTACGTAGTTCACATTGGACAGGAAATTGGACACAAATTATTGGACAGAGGATCTGCTCTAAGCAATAAATGAGGGGAGTGGTACACTCACCAGTTCAAGTACAGGTACGTCAAAATTTTCACCCAAAGTGGCCTTAATCACCGTGAAACCCTAAGAATAACAGAGGTAAAGTAGTTGAAGTTTCCACATCCAAAACCGAGTAAACGGAATGCGCAAGTGAGGCTCGATTACTAGTCGGGTGCCTCTCCAAGTTATATACGAGTACAAAAGAATAAAAATACAATTTTTGAGCAAACGGATAACAGTTGGTACGAGGGTTACAAACAACCCCAAACCCCCTCATTCTACCACAATGCAACTCCAACTTAAAGAAATCAGACGGCCTAGAAAATTGGACAGCATTTCCCCATAAATTTCCTTACTTTTCCAGCCATCATGGCTTCATTTTTCCTTAAATCAGCCCCAACGTCACACACAAAATAATTTCATTTCAATAGCCGTTCAATAGGCTCAATGTCATACAAGTACAAAATCAAACTAGGAAAATGTCCGAAAATGAAGTTTAAGCCATAAAACAAAAGACAGATTTGACGTTGCTTAGCGTATCGGACACAACCGAAGCTATGCTTATCGAATTGGTGTACAATGTATACCGTTTCGAAGCTAAGATAAAGGGTTATAACTTTGATGAAGACCACTCAGTCCAGTTCGTAGTGTAACTAGATCAAAATTTCAAATTACAGAACCAGAATCCCACACTCAGGCTAGTTAACCGTACTATGCTTAAACGACAATAACTCAGGCTACCGAAGTCCGATTGAGGTGTTTTCAGGGCCGTTGGTAAGACATAGTACTACAACTTCTGTGTTTTTACCAAATGCTAATTCAGTACGGATCAGGATGAACAGATGCAGTCAGATTGGTGAAATGTCAACACTGTCCACAGAGCTGTACCTCTGGCAGTCAGGGGTATTTTTGTCTTTTCACATGCTACAGTGCTCGGATTCAGTTGAAATTATATAAGAAACTATAAAAAATCATTTCCTAAAACTTTCATGTTTTAATCTAAGGCTGATTCGGCCTCCATCATGGCCGAATAGAACCGGGCAGAACAGGGTAAGAAGAAACCCTAAACTGGAATTTCCGCACAAATTCGGAAATTCTCCACAAACAACCACAATTAAGGCACAAAGGCTCCATTTAACGCAATTTAGAGCTATCAATACAAGGCCAACCATAACTATCATATGAAAATAGAAAAATCCCCAAAAAATCAGAAATTTATCTACTCCACTTTAATCCATGAAATCTTCCATAAAGCAACCTATTTAGCCACCACAAGTTACTAATCTACCATTATTAGGAACAAAGAGTGAGTTTCCAAGGAAAATACCTTGACACCTCAAGAAAGGTAGTAGCTTAGGGGTTCCTCCTTCAAAACAACTCCACCAACCACTTTAATCCTTCCCAGCAAAGAGTTTTTATGGAGTGATTTGAGATGTTAATGGTTGGAACTCAAGATTTGGTCAAGAATTGAAGTGGCAAAATGAAAGGTTTTCTCTCTTTTCTCTCTCAATGTGGTCAGCCAAGAAGGAAGAAGAAATTGGGAAATTTTGGTCAATTTTTTGGTATTTAGTAAAGGTAAGAAAGTTAGGCAAGTCCAACTTCCAATGATTTTGTAACAAATGGCACCTTAAGGTCTCATTCTCATCCTTTGTCTACCAATGGTAATTGATCTAACTAACCTCTAATTGTATCCTAGCACCTTGTAAAATAATATCACTTGATACAAAACTCCAACAAGTTGTCAAAAATATATCACATTTACCGCACTAGCGGGTCCCACGTCAATAATACACTTCAAACTTATCATGAACTAACTTAAACTAGGAAAATGATTTAAAAACTCTATTCACTTATAAAATCTCTGGAAAATCGAAATAATAGGGTATCATGAAGAAAAATACACGCGAGGAAATAAAATAAATAAGATAAAATTAGGAAAATTTACGGGTCCTCACACTTTTATTTTTGTAACTAAAATTAGTGGTTGAAACTGAGTGAGTGAGTGAGTCCTGCCGAGAGCTGGGCAGGCGGTCCACTAAACCCTCAGGTATCCCCTCGGGAGAGATGGTGTCATCACAAAGATGATCTACTTGTGTCTTGAACCAGACAAAGTCTTCCATTTGTAAGTCATGTGGCTTACTACATTCGAAAGCGAGTCCAGGTTTCCGCGTCGCGTAGAGAGCAATTGTTGATCATCCACAATAGAACTGGCAAAGTTGTTGTGTTCAGAGAGGACTAGCTGCATCTGTGAATCTGGCTGCAATGGCTCCCCTAACTCTTCTAATGGATGCTACTACAAAGCCTCGCGCCTCAACAAAGGCGATCCCTACTGCTGTAAATCATCACTCAGGCTCAGTTCCACTAGGGCTCCACTTCTGTGTAACCAAGCTTTGCCTCTGTTTCAATGGGGTTTGTCCTTGAGAACTACTCTGGCCATGGTCCAAATCTTTTGATACTTGCTCAACCATCTGTTGCTGATTCGGCTTACAACTGTTGTCCTGTGCAATGACCTGCACTTACGTGACTGGATTTGAAGATTGTGCCAACGTCTGGTCTTGAGACAATGACCTCTACTCTTTTATCAAGGGATGATTCTCTTCCACCAAGTGACTATGAGCTATCTTTGGGACCCAGATTTTTTGATGATCTGACTCTCTTCCGATAATCCCATCCTTATTACCAGCCTACTTCAGTGAGTCGCTTAATTGTCTACACAAGCTATTAAGGTGACCCAATTTTCTGTAGTTCTTACAATAATCAAGCAAGTTTTCATATTCGATTTGCTGCCAGAAACCAGTGGGTCAACTCCAGATCCAAACGCACTCAAGAAGGGGCCGTAACAAATCTAATTCAACACAAATTCTGGCCATACTTGGCCTAGCCAATGTCGCAATCGAAGCATCCAGACGCAAGGGCTCGCCGACCAATTTTGCAATGGAAAACAAAGGCCTTTTGCTAAAAAAATGAACTAGGAGACACAGTACACGGATCCAGGTGAGAACAATCGATGCTTCCATATCTACCGAAAAATTCGGAGACCACTTAAAAACTCTTATGCCAAACCCTTGAAGGGACCAGAATCCTCGAAGCCAACACCCATGGTAATTGTCTTCCAACTCAAAATAGAATAGAACATGCCTTTTGTGATAGCCCCACCTTCCCCTAAGGCTACCAAAGGGGTTAGCGGACTGCTGCCCAACTCTCGCCAGGACTACTAAGACGGTTATATACAATCAAAAATGTTCCGGAAGATATTAGCGCTCTCAAACGATTCAAAATTCGCGAAACGGGAAACGAAAAATCGGAACCGCACATGAATATTGCCGGCCACGTCACAATCTGGCCGGATTTCCGGCTAGATTCTAGGCCGGATTGAAGGCAGTGACCAACTGCCCAAATTCCAAAAATTCCAAGACAATCCGGTCAGCAATCCGGCCAAGAATTGGTCGGATTTTCGGCCGGATTTCCCTGTGCCTTTCCCGCCAAAAATTTTTCTTTTGTCGTTCAAAATCTGATCCTGTCCGTGTGACGCCCCGAAAAAAAATGAGTTTGAGAACCCGGAAATTTTCTAATTTTCTAGGGTTTATTTTGTTTAAAACAAAACCCGCCTTTTCTACATTTTCTTGATTAGAAAAATTCCCCAGATCAAGTTTATGAGCAAATATAGTTTTCAAATGATTTTTCTAGTATCGGTTAGTTTTTGAGAAATTAAAAGCGTATTTTGGACGTGGGACCCGCTAGTGCGGTAAATGCATTATATTTTTGACAACTTGTTGGAATTTTGTATTAAGTGATATTAGTTTACAATGTGTTAAGATATTTGTCTTGGAGAGACAAAAAGATAAGTTTTAAACCTAAAGGTGACAAGTGTCACCATTGTATTGGAAATAGCTTAAGAGTTACTATTCACTTTTTTTGACTTTTGACCCATTTGAGTTAAATATCTTCAAAAATCACTAAAAATTCACCATTTCTTACCCTTGGATGGCCGGCCCTCTTAGCTCAAGAAGGAAGAAAGTTTCTTCAACATTTCAAGCTTCCAACTAGCTTAATCTTCCAAAATCAATCACATAAATTAGTTTTTACTCCATACAATCTTGCCTTTTTGTGTTAGTGGTGAGTTTGGTGAAGTTTTTGGAAGAGCTAAGGTGGTCTACAACTCCTCTTCTCTTGTTTCCTAGGTAAGTGATGGTTGAACATCCTACTACACCTAATGATGCTTAAGTGATGCTTAGTAGTAGCTAAAGTGATGGATTATGTGAATTAATTCTTGATTTGAAGTGATTTGGTGAAGTTTTTATATTTATGAGGAATTTTCTGGTTTAATATGAATGAGATGTTGTGGTCATCTATGATGGCTGTTAATGAGTGGAAATAACTCATGTGGGTGTGAATTGGTGATAATAGCAACCAATTTTGGGTTTGGAAGAAATTCTGGAAAATTAGGGTTCTTGAAGCTACATTCTGTCCGAAATTTTAGGTCATATATAGAGGCCGAATTGGACTTTGCTCAAAACATGAAATTTGTAGGTATTGATGAGTTTGTAGTGCCTGCAAAATTTCAGGGAATTTGTAGTAGTATAGAGTGAGTTATGCCATTTTTACTGTTGCTGTTTTTGGTGAACAGAATGTGCGAACTGCGATAGTAATTGTCTGTTTTGACTGGAATTGGTTTGGATTTGGTTGTTGGTGTCTTCTGATGAAATGTATCGTGATGTCTTAGCTTTCATGTTCCTTTGGAATCAATGCAATTGGACCTGTGTAGGCTGAGATAGACGTATTACAGTTTTGTGTGATTTGGGAACCTGCAATTGCGGTTCAGGTTGTGGTATTCTGAATTTTCGATCTAGTTGTGCTAGGATTTGGACTGAGTGGCCTTCTACATTGTTGTAGCCCTGTTTCATAGCTTCGAAACGGTGGGTCTTACACCCCCATCCGATAACCGTAGTGAATTTGACGCCATTACCGCATAATAAGGGCAAAACAGTTTTTCTATTCGGGGCCAAGGCTAGTGCTACTTCTAATTTCTGGTTTGCTTATGATGCTTGTTTATGCATATGAAACCCTATTGGGTTATGATTGGCATGGCTTTTTGACTCGTTATCGAGTCTCATTGTACTTGCTTACATGTTTTAAGACTTACTCTTATTCCGGTCATTTCCTAGCTAACTTTTGTACTTGTACTGCTTTGAGCCTAGTGAACGGCTTTTGGTAAATGAGATGACTTTTGTGTGAAATGTTGGGACTGATTTGAGGATATAATGAAGCCTTAATGGCTGGAAAAGTAAGAAATTTAGGGGAGGTGCTGCCCGATTTTATAGGCCGTTTGGTTCCTTTAAGTTGGATTTGCCTTTTTGTGGAAATGAAAGGCTTTTGGGTTGTTTGCGCCTAAGTCTTCATGTTACCTTTTCGTTTCTAAGAACATCATGTTTTGCACCCTTGCATGAGTAACTATTTGGCGAGGCATACGACTAGTAGTCGAGCCTCACATGTGCATTCTGTTTACTCGATTCTGGAAGTAAAACCTTCAATTGGTTTATTTTGATTATTTTAGGATTTCTTGGCGATTAAGGCCAATCTGAAGTGAAAACTTTTGAAGTTGAGCCGGTGAGTGTACCACTCCCCTCCATTGCTGTTTAACTTGATTTCTGCTCTGCAATCTGTTTATTTGTTCGAGACGAGGGTGTACTTTATCACACTCGTTCTCTAGTCTGTTCATATGCCAATTTACTATGCAAAATTTGAATCTGTTATCTGTGTCTGCATCTGTTCGGATTTCTATGACCCATGAGCTCAATCCTGTGGCTAAGTTATTCGAGTCGGGCCGGCAAGGGCTTGGACGATTAGATAACGAACCACGGTAGTCTGTTCGGGGATTTTGGGTATTGAGACCCTTGATTCCGGGTATACTCGAGTATTACCATTTCTGTTCAGTTACGGTGAGCGGGCCCGGTAAAGAGGTGTTTGGTGGACGAAATTCGGTGTAAAGAGGGGTCTACGGACGCGTTGGTTCGATATACGTTGACGGAGAGTCAACCATTTTGGATCAAGTACTGCGCTGGGAAATTTGGCTCCTGAGAGCCATCCGTATCCTTCTGATTTGAATCATTGGTTCTTTTGCTTTACATCTGACATGTGTATCTGCTTTGTTAAATGTGAAATGCCATGATTTTAATGCTATCTGTTTGGTACCTCATTGAGCGCAAGCTCACCCCTTTCTGTTCCCTTTTGTTTTCCTTACAGGAAAATAAACACTTTTGGTCTGGATTTGACAAATGGCTGCCAAATTGAGCTAGTTGAACATATCTTTTGTATAGCTCATGTATTAAAACCCTAAGTGTACTTTTGAGGCGTTTTCTCTTTTGATTTGGCAAATTTGAAAACTTTTGTATGTCATTTTGATTTGTAAACGCTAAAGTTCAGATGTGAATGTTTGTTGGCTATTTCGGTTGGGTTCTGACGGGTCGGTCACTATTCATGGCCGACTCCGGATTTCATTTTTTTATTTTGGGTTATTTTACCATTTTGACTCGTTTACGCTCGTTCGTAAGTTCCGGATCGCTATAGATAGTTCTAGTCTGCATCGTGAGTCCTGGCGAGAGCTGGGCAGGCAGTCCGCTCACCCCTTTGGTTCGCCTTAGGGGAAAGTGGGGCTGTTACAGTCCGAAACCCAACCGATCACCAACAAATCATATAAACCTTGAAATTGAACCTTTACAAACCCAAAATAACACATAAACATTACCAAACACGTTTATACACGTATAGTTGCAAATTTACAACTCAAAAGGAAATGTTGAATCAAAATACACCTAAGGTGTTCCAACCATCAAGGAGCCATACAAAAGAATATTAATCTAGCTCAACTCGGCTTCAAAATCAAGGTCTCCCAAAAGTTATTCATCTCCCTGTAAGGAAAACAAAGGCAATAGAGTGAGCTTTCGCCCAATGAGGTACCATTACCCACGTAACGAAGTTCATATAAGCATAAAGCTACTCAATCCCAATATATTCAATAAGTGAGTCAACTAACACCACATTTTAATAAAGATTTTAAAAAGGATACGGACGGCTCTCAAGAGCCCTTTTCCTCGCTTGTCGTACTTGATCTCGCCCCGTTGACCCTCCGTCAACGCCTAAGAAGTAACCAATATCGTAGACTCCATTTTCTCCAATTTCCTTCCACCTCACATACCCCTACAGGGCCCGAACTGCAACCAGTTCAAAATGGTAATACTCGAGTATACCGGAATCAAGAGTCTCATACCCAATGATTCCATAGAAACAGTCCCCATGGCTTGTCAATCTCCTCGACCATGCCCTTACTGGCTCAAATCAATCGACCGCTGATGGGGTTGAGCTCAGAATCAACAGTAAAAGTCGTTGGATACACGTCCAAGCGACACCAGTTCAAATAGATTCAAGAGACATTCAATTGATACAGTCAACAGTCACATAAGCCATAGAGTGCGAGAGTGATAAAGTACACCCTCGTCTCAACCAATCTTAGCAGTATACACAAGCATTCAAATCATAGATTTCAAGTATAACAAAGCCATGAAGTAACAATCATGTGAGTAGTATAGTACACTCACCAATCAAACAAAGAGAGTTTTCACAAATTTCTATCCAACGAGCGCCTTGAGTCACCGGCACGCCCTAAAACATTCAAGAAAACACAATGAGACTCGAATACGAGTCATAAACCCAAACCACACATCACTAATGTACAACCAAAATAACTTGAAAGTAATATAAGGAACACTTGGTGCTAAAGGTTTAGATAACCCCAAAGTCACTAACTAACACTCTAAGCAACCCAATTCCAAGAAAACATGTGGACCTAAAATTTCAGATTTCCATCCTACAATTCATCCTTCATTTTCAACTAACACAACCACAACTACAAGTACAAGTTCTATGCCATTCAATACATCTTATTAGGGTTACAATACTCTTTAAACAAAGCCAATTCAAGGGTTCCATAATAACTCTAGAAAAGCCCCAATTCAAAACCCTAAATCTGAAATTTTCCGCACAAACCAGAAATTTTCCGCAAACAATCGTATCCAACGTATACAAGCGCCATTTTACACTATAACAAGCCATCAATCCATGAGTAACCAATGTTTATCATATAAAACAGAAAAATCATGAATAAAATTAGAAATTCATCAATCTCTACTAAAAGTCATGAAATCTTCCACCAAACCACCTCTTTAACTATCACAAGTCACTAATTTAACATTATCAAGAACAAAGGAAGAATTTCTTGGCCACTCACCTTGTAGATTCAAGAAAAGAAGCAACTTAGCACCTCCTCTTTCCAAACCACTCCTACAACTACCTTAATCCTACCTTACAAATGATTTTTGTGGAGAAAGTTGGAGTTTTATCGGTTAGATTATAAGATTGAGCAAGATTGGGATGAAGAAAGTTGAAGGTTTTTCCTCTCTTTTCTTGCTATGGAGCTCGGCCAAATGGATGAAGAAAGTGATGAATTTTGGGTCAATTTTTGGTATTTAGTAAAGTTGGGTAAGATGGTCAAAGTCCAAGATCTAATCACAAAGTGACACTTGTCACCTTTTTGGTTGAAAGCTATCCCTTTGTCTCTCCAACATCAATCCATTTAAGTAACCTCTAATTACCTCTTAACACCTAGTAAATTAGTCCCTGTATACAAAACTTAACCTAATTGGCCAAATTTTATCGCACTTACCGCACTAGTGGGTCCCACGTCCAATATACACTCCTAAAATCTCAAAAACTAACTTGTACTAGAAAAATGATTTTAAAACTATATTTACTCATAAAAATTATCTAGAAAATTTTCCTAATAAAGAAAATATAGAAAAGGCGTGCAATTAAATAAAATAAAGCCTAAAAAATAAGAAAATTTTTGGGTTCTCACACTCTCTCCCCCTTAAAAGAATTTCGTCCTCGAAATTTCTCACCTTGATTCACAAATAGTTCAGGGTATTTCTTTTGTGTTTCTTCTTCCACCTCCCAGGTGGCCTCTTCTTTCCCTTGATTTCTCCGCAAGATCTTCACCAAAGGAATTTGTTTGTTTCTCAGCTCCTTAACCTTTCGGTTAAGCAACTGTACAGGTTTCTATTCGTAGGTGAGTGACTCATCTATCTCAATTTCCTCCGGTTGTAAGATGTGAGATGGGTCAGGATAATACTTCTTAAGCATCGAGACGTGGAAGACGTCATGAATCCTGGACAGACTTGATGGTAGTTCCAGTCGATACGCTACTTTCCCAATTCTTTGGAGAATTTTGAAAGGTCCAACGAACCTCGATTGAAGTTTCTTTCCTTTACCCGCCGTGACGCTTCATAACGGTGTGACCTTAAGAAAAACACGGTCCCCAACTTCGAACTCCAGATCTTTCCTTCGATTGTCCGCGTAGTTCTTTTGTCGGTTTTGAGCTGTTTGGAGTTTTTGTCGTATCAACTTGACTTTTTCTCGTGCATCCTCCATCCATGGAATAGTTATTGGATCTAGAACCTTCCTTTCACCGACTTCCTCCCAATAGATCGGTGACCGGCACTTTCTCCAGTAAAGCGCTTCGTATGTGTCGCGCCCCACTTTTTGAGTATGTGAAAGTGGTGTGTGGGATATGTATATGAACGTGTGTGAAAATGAAAATAAAAGGCCGTGGGATTGTGAAATGCGACGGTTTGGCCAAACAAATTTCAAAAAGGGTTTTTGAATGGAAAATGGAGTCGCCACTTGGTATAGAGTTAGGGTGTACCAAGTCACCCAAAAAGTGATTTTTGGAAAAAAAAAGTAAACAAACCCTTTTTAAAGAACTCTTAGGTCTACGTAACCAAAGAAAGGGATCGGGGGTCACATTTGATAAAGGAGAAGGCAAAGGCAAAGCCTAAGGCACTCCCTTACCCTAGCCAAAGCTAGTTACGTGACTTAGCCCTTCTTTTCTTAATTCTTCTACCCAAAATATGTGTTGCATGTTGGATGTGACTAATGGATATGAAAAAGAATGCAATCCTAAATCTAAAATGTCTCTTATGAGACTTTTTGGTCCCAATCACATGAGTTGTGATGGCCAATAAGGAAAACTCTCATAGAGGTCACGGGTAATGCAAATGAAGACCCAAATATGAGTGCAAGTGTGAAAATGTAAGAGGAATGCAAAATAAAAATACAAATGTAAGTGCAAGTGTGCAAATGTAATAAAAGTGCATGTGTGCAAATGTAAGAAAAGTGCATGTGTGCCAATTGAGAAAATGAAGGTGTATGTGTGCAAGTGGATCAAAATATGGTATAATGGTAGTAAATGCATCTAAGTACAATTGGGTGCAATTTGTGAGGTAGAAAATAAATAAGTGATAGGGAAAGAAGGGAAAGTGTGTGAACATGGCACGTGGAGTAAAAAATATAAGTAGTGAGAAAATGTAGATGAAAAAATGATATGGTAAAATGGAGGTGCATGATCCTAGAGGAATGCATCAAGTCGGGTACGGGAATGACTTCTATCTTCATGATTTTAATTTTCCCTTTGATTAGAAGGAAGAACTAGCGTGCTAAGGCTATTTTGTAGCCACACTCGCTCGTTTCCCTTACCTAAAGGGGACTCTCAAGCAAATGTACCCTATAACTAGCATGAGGATGCAAAAACCTAAAATGAAGGGGAAAGGATTGGAGGATCATGCCAAATGCTAGAAAACTAAGAAAAATGTATGAAATGTAGTGAAACATGCAAGTATGTACTAACGAGAGGGGACGGCCTATTGGGGTCTAGCATTGGACTAGCCCTTTTCTAAAATTCTCTCACAAGCATTGGACTTGCGAGAGCTCGAGGGGAAAGACCATGGCCAGCGTTGGACTAGCCACGGTGACGCATTCATCCATCACATTCATCTATGACTATAGAAAGCAAGTAGACATGCCAATCACCTATAAACACGTAGCACATAACACTTAACATGCTCGACTAAATGCAAGAGCCTAAGAAAGCAACTTAACACGTAGCCGCAAAAGCAAGCAATCAAGCTAATGAACCTATTACATTTGCTAACTAAAACAAATGGGGAAGAGGAAAAATGAATAAAAATGCTCTCCGAGCCCTATCTATTACAAGCCAAGAGGTGTACACATACCCCATAAATAAAAGAATGACTTAATAAAAGCAAAAGTAAATGGAATGAATCAAGGAAAAGCAAGCAAAGTGGACATGCAATTCTCACTTAGCACGTTGGATCACATAGGAGAGAGACAAAAAAGATAAAAGAAGTCATACCTCCCTTGAGTTGATGCCCTAACGAAGTGAAATTACTAATTTACCCTCCAAAACAATAAAATGGTCAGGGTACCAATTTAATTAAGAACGTTAAAGAAAATATGCAAAACACGAGCTCACTTGGTCATAAAGCTCTTAAAATCATGAATTAAGTGCAATTAAACAAAATATGGTAATTAATTAAAGCAAACAAGCAATGAAGTTGCAAAAATCAAAGCTGCGAAGGATCAAATTGATGAAAATATTCAATTAGTTGGGTCATGGTAGAACGAGGGGAGACTTGGGGGGCCAAAGTGTAATTTTCCAGAAATTATTCATGCATGCAAATGAAAGCCTCCAGCAAACTGACGCAAACTGAAGCTTCTATCATTTTCTGCTGCAAAAATTGCAGCTCGTGAGCAAACCAAAGAAATGGCAAAAATTTACAAACAAAACCAAACCTCATCAAATTCTCTACAATCATTGTCGACACAAGATCCGGCATACAAACAAGATAAGAAAAATCCAACTTGTGGGCTGTTACGGGAATCAAAGACATCAAAGCTAATGCAGCTTCATGCAATCCACAAAGGAAAAACAAATTTCTGCAACACTTTGCCCTTAAGCTTTCAGCAGCCAAAACAAAATCTGAACGTAGCTTGCTTTCAAACTCAGATTTCAAACCCAAACACATAGCTTTGAACTAGACACAAGCTACATACTCTCTATTATCCAAACAGGCAGCAAATCTTAGGAAGATTTCATGTAAAATTCTGGAAAAACATGTAAAACATTGGAAGAATCAAAAACTGCTGCAACTATTTCATCAACACGGACAGGCTGCTGGGAATTTTCCTACACCTCTCTTTGCTACTCTCTGCAATCTGCTGTGCTTTGTTACCAACCCACAACACATCAACTTCAAATCAACAAAACACAAGATACAAACACCCTACTTATCAGGCAAACCAAACTACTTCACCTTTAACGCAGAATCAAAGCAGAAAAACTGGGATGATAGCTGTCGGGGATACCAGAAATAAAAGCAAAAGAAAGAAACAAAAGTGCAGCAAGCAGTCTGTAACTTTACAGCTTATTAACAACCCAAAAAGCTTTGCTTTAGACTCCAGAAAACATGATAAAACACTGGATTGAACAAGCAAACAAATAACCCATTCAAAGCTCATTCCCAGCAGATTCAAAGGTGCCACTGAAACAGGAAAACGCAGCAGAGACCGAAAGAAAGAATCTTGCGCTAGCCATGTACATGGGAAACCAGTCAAACAACAAACAACTCTCGAACTCCAAACAACCCAAGAGCTGAAGCAACCAAGAAAAATAACTTTATGTTCGTTCAACGGATTTTCAACAAAACATCCAACCATTGGGCTGCCGTAAGCAGTAAAACAGCGAAGTATATTTATGAACAGAACGTAGCAAAAATCTTTGGCAGATTTTGAGAAGATCTGGGTGTGTTGCGGTTAGTAAAGGATGAAAAGAAATCACCTTTGATGTCTTTCGGAATCTACTGAACGAAGAACGGCTGACAAGAGTGCATTCGGATGAAGCTTTGCGGGCGGTCATGGCAGATTCCGACGACGTGATGGCGGCAGCGATTCCTTTCCTCCTCTGCTTTTCATTTCCGCCAAACCTTCGTAGTTTCCATTGCTTTTCCTTCTTGTTTTGCAGCTCACGGTCTCCCCTCTTAGTTTTTCCCTTTTGTTTCTTGCCGTCCCTTCTACCACTCTCCTTCTTAGCCGCGATCTCCTCTTTCTCTGTCCCCAGATTTCTAGCCGTCAACCTCTCTTTCAAGACCTAGCCATCATCCCCTGCCATCCCAATCTCCTTATCTCCTCAGCCCTTTTCCTTTCGTTGCCTTTTCTGAAAACCTAGCCGTCCTACCGTCCTCTCCTTGTTTTTCTTTTTGCCGTCCCAAAACTCTTGCTCTCAGCCGTCCCCTCTCCGAAACTCTCTCTAGCCTTCAAAACTCCCCCCGGTCCAGCTGCGGCTGTTTCCCTTTTATAGGAGTTGATGGCCCCAAAACCCTCACCTCAAAGGTGAGGATTAAGGGTGGGTTTCCACCAAAACTTGAGCCATCCGATTGAACTCTTGCATGAAACGGTTTCTCCTTTTTTTCTTTTTTCTTAAATAAATAACAATAATACAAAAATAACAATTTAAACAATACTTAAAGATAAAATAAAAAGCTACAATTTTCCTCTTTTCCTCTTTTCTTTTCTTTTACTTACTTTTTCAATAAAAAGAAATAAAAAATATTTTTCCCAATTTTCTCTCTTTTTGGCAAAAATTTATGCTAAAAGTCTTATAATAATAAAAATAAATAAATAAATAGCTAAGAGAGCCCAAAATGAATACAAAATACAACCAAAAATAAAGTAAAAATAAAAATAATAGATAACAATAATCTAAAAAATAGTAAAGTGCTATATAAAATGCTAAAAGTCTAAGAACCAAAAATCATGGAATTAACAAAATTAGGATAAAAAATATCTTTAAAAATTTGGTGTCTACAGTATGGAGTCATTTGGATCGACGAGTGGTAACTGTTATTATAAGCAAACTCTACTAAGGTCATATGTTGACCCTAGTTACCCCCAAAATCCAGAATACAAGTCCTTAACATATCCTCGAGAGTTTGAATTGTTCGCTCTGATTATCCATTCGTTTGGGGATAATAAGTGGTACTAAGGTTGAGTTTAGTACCCAAGGTCTCTTGAAATTTCTGCCACAACCTAGACACAAAGCGGGGATCTCTATCTGAAACAATGCTCACAGAAATTCCATGTAGTCTTACGATCTCGTCCATATACACCCGAGTCAATTTGTCCATAGAATACTTCATGTTTACCAGCAAGAAATGGGCCGATTTGGTTAACTGATCAACAATCACCCAAACGGCATCATGTCCTCGTTGCGTTCGCGGCAAACCTGAAACGAAATCCATTGTAATGTTTTCCCACTTCCATTCGGGTATCTCAAAAGGTTGTAACAATCCATATGGTTTTTGATGTTCCGCCTTAACTTGTTGGCAGATGAGACATTTTTGCACGTATTGAGCAATTTCTTTCTTCATGTTGTCCCACCAATAGACTCCTTTTAGGTCCTGATACATCTTGCTACTACCCGGATAGATCCTATACTTGGACCGATGAGCTTCCTCTAAGATCTCCTTCTTTAACACTTCATCTTTAGGCACCACCACTCGATTTCGGTATTTCAAAACTCTCTCGGGATTTAAGTTAAAATCTGACAATTCCCCTTTTCCCACTTTCTCTCCCCACTTCCGTACCATAGAATCTTCCTTCTGGGCTTCTTTAATCCGCTCCAATAAAGTGGACGTTACTTTAACATTACCAAAAATCGCCTTATGACTTCCAAGACAGGGTTTCCACTCACAAACCGATTGTAACAGATCTCACTCCTTAATCATTAACCCCACTACCTAAACCTTTCGACTTAAGGCATCGGCCACTACGTTAGCTTTTTCCGGATGGCAGTTAATGGTGCAGTCGTAGTCCTCCAGAAATTCCATCCACCGCCACTGCCTCGTTTTCAATTCTTTTTGCGAGAAAAGGTATCTAAGGCTCTTATGGTCCGAATAAACTTCGAAAGTTACTCCGTATAGATAGTGTCTCCACTTTTTCAAAGAGAAAACAACTGCGGCTAACTCCAGGTCGTAGGTTGGGTAGTTCTGCTCATGGGGTTTCAATTTTTTAGAGGCAAAATGTGAGAACCCGTAATTTTCTTAATTGCTAGGTTTTATTTTCTTTTAATTGCACGCTTTTCCATATTTTATTTATTCAAAAAATTTTAAAAATAATTTTTATGAGTAGATATGGTTTTTAAAATCATTTTCCTAGTATAAGTTAGTTTATAAGGTTTTAAGAGTGTATACCGGATGTGGGACCCACTAGTGCGGTAAGTTTGATAAAATTTGGCCAATTAGGTTAAGTTGTGTATACCGGGATTAATTTACTAGATGTTAAGAGATAATTAGAGGTTACTTAGATGGTTTAATCTTGGGGAGACAAAAGGATAAGTTTAAACAAAAGGGATGCTAGGTGTCTTCACATGGTTGGAACTTGGACTTTGACCTTGTTTACTTTAACTTTCTTAAAGACTAAAATTGTCCAAAAATCATCACCATACTCCAACCCCTTGGCCGAGAGTTCTTGGAGAGAAAAGAAAAAGAAAACCTCCAACTAGTTTAGGCTATTTCTTGCTCAAATCTTGTGATCCAACCGTAGAATCTCAAATTCACTCCATAGAAATCCTTTGTTAGGTGGTAGTGACTAAGTTGGTGGAATGGTTTGGAAATAGGAGGTGCTAAGTTGCTTGTTTTCTTGAGGTTACAAGGTGAGTTGTTAAGAACTTTTTCCTTTAGCTTTGATAATGTTCAATTGGTGGCTTTAGTGGCTTAATATGATGACATATGGTGTGATTATGGTTTGTTTATGGTTGGAAGTGAAGTAATGATGGATTTTGATTTATTATTATTATTTTTCTGTTTTGTATGATAATCATGGTTTGGTCATGGATTGAGGGCTTATTATAGTGTAATCTGGAGCTAATATATGTTGGATATGATTGGTTGCGGAAAATTTCTGGTTTGGTACGGAAATTCCAGTTTAGGGTTTCAATTTTCCCTGTTCTGTCCGGTTTTATTTGAGCATGTTAGAGGCCGAATCAGGCTTAGGTTAAAACATGAAAATTGTAGGAAATGATGTTTTATAACTGCCTGTAAAATTTCACCCAATCCGACCTCCGTAGCCTGTGAAAAGATAGAATTACCCCTGCTACCCTGTTCCTATCAAAAATGATAATCAGCCTTTGTAAGTGGTTAGTTTGACCAGGAATACTACTGAATTGATTGTCGATGTCTTCTGAAGAATTATAGCCTTGTATCTTAGCTCTCAAATGGCTTTAGAATTACCTGAATCGGAGTTGTGTGTGTTGAGATATACTTGAATGAATCAGGACTGGTAGTTGAATTTCATAGTGAGCTTCGAACTACAAAATCTAGGGTTTTTTTGGTAAATTTGACCTAGTTAGAGTGAGAACTGGACTGAGTGGTCTTCATCAAAGTTGTAGACCTTTGTCTTAGCTTCGAAACAGTACAAATTGCACTCCAATCCGATAAGCGTAGCTTCGGTTGTGTCTGATACGCTAAGTAGCGGTGAATCTGCATTTTTGGTTTCCTAGCTTAAAGCTCATTTCCGGTCATTTTCCTAGCTAAGTCTTGTACTTGAATGACTTTGAGCCTATTGAACGGCTGTTGTGATGAATTTATATTGTGTATGACTTTGGGATTGATTGAGGCAAATAATGAAGCCATAAGTGGCTGGAAAATAGGTAAATACAGAGGGCATGCTGCCCAAAATTTTAGGGCTACGCGATTCCTTCAAGTTGCGTTGCTCTTAGTAAAAATGAAGGATTTCGAGGGTTGTTTGTATCCCTAGGACCAACTGTTATCTTTTTACTCAAAAGTCATATTTTTTATTCTTCTGTACCAGTACTTAACCTGGAAAGGCGTGCGACGTGTAGTCGAGCCTCATTTATGCATTTCATTTACTAGGTTTGTGGATGTGCGAACTATAATTGTTTTATCTTGATTATTTTAGGGTTTCGTGGCTAAAAACTTTTGAAGTATCTGAACTGGAACCGGTGAGTGTACTACTCCTCTCATTTGTTGCTTAACTTGATTTCTGTACTTGCAATCTGTGATCTGAATGACTGTACTATCTGTTTATTCTGTTTGAGACGAGGGTGTACTTTATCACACTCGTTCTCTTGTCTGTCTGTATGCCTATTTACTGTGTATAATCTGCTATCTGTATCTGAGACTGTTCGGACGTCGTTTGGAGGCTGGTATCCAACGACCTTTCTGTGACCTCTGAGCTCAACACCTATGGCTAGTTACTCGAGTCGAGCCGGCAAGGGCCTGGTCGATTAGATAACGAATCACAGTAGTCTGTTCTAAGAATCTTTGGGTAATGAGACCCTTGATTCCGGTATACTCGACTATTACCATTACTGTACCTGTTCGGCGTTCGGACTCGGTAGGGGTATGTTTGGTGGATGGAAATTGGTGTCAAGTGGGGTCTATGGATATGTTGGTTCTATTTACGTTGACGGAGAGTCAACGGGTTCGGATCAAATACTGCAAATGGAAATCTGGCTCCTGAGAGCCACCTGTATCCTTTTCCTTTGAATCACTGTGTCTAACTACTTTCCTTTATATCTGGTATATGTATCTGATTGATTAAACGTGAAAGACCATGATTTTACCCATATATGTTTGGTACTTCATTGGAATCACGGTTTTGGAAGAAAAGGGTCAAGCTAGTATATATGTCATGTTGTTAAGCTCTTTTGAAAACAAAGCCCTAATTGTATTTTGTGTAGTATAAATACCTCGGATTGCACTGTATGTTAATTTGTTCAGACTCCAATGTAAATATATGTAGTTTCCGATTGTTCATTTTCTTTGGATCCTATCACGCGTACTATGTTGGGTTTGTGTGAACCGACTCCGTAGTCCTGGCGAGAGCTAGGCAGGCGATCCGCCGAACCCTTTGGTTCGCCTTAGGGTGAGGTTGGGCTGTCACACAAAAGATATCACATTCTGGTTTTGCATTAGCACACACCCCAGACCTTCCCGTGAAATGTCGGTATAAACGGTAAAATCGCCTATTCCGTTAGGCAAAGTGAGAATCGGTACCACGGTTAATCTTTTCTTTAACTCTCGAAAACTTGCTTCACATCTAGCATCCCACATGAAACGACCATTTTTCTTCGTCAGGTCGGTTAAAGGACCGGCAAGCTTGGAAAAGTCCTTAATAAAGCGCCTATAGTACCCAACCAACCCTAGAAAACTACGAATCTCCGTGGGGTTTTCTGGCCTCTTCCAATCAGTCACGGCCTCTACTTTCGCCGGGTCAACAGAGATGCCCTCTTGGGAAATTACATGCCCTAAGAAAGAAATTTTCTCCGGCCAAAACTCACACTTACTAAACTTGGCGTACAACTGATGCTCTCTTAGAGTTTGCAAGATGATTCTTAAGTGCTGCTCATGCTCCTCATGAGTCTTTGAGTAGACCAGAATGTCATCAATAAAGACAACTACAAATCGATCCAAGTAGGGCTTAAAAATCCTATGCATTAAATCCATGAAGGCGGCAGGGGCATTGGTCAGTCGAAAGGGCATGACCGCAAATTCATAGTGTCCATATCTCGAATTGAAGGCAATTTTTGGTATGTCCTTCCTAATCAGCAATTGATAGTATCCCTGTCGGAGGTCTAATTTCGAAAAGACCACTGCTCCTTGTAACTAGTCGAACAAGTCATCAATATGGGGCAGTGGATATTTATTATTAACCGTTACATTACTCAGCCCCCGATAGTCTACACACATCCGCAAACCCCCCATCTTTTTTCTTTACAAACAACACAGGGGCTCCCCAAGGAGACCCACTCTCTCGAATGAACTCCCGCTCCAAAAGGTCTTGTAACTGCAATTTCAATTCCTTAAGCTCAGCAGGTGCCATCCGATACGGGGTTTTAGAGATAGGTGACGTTCCCGGTAACAGATCAATTTTGAATTCTATATCTCTCTCTCCGGAGGTAGGGCCACTAACTCATCAGAAAATACATCAGGATATTCATTCACTACGTGCACACCCTCTACCTTCAATTTATCTGTGGGGGTATTGATTAGAAAGGCTAAGAACCCTTGCGCCCCTTTACTTAGCAATTTTCTAGCCCGAATACCTGAGATCAGGGCAGATGAGGCTAACCTATCCCGTTTACCTAACCTTAAGGTCGCCTCCCCAAGAATGCGGAATTCTACCTGTGACAGCCCCACCTCCCCCTAAGGCGAACCAAAGGGTTCGGCGGACCGCCTGCCCAGTTCTCGCCGGGATTCAGTCGTTCACTTCAACCCTCAAACAAAGCCAGAATAAACCCACAAGAATAAATATAACGACGATCCAAAACTTAAAGCAAAACTTATGTACATTACTATCTCAAAAGGGAGTACAAACATCGAATATATAAAGGTTCTCAATTCGTCATACATCCAACCCGTGCCAAGCACTAGGGCGAGAACAATTACAAACCAAAAAAACTAGACTAGGCTAACCTACACTGGGTTCTCGTCCTTGCTCGCATCCCCCTGTTAAGGAAACAAAAACTAAAGGGGTGAGCTAAAAGCTCAGTGAGGTTCCGAACACATAGGCAAACAATAAATCCAATGCATTCACTACATATCACCAATAATCCAAGATACATGTACAACATAAAGCGATAAACACATTCATTAAAAGGATACGGGCTCACAGGGAGCCATTCATTCGTTCGTTCATTCGTTCTCCTGTCATTTCCCCTTATTCCTCCAATCATTTGAAAATGTTTTTTTTTAAGTAAAACTCTCGTTCGTTCATTCATTTCGTTCACCCCCTTCCTGGACGTTTGCCAGGCTCCACCAGAATTCAAGGTAATACTCGAGTATACCAAATTCACCCAAGGTCACCATATCGCCCGATCGAGTCCACTTCTGGCTCGAGTCGATCGGTAACGAAGGGCAGGGCCCAGTTCAGCCAAAAGGCTTACATACATGCGCATATAATCGTTCAATCATTGAAAGTTTCACAATCATTTAGGTCGAGTGGGATAAAGTACACACTCGCCTAGAAAACTCGTTTTGGCAATCATTAAGAGCAATTAACACATTATCAAACAATAACAACAAGCCATGAAGTCAAGGAAAACATAGCAACAAGGAACACTCACCTATTTAAGCAAAATAACGTCCAAAGCTTCCTTCCGGATACACCCTCAATCACCAAGGTATCCTAATATAATCAAACGAACACATTATACTTCAACCATCAAAGATGTAAGTGAGTTAAAGAAAAGTCAAATACGTACTAGTACAAAATATAAATATGGTTTTGGTAGTGAAAAGAGTACATTGAAACCAAAAGACATAAGTAAAATATTTGTAAACTTAGAATCACTTGTAAAACTTTAAAATCGCTATTTGAATCAAAGTGGTAAAGAAAACGTAAATGCCCTAGATGGTTCGCGTGGTATTCGCTCTCAAGCCTTACTCAAGTCGCAAGTATATCGACCTAGTTCTCGAGCGTAAATTTGGGCAGCACGCCCTTTGTATTTACCTATTTTCCAGCCATTTATGGCTTCATTCTTTTCCTCAATCAAACCCAAAGTCATATACAAAATCATCTCATTTCAATAGCCATTCCATAGGCTCCAAGTCATACAAGTACAAAATCAAGCTAAGTGGATGTGCGGAAATGAAGTTTAAGTTGGAAAACAAAAGACAGATTTGACGTTGTTTTGCGTAACGGACACCACCGAAGCTACGCTTATCGGATTGAGGTGAAATTTATACCGTTTTGAAACTAAGACAAAGGCCTATAACTTTGATGAAGACCACTCAGTCCAGTTTGTGACGCCCCAAAAAGTATAAGTGTGAGAACCCGTACTTTTCCCATTTTCTAGGGTTTTATTTATTTAATGGCTTGTTTTCTGCGTTTTCTTTAGTAGGGAAATTTTCTAGATATTTTTAATGAGCAGATATAGTTTTTGGATGATTTTTCTAGTATCAAATAGGTTTTTAGAAATTAAGAGTGTATACGGATGTGGGACCCACTAGGGCGAAAAGTTCGGAAAAATTCGACCAATTAGGTTAAGTTCCGGATACTGGGTGAAATTTATCGGGTGTTAAGAGATAAATAGAGAAGGTGAAGTGATTGATGTGAGAGGGAAAAAGAAGGATAGGAATGCATTAATGAAGTGACAAGTGTCACCTTAAGAGTGGTGGTCACTTATTTGACTTATTTGACTTTTGACCTTTCTTACCAATTGATTAAATATCTCAAAATTACCACAAAAATCACTCTCTTCTTCACCATTGTGGCCGGCCCTCTCTAGCTAAGAAGACAGAAAAACTCTCCAAGATTCTTGCTTCCATCTTGCTTGAGTGTAATCATCCAACCATTTGATCTTGTTTCTACTCCATAAAATCTCTCCATTTGGTACTAGAAAGTGATTTGGTGAAGTGTTTAAGGAAGCTAAGGTGTCCAACAACTCTCCCTCTCTTTTTTACTAGGTGAGTGGTGATTGAACTTCCTCCTACACTTAATGAAGCTTAAGTTGTGCTTAATGGTAGCTAAAGTGATGAATTTGTGGTTTATTTCTTGGTTTGAGAGGAATTGGTGAAGTTTTCAATTTATTGATGAATTTTCTGGTTTAATTGTGATCATGATGTTGTGGTTATCTATGATGGTTGGAATTGATGGCTAATGACTATAGTAGGTGTACATGATTGGTAATTGTAACCAATTTTGGGTTTGGAAGGAATTTGAGAAAGTTAGGGTTTCATAACCCCCTTTCTGTCCGGTTTTGTATCATATGGTTAGAGGCTGAATTGGCCTTGTATCAAAACATGAAAGTTGTAGGTATTGATGTTTTAAGGGTGTCTGTAAAATTTCAGGTCAATTGGAGTAGTGTAGAATGAGATAAGCCGAAATTACTATTGCTGTTCTGGGTTCATCAGGATGTTAGAACTGTGTCTGAAATGGGTTGTTTTGACTGGAATTGTTTTGGATTTGGGTGTTGAGGTCTTCTGATGAAATGTAGCTTGATGTCCTAGCTACCATATGCCTTTGGAATTTCTGCATTTGGACCTGTTTAGACTGAGTTGTACTGATTACAGCATAGTGTAATTTGTAAACCTGCAATTACGGTTCTGGTTTGTTATTTGGCATATTTGACTTAGTTGTGCTGGGATTTGGACTGACTGAACTTCTACATTGTTGTAGCCCTGGTTCTTAGCTTCGAAACGGTGGGTCTTGGACCTCCATCCGATACTCGTAGTACCTTTGGTGCCATTATCGCAAAAGGACGTCAAAACTGTTTTTTCTGGTTTTGAGCTTAACTTTCATTTCCGGACTTTTCCCTAGTTTGACTTGTACTAGTACTACTTGGAACTTGCTGAATGACTATTAGATGAACTTGTTGTTGTGTGTGTACCTTTGGGACTGGCTGAGGAAATAATGAAGCCTTGATGGCTGGAAAAGTAAAGAAATTTAGGGGAAGTGCTGTCCGAACTTTGAAGGGATTTGTTTGCATTGAGTTTGTGATCTAAGACTCGGATTTGAGCAAGGCAATGATATATGATGGATGGTTTCTGAGCCATGGAGGTGAGTGACCCTAAACTATTTCCAAAGTACTTGTGAAATGTTTCTTACATTATTTACTTTTGAACTGTTTCCAAAGCTACTTTTGAACTGTTTTCTTGCATATCATGCGTGCTTATATGAAAGTGTTCCTTGTTTGATATATTTCCTTGACTTCATGACTTGTATTATTGATTGATAACGTGTTACGTGCTTTGAATGATTTCCAAAACGAGCTTTCTAGGCGAGTGTGTATTTTATCGCACTCGACCTAAATCAATGTGAAATTTTCATGATAAATGATTAAATGCTACTTGCGCATGAATGTAAGCCTTTTGGGCTGAACTGGCCATTGCCCCTTGTTACCGGTCGTCTCGAGCCAGAAACGGACTCGGTCGGGCGATTAGGGACCTGGGTGAAGGTTTGGTATACTCGAGTATTATCTTTGTAGGTTGGTGGAGGTTGGTGGAAAATGATGCAATTTCAAATGGAAAAAAAAAAAGGAAATGACAGGAGAACGAACGTAACCTTTTCATGAATGTTACTATCGCTTTCCATTTTACATATTTCTTGAATTATTGATACTCCATATTTAATGTTTTGTAAATGTTGTAATTGTTTCTGGACTTATCATTTGATTTATGACATCATTGAAATGAACTATTGTTAAACCGATTTGATTACTGATTTTACCGGTTACTCGCTGAGCTTCTAGCTCACCCCAAAAATATTTTATTCCCCTCCACAGGGCTCAAGGCGAAGGAAGGACTTGTTGTGCTTATTCACGTGAATGGATGGCCTATATTTTGTACAATTTGGATTTGGAATCATTTTTATGTTTAGTTTGGGGAATTATTTTCGCTTGGGAATTAGTTTCCGCTACATTTGTGACATGTAATTATTGGAGACTTGGATGTATATTTGTGGACCATGTGATGTATATTTGTGATTTATATTGTAATTTATTTGAGAATTGTAGTGAACGACTGAGTCCCGGCGAGAGTTGGGCAGGCGGCCCGCCGAACCCTCTGGTTCGCCTTAGGGGAAGGTGGGGCTGTCACACAGTTTGTAGTGTATCTAAGTCAAAATCTCAAATAACAGAACCAGCATCTCACATTCGGGCTTGTTGACCGCCTTATGCGTAAACAACAATAACTCAGGCTACCGAAGTCCAAACAAGGTGATTCCAGGGGCGTTGGAAAGCTAAGACATAGCACTACAACTTTTATGTTTTAGCTAAATGCTACTTCAGTATGTATCAAGGTGAAAAGACACGATCAGATTGGTGCACTGTCAAAACTGTTCACTGACTTTAATCCTATGGCAGTCAGGGTATTTCCGTCTTTTCACAGTCTATGTTGCTCTGATTGAGCTGAAAATTTGCAGAAAACTATAAAACATCATTATCTACAACTTTCATGTTTCATTCTAAGGCTATTTCGGCCTCTAGCATGGTGAAATAGAACCGGGCAGAAGCAGGGCAGGTTATCATCCAAGCTGGAATTTATGCTTACAAACTAGAAATTTCTTTAGGCCAAGTAAACTAACATCTAAACACTAGCTATTTCACATATCAAAGCTATCAAACCATAACCAATCATTAATCTTCATATTAGGGTAGAAAGTTCACCAAGAAACTGAAATTTTTATAAACCTACTTCAACCCATATAATTCTCTCACAAAATTACTAATTCAACAACTATAACCACAAATTGCCCATTAATTGAAGTAAAGATGGAGTTTCTTGACAATTTACCTTATCTTCCTAAGAAAGATGGTAGCTTAGGCTTTGTCCTCCAAAAATAACTCCACAAACACCTTGGAAACTACTTGGAAAGTAAGTTTTATGGGGTAGTTTGCAAGTTAATCGGTTCAAACTCAAGATTTGGGTAAGAAATTGAAGTGAAAGATGAAGATTTTCTCTCTCTTTTGCTCTCCAAATTTTGGCCAGCTCTAGGAGGAAATGAAGATGATCTTAGTCAAATTTTGTGTTTAGTAAAGGTGGAGGAAAAATAGTCAAAGTCCAACACCAACCAAAACGCGACACTTGGCACCTTTTGTTTTCAAACTTATCCTCTTGTCTCTCCAACACTAATCCATTTGGTAACCTCTAATTATCTCTAAACACCTAGTAAATAATAACACTTAGCACCAACCTCACTTAGTCACCAAAATTATATCACACGAGCGGGTCCCACGTCTATAACGCACTTCAAACTAACGTACACTAACTCATACTAGGAAAATAATTTTAAAACTGTACTTACCTATAAAGTACATAGAAATTTTAATATTTTAAAGGACAGTATAAAATATAGGCAAGGAAATAAAATATTGCTTAGAAAATGTAAAAACTTTCGGGTTCTCACACTATCTCCCCCTTAAGAAATTTCGTCCTCGAAATTTTTACCTTCAGATGGCTCAGGAGCTTGTTGGTTGTCTAAGGCATATACCTTTGCCGGTACTTTTGTTTGGTTCCCTCTTTCATTCGCTTGTTTCGATTTGGCTCCGTCCGGTTGCGTAGTACTACCTTCACGTGACTGTCTCCGCGGACAGTTGCTAACTTGATGATCACCGCTTCCACAGATCAAACATTTCCGCCCCTTCCTCCAACAATTACCTTCAGTGTGATTGGCCTTTCCACAGTATCCACAGACCAATCGGGGAGCTACCGTTTGACCTTCTCGAGAAATTTTCTTGGATCCGATCTGACTCCCTTTCGTAGACCCTTCATCTACTGCTCCTAAGGTCCATGGTGGGCGAAGTAACGGGTTCACTTTCTGTACTTTAGGAGGTGTTATCATTTCACTTAATTCCCCCACTGTACTATCCGATGCATCCCTTTTCCGAGTTTGGGAGGCTTTTACCTGTGCTTTTGCCTCCTCAATTCTTTGAGCTTTCTCAAGAGCCTCCGTAAATATATTCACTTGCACTGCCACTAAGGCTTCCTGGATTTCCAACTTTAAGCCCTGTATGAACCGCCTTACTCTTCGCCGTTCTGTGGCTACCAATTCGGAAGAAAACTTGGATAGTTTCGTAAATTTCGTTTCATTTTCGGCCACAGTTTGAGTTCCCTGACGCAATCCAATAAATTCCTCCTCTCTCCTCTCTTGGACTAGAGGTGGGAGGTACTTCTCGTTAAATTCTCGTATGAAATTTGTCCATGTCCATGCAGTTTGTTCTCGTTCCCATTTTGCTTTAATAACGTTTCACCACGCTCGGGCCAGTCCTTCAAATTGGAACACTGCAAAGTTCACTTGCCTTTGCTCAGTGTAGTTTAGAGCTGTGAAGATGTTAACCATGGTTTCTACCCATTGTTCAGCTACATTCGGATTGGGCCCTCCAAGGAATTTTGGAGGAGCAAACTTCTGGAACCTTTCAAGAGCCTTATCCTCGCCCATCTCAGGGTTCCGGGTTTGGTTTACGGGTATTTGGCCTTGTTAATCCACCAGTCTTGCCAAGATATCCGTCATTTGTTGCATTGCCGTCGCCATTTGGTCTCCAGTTGCAACTCTCGGTCCTTGCTCTTGCTCGACTAACGTTTCCCTTTCTTCTCTTGGTTCCGGGGTCCGCTTAGTTCCACGGCCTCGACCACGTCCACGACCACGTCTCCCCTCCATATATTTTTTTTTCCTCTCTCTTTTCTTTTCTTTTCCCCAAAAAGTAATGTAGTAAATAAACGCAGTGAGTTGACTAGAATAACTAAATTCTAGCACACCAAATACATAAAAGACATATACACACATAACACACCATATATCAAGGAGACGTATCACATTAAACAAATAATCAAATGCGGTCAATGGTACACGTGTACATGTTAACATACCACAAAAAAGGACAAGGAGTAACAGTATAAGGACAAATCAAAAGAAAATGGGGTATATCGTCCCAGTCCCCGTTAAAATAACCCCGTCCGGTCTCTCACGTCACTTTCTATTAACTAGATGTCCGCAGACCTCTTATACTCATTCTAGCCTGGCAAAGCCTGTTCATGTTTCCAAAATACAAGTCTCAAGTACCTAGTAGCTAGCATCGCCTCAACTCTGGAATACTCGGGCACGAGAATCCGAAATAAGATAATTCACATCTCGAGCTGGCCAGTCCCAAGAGTAAACCATCTACAATCGAAATTCCTACCAGACATACCTATCTATGGTCCTCAAATACCACAAGAAAATTTAAGGCCTATAACATCCACAATTCATAGCTTATGCTCGAACGAGCACTTAATCCTTCATACCTATTCACCACTCAGTCCAAGCTCATTCCGTGCAGAGACCACGCAAAGCATGCTCTGATACCACCTGTGACAGCCCCACCTCCCACTAAGGCGAACCAAAGGGTTCGACGGACAGCCTGCCCAACTCTCGCCGGGACTCAGTCGTTCACTTCAACCCTCAAACAAAGCCAGAATAAACCCACAAGAATAAATATAACGACGATCCAAAACTTAAAGCAAAACTTATGTACATTACTATCTCAAAAGGGAGTACAAACATCGAATATATAAAGGTTCTCAATTCATCATACATCCAGCCCGTGCCAAGCACTAAGGCGAGAACCATTACAAACCAAAAAAACTAGACTAGGCTAACCTACACTGGGTTCTCGTCCTTGCTCGCATCCCCCTGTTAAGGAAAACAAAACTAAAGGGGTGAGCTAAAAGCTCAGTGAGGTTCCGAACACATAAGCAAACAATAAATCCAATGCATTCACTACATATCACCAATAATCCAAGATACATGTACAACATAAAGCGATAGACACATTCATTAAAAGGATACGGGCTCACAGGGAGCCATTCATTCGTTCGTTTATTCGTTCTCCTGTCATTTCCCCTTATTCCTCCAATCATTTGAAAATGTATTTTTGTAAGTAAAACCCTCGTTCGTTCATTCATTTCGCTCACCCGCTTCCTGGACGTTGGTCAGGCTCCACCAGAATTCAAGGTAATACTCGAGTATACCAAATTCACCCAGGGTCACCATATCGCCTGACCGAGTCCGCTTCTGGCTCGAGTCGATCGGTAACGAAGGGCAGGGCCCAGTTCAGCCAAAAGGCTTACATACATGCGCATATAATCGTTCAATCATTGAAAATTTCACAATCATTTAGGTCGAGTGCGATAAAGTACACACTCGCCTAGAAAACTCATTTTGGCAATCATTAAGAGCAATTAACACATTACCAAACAATAACAACAAGCCATGAAGTCAAGGAAAATATAGCAACAAGGAACACTCACCTATTTAAGCAAAATAACGTCCAAAGTTTCCTTCCGGATACATCCTCAATCACCAAGGTATCCTAATATAATGAAATGAACACATTATACTTCAACCATCAAAGATGTAAGTGAGTTAAAGAAAAGTCGAATACGTACTAGTACAAAGTATAAATATGGTTTTGGTAGTGAAAAGAGTACTTTGAAACCAAAGGACATAAGTAAAATATTTGTAAACTTAGACTCACTTGTAAAACTTTAAAATCGCTATTTGAGTCGAAGTGGCAAAGAAAACGTAAATACCCTAGATGGTTCGCGTGGTATTCGCTCTCAAGCCTTACTCAAGTCGCAAGTATATCGACCTAGTTCTCGAGCGTAAATTTGGGCAGCACGCCCTTTGTATTTACCTATTTTCCAGCCATTTATGGCTTCATTCTTTTCCTCAATCAAACCCAAAGTCATATACAAAATCATCTCATTTCAATAGCCATTCCATAGGCTCCAAGTCATAAAAGTACAAAATCAAGCTAGGAGCATGTGCAAAAATGAAGTTTAAGTTGGAAAACAAAAGATAGATTTGACGTTGTTTTACGTAACGGACACCACCGAAGCTATGCTTATCAGATTGGGGTGAAATTTATACCGTTTTGAAGCTAAGATAAAGGCCTATAACTTTGATGAAGACCACTCAGTCCAGTTTGTAGTGTATCTAAGTCAAAATCTCAAATAACAGAACCAGCATCTCACATTCGGGCTTGTTGACCGCCTTATGCGTAAACAATGATAATTCAGGCTACTAAAGTCTAAATGAGGTGATTCCAGGGGCGTTGGAAAGCTAAGACATAGCACTACAACTTTTATGTTTTGACTAAATGCTAGTTCAGTATGTATCAAGGTGAAAAGACACGATCAGATTGGTGCACTGTCAAAACTGTTCACTGACTTTAATCCTATGGCAGTCAGGGTATTTCCATCTTTTCACAGTCTATGTTACTCCGATTGAGCTGAAATTTTTTAGGAAACTATAAAACATCATTCTCTACAACTTTCATGTTTTGTGCTAAGGCTAGTTCGGCCTCTAAAATGGTGAAATAGAACCGGGCAGAAGCAGGGCAGGTTATCATCCAAGCTGGAATTTATGCTTACAAACTAGAAATTTCTTTAGGCCAAGTAAACTAACATCTAAACACTAGCTATTTCACATATCAAAGCTATCAAACCATAACCAATCATTAATCTTCATATTAGGGCAGAAAGTTCACCAAGAAACTGAAATTTTCATTAACCTACTTCAACCCATATAATTCTCTCACAAAATTACTAATTCAACAACTATAACCACAAATTGCCCATTAATTGAAGTAAAGAAGGAGTTTCTTGACAATTTACCTTATCTCCCTAAGAAAGATGGTAGCTTAGGCTTTGTCCTCCAAAAATAACTCCACAAACACCTTGGAAAGTAAGTTTTATGGGGTAGTTTTCAAGTTAATCGGTTGAAACTCAAGATTTGGGTAAGAAATTGAAGTGAAAGATGAAGATTTTCTCTCTCTTTTGCTCTCCAAATTTCGGCCAGCTCTAGGAGGAAATGAAGATGATCTTAGTCAAATTTTGGGTTTAGTAAAGGTGGAGGAAAAATAGTCAAAGTCCAACACCAACCAAAACACGACACTTGGCACCTTTTGTTTTCAAACTTATTCTCTTGTCTCTCCAACACTAATCCATTTGGTAACCTCTAATTATCTCTAAACACCTAATAAATAATAACACTTAGCACCAACCTCACTTAGTCACCAAAACTATATCACACGAGCGGGTCCCACGTCTATAACGCACTTCAAACTAACGTACACTAACTCATACTAGGAAAATAATTTTAAAACTGTACTTACCTATAAAGTACATAGAAATTTTAATATTTTAAAGGACAGTATAAAATATAGGCAAGGAAATAAAATATTGCTTAGAAAATGTGAAAATTTTCGGGTTCTCACACTACCACCTTCTTCTTACAATCAAGTTGAGCATGATACCTGGCTAACCAGTTCATGCCCAAGATTACATCATACCCCTTAATAGACAGGCTTATCAAATCCCCTAACAACTTCCTCTCTCCTACCCAAACTTCACAATCCTTATAAACCATACTGGTGATCAAACGATGATCCCCCGTAAGAGTACTAACTTCCATGTCATAGGGTAAACTAGCAGGTTTTATATCTATTCCGCACATAAAATTGGGGTTGACAAATGAATGAGTAGCACCGGGATCTAATAAGACTTTCGCAAATCAGTGGAATACAGGAGTCGTACCTTCCACAACTTCAGAAGAATCGGGGACCTGTTGTGACTCCAGTGAATACACTCGAGCCGCTACCTTGGGTTTGGTACCTTCCACCTTAGCCGGTTCGGAATTGGTCCTTGTCGATTGCTGGCTTCCCCTTCCATCTCGTGATAGAACCGGACAAGTGGCAAGCTGGTGGTCTGCACTTTCGCAGCGCAAACACTTTCCCTCCTTCTTCCAGCAATTGTCCTCCACGTGGTTTGGCTTTCCGCAATACCCGCAGGGTCCGCGAGATGCAGAAGCCGAGCCTCTTTGGAAACCTCCTCTTTGGCCTCTCCCAACTTGGCCACCTCGTGACGGGCCCCCTCGTGACATTCCTGGCATCCTTCCTCCTCTAGTCCCCCGTCCAACCTTGGGAGAGGTACTCTTATCCCCCTGCCCCGAACCGCTTCCAGGAAATCCTCGCTTTTTCGCCTGGAAGTTTCTCACTTGTAGCCTAGCATTCTCTACTCGTTGAGCCTTCTCCACTGCATCACTGAAGGCGTTAATTTGGGCTACAGCTAGATCCTTCTGGATCTCCACGTTCAGGCCCTGGACAAAGCGCCTTATTCTTCATTGTTCGGTCATGATGAGTTCGGGCGCAAATTTGGACAGTCACGTGAATTGGCTCTTGTACTCGGCGACAGTCTGGGTCCCCTAACGAAGCCGGATAAATTCGTCTTCCTTCCGTTCTTGAACTAGAGGAGGCAAGAATTTAGCATTGAACTCCCTCATGAAGTTCACCCATGTCCTGGGCGTTTGTTCTCGGTCCCATTACTGTCTTATTACGTTCCACCAGGAACGAGCCGCCCCTTCCAGTTGGAAGACAGCAAAAGTCACCTGCATCTCCTCCGTATAGTGTAGGGCAGCAAAGATGTTTACCATCTTTTCTAGCCATCTTTCGGCTACATCCGGATCGGACCCCCCAATAAACTTCGGTGGGAAAAACTTCTGAAACCTTTCGAGGGCCCTGTCCTGGCTTTTCACGTATTTACCAGGGTTTCCAGGGTTGGAATTAGGGTTTTGACCTTGTTGCTCCACCACATGAGCCAACAAGTCGGTCATTCATTGAATGGCTGCGGCCACTTGCACATTCGGATCAATCTTAAGTTCAGGGTTTGGTTCGGATGTGGTTCCCCTAGTACCCCCTTCAGTCGTGGGTTGCCTAACTCCGCGACCACAACCACGCCCACTACGAGTGCCTTCCACGGAGTTTAGTCGATCTAGGGTAAAACGTAAATATAACATTAAAGATAACGGTAAACGTAAGTAAGGAGCCAAAGATATTCACAATCAGAACATATATATATCACACAACAGTATCAAACAAGTCACACATTAACAGTCAGGCGAATACAAACAAAGAAATTACATGAGATAACGGCGTCATCAAAAGTTATATACACAAAGCTAGTCCAAACGTACAAAAACGGCTAGCTAAAGGTTCTTTCCCTGATCTACTATCCCCATGGAATCAAAAGTAGTTCAAAAGAGTACTAGCCTAGTTCCCCACGGAGGCCACAGACTCTCCCCCTTGGCGAGAACTAGGGGTACTCCCTTCTCCAGGTGTATCGTCACTAGGAGCCTCCACTTGTGCGTTGGCGCCAATCACACCTTGGATTAGCACCTCACACTCATTAATAATGCCGCCGAAATGGTCTCTAACCTCCCGGACGACAATAGTCAGACGATGGTTGACCCCCTGCAACTGCTATCTAAGAGCATTAGTTCGTTCTTGCTTCATAGCTATGTCGTCTCGGAGCTCCCCTATCCAGTCCGCTTGCATCCTTTTGATGCCTCTCAGCCTAAGCATCTCCGCGTGATCCCTGGCGGCGGCTCGTCTAAGCCTCCTCCATTCGCCTAGCACCACCACGACCACATGATCGACGTAACAGTGGTTCCGGCAACGGTTACAACGACGAGCCCGACTAGCGGTATACCAAGGCCGGATCGAACCTCCCGGCCTTTCTTGATAATCAATAACGCAAGGGCGTCGCTGAGGCAGTTCACCCCCGCCCTCTCCACTTGCTCCAGTCACGGCCTACAAGAATAGCGAAATGGTTCATATCTTAGACAACGTAAGTATAATCGCACTTAACGGTACCTTAACACTTCCCTCACAGGTCCTATGGAACAAAATTCAAACTAGCCTAAGTCATTCCAAACCTAGGCTCTGATACCACCTGTGACAGCCCCACCTTCCCCTAAGGCGTACCAAAGGGGGTAGCGGACTGCTTGCCCAACTCTCGGCAGGACCACTAAGATGGTTATATACAATCGAAAATGTTCCGGAAGATATTAGCACTCTCAAACGATTCAAAATTCGCGAAACGGGAAACGGAAAATCGGAGCCGCACATGAATAGTGCCGGCCACGTCACAATTCGACCGGAATCTGGCCGGATTTTCGGCCGGATTGAGGGCAGTGACCAACTGCTAGGATTCCAAAAATTCGAAGACAATCCGGCCAAGATCTGGCCGGATTTTCCTGTGCCTTTCCCACCAAAAATTTTTCTTTTGTCGTTCAAAATCTGATCCTGTCCAAAACCCAACCGATCACCAACAAATCATATAAACCTTGAAATTAAACCTTTACGAACCCAAATAACACATAAACATTACCAAACACGTTTATACACGTATAGTTGCAAATTTACAACTCAAAAGGAAATGTTGAATCAAAATACACCTAAGGTGTTCCAACCATCAAGGAGCCATACAAAAGAATATTAATCTAGCTCAACTCGGCTTCAAAATCAAGGTCTCCCAAAAGTTATTCATCTCCCTGTAAGGAAAACAAAGGCAATAGAGTGAGCTTTCGCCCAATGAGGTACCATTACCCACGTAACGAAGTTCATATAAGCATAAAGCTACTCAATCCCAATACATTCAATAAGTGAGTCAACTAACACCACATTTTAATAAAGATTTTAAAAAGGATACGGACGGCTCTCAAGAGCCCTTTTCCTCGCTTGTCGTACTTGATCTCGCCCCGTTGACCCTCCGTCAACGCCTAAGAAGTAACCAATACCGTAGACTCAATTTTCTCCAATTTCCTTCCACCTCACTTACCCCTACCGGGCCCAAACTGCAACCAGTTCAAAATGGTAATACTCGAGTATACCGGAATCAAGAGTCTCATACCCAATGATTCCATAGAAACAATCCCCATGGCTTGTCAATCTCCTCGACCATGCCCTTGTTGGCTCGAATCAATCGACCGTCGATGGGGTTGAGCTCAGAATCAACAGTAAAAGTCGTTGGATACACGTCCAAGCGACACCAGTTCAAATATATTCAAGAGACATTCAATTGATACAGTAAACAGTCACATAAGCTATAGAGTGCGAGAGTGATAAAGTTCACTCTCGTCTCAACCAATCTTAGTAGTATACACAAGCATTCAAATCATAGATTTCAAGTATAACAAAGCCATGAAGTAACAATCATGTGAGTAGTACACTCACCAATCAAACAAAGAGAGTTTTCACAAATTTCTACCCAACGAGTGCCTTGAGTCACCGGCACGCCCTAAAACATTCAAGAAAACACAATGAGACTCGAATACGAGTCATAAACCCAAACCACACATCACTAATGTACAGCCAAAATAACTTGAAAGTAATATAAGGAACACTTGGTGCTAAAGGTTTAGATAACTCCAAAGTCACTAACTAACACTCTAAGCAACCCAATTCCAAGAAAACATGTGGACCTAAAATTTGGATAGCATTTCCCCTTAAAATTTCAGATTTCCGTCCTACAATTCATCCTTCATTTTCAACCAACACAACCACAACTACAAGTATAAGTTCTATGCCATTCAATACACCTTATTAGGGTTACAATACCCTTTAAACAAAGCCAATTCAAGGGTTCCATAATAACCCTAGAAAAGCCCCAATTCAAAACCCTAAATCTGAAATTTTTGGCACAAACCAGAAATTTTCCGCAAACGATCGTATCCAACGTATACAAGCTCCATTTTACACTATAACAAGCCATCAATCCATGAGTAACCAATGTTTATCATATAAAACAGAAAAATCATGAATAAAATCAGAAATTCATCAATCTCTACTAAAAGTCATGAAATCTTCCACCAAACCACCTCTTTAACTATCACAAGTCACTAATTTAACATTATCAAGAACAAAGGAAGAATTTCTTGGCCACTCACCTTGTAGATTCAAGAAAAGAAGCAACTTAGCACCTCCTCTTTCCAAACCACTCCTCCAACTACCTTAATCCTACCTTACAAATGATTTTTATGGAGAAAGTTGGAGTTTTATCGGTTAGATTATAAGATTGAGCAAGATTGGGATGAAGAAAGTTGAAGGTTTTTCCTCTCTTTTCTTGCTATGGAGCTCGGCCAAATGGATGAAGAAAGTGATGAATTTTGGGTCAATTTTTGGTATTTAGTAAAGTTGGGTAAGATGGTCAAAGTTCAAGATCTAATCACAAAGTGACACTTGTCACCTTTTTTATTTAAAGCTATCCCTTTGTCTCTCCAACATCAATCCATTTAAGTAACCTCTAATTACCTCTTAACACCTAGTAAATTAGTCCCTGTCTACAAAACTTAACTTAATTGGCCGAATTTTATCGCACTTACCGCACTAGCGGGTCCCACGTCCAATATACACTCCTAAAATCTCAAGAATTAACTTGTACTAGAAAAATGATTTTAAAACTATATTTACTCATAAAAATTATCTAGAAAATTTTGCTAATAAAGAAAATATAGAAAAGGCGTGCAATTAAATAAAATAAAGTCTAGAAAATATGAAAATTTTCGGGTTCTCACACATCCGGCCGAATTCTTGGCCGGATTGAAGGCAGTGGCCGGCACTATTCATGTGCGGCTCCGATTTTCCGTTTCCTGTTTCGCGAATTTTGAATCGTTTGAGGGCGCTAATATCTTCTGGAACGTTTTCGATTGTATATAACCATCTTAGTAGTCCTGGCGAGAGTTGGGCAGGCAGTCCGCTAACCCTTTTGGTACGCCTTAGGGAAAGGTGGGGCTGTCACACCTTTGATCAAGGAGTCCTAAGGAGAAAGGACCCTTGAAGCCAACAGTCATGAAATCTTTTCTCAGAGCTTCCATTGACGGCAGTCCTTTAGAAAATTTTCCAACAAACATAAACTTGAAAGGGGCTGAGAGGAGCTGGATATCGTCATTCGAGAAGGATACTGCTAGCTCTCCCTTGTATAATTCGTGAGGCTTGAGGCAAGAAGTGGCAGTTAAGGTGGGGGGTAAGAAGAGATAATCTCAGCGAAGGATCGTTTCCGTGGCGATGGATACGTGGGTTGCCCTTCACCCGAAGGATGAAGGGTAGCCATGGCTAACCCTAGAATTCAAACTAAGCTTGAGAGGAAGGTGCTTAGAGAGAATTTGCTTCGGAGAGGAAGTGATAATCCAAATTGGCCAAGAAATTTTGCTCTTATATGTAATATGTTAGAAATGTAATAGGATGAAAAGGCAAAAAATAATTATTTTAGAAATCCCTAAAAGCACATCAAGTCCATGCTTACCTTTTCCAGTTAATGCAATCACAATTCCTAACTATAGCCATTTCAAACTTATGTCCAAAAGTCGTACCAAAATTATTTTGAGTGATACTAGAACATTTGCATTAAATTCAATTTCTCCCCTCATTATAGCTTTTATTTTATTAATTGTTTGCATATCTTTGTTCAATTGAAACTAACTTAACAAAGAGGGTGCTCAATTGAAATTAATTTAACAAAAAGTGTGCTGTTTAAGGTAAAGAAAATTGTTGTGCCGTTATGAAGTGCTTTTAGGGTTTTTGTGGGTATTTTAAATAAATTTCTCTTTAGATATCACTAGTATGATATGTATTTTAGTGTTAAAAAATATGTATTTTTGAAATTTATTTACTACCATGTCTTGATGATCACATCAACTTTTGATTAGCTTTTCTATGTTTCTATTTATTTGGGGATGTTGGAACATGTTTGCCATATAGTTAATTCAATACAAATTGTAGTTCATCTTTAAAACGTCAACTATTACTATTTAAAATCTGGGACCCCATTGTTCCCAATTCTAAATATTAGGACCAACTTTGTAAAGTCAAAATTATTGATTAATGGTAATTTGGTTTCAACTACCAAGCATTATGTGACAGCCCCACCTCACCCTAAGGCGAACCAAAGGGTTCGGCGGACCGCCTGCCCAACTCTCGCCAGGACTACGGAGTCGATTCACACAAACCCAATATGGTACGCGCGATAGGACCCAAAGAAAATGAACAATTGGAAACTACTAAGGTGAGAACATGCTTACCAAACCATAAAATCATAATCTCAACGGAATACATTTAATAGACAAGGTTAAACACTTATACATATATTTACATTGGAGTCTTGAACAAATTAACATACAGTGCAATCCAAGGTATTCATACTACACAAAATACAATTAGGGCTTCGTTTTCAAAAAAAACTTAACAACATGACATATATACTAGCTTGACCCTTTTCTTCCAAAACCGTGATTTCCAAGTTTGTCCCCTGTAAGGAAAACAAAGGTAACAGAAAGGGGTAAACTTACGCTTAATGAGGTACCAAACATATAGGGGTAAAATCATGGCCTTTCACGTTTAACCAATCAGATACATATACCAGATATAAAGGAAAGCAGTTAGACACAGTGATTCAAAGGGAAAGGATACAAGTGGCTCTCAGGAGCCAGATTTCTATTTGCAGTACTTGATCCGAAGCCGTTGACTCTCCGTCAACGTAAATAGAACCAACATATCCGTAGACCCCACTTTACACCAATTTTCGTCCACCAAACATACCCCTACCGGGCCCAAACGCCGAACAGGAACAGTAATGGTAATACTCGAGTATACCGGAATCAAGAGTCTCAATACCCAAAGATTTCCAGAACAGACTACCGTGGTTCGTTATCTAATCGACCAGGCCCTTGCCGGCCCGACTTGAGTAACTAACCACAGGTGTTGAGCTCAAAGGTCACAGAAAGGTCGTTGGATACCAGCCTCCAAACGACGTCCGAACAGACTCAGATACAGTTAACAGATTATACACAGTAAATAGGCATACAGACAGACAAGAGAACGAGTGTGATAAAGTACACCCTCGTCTCAAATAGAATAAACAGATGATACAGTCATTCAACTCATAGATTGCAGGTGCAGAAACCAAGTTAAGCAACAAATGAGGGGAGTGGTACACTCACCGGTTCCAGTACAGATACTTCAAAAGTTTTTTACCCAAAGTGGCTTTAATCTCCAAGAAACCCTAAAATAATCAAGATAAAACAATTATAGTTCGCATATCCACAAACCCGGTAAATGGAATGCATAAATGAGGCCCGACTACATGTCGTACGCCTTTCCAGGTTAAGTACTAGTACAAAAGAATAAAAATATGACTTTTGAGTAAAAAGAGAACAGTTGGTCCTAGGGTTACAAACAACCCTCAAAACCCTTCATTTTTAGTAAGATCAACTCAACTTGAAGGAATCGCGTAGCCCTAAAATTTTGGGCAGCATGCCCTCTGTATTTTGCTATATTCCAGCCATTTATGGCTTCATTGTTTTTCCTCAAGTCAGTCCAATTCAACACATAAGAAATCTCAATACAATAGCCCTTCAACTAGGCTCAAGTTCATCCAAATACAAAGCAAGTCTAGGAATGCAACTAGAAATCAAGTTTTAAGGACAAAAGCTAAATAACAGGTTTGACGTCTCTTAGCGGAACAGACACAACCGAAGCTACGCTTATCGGATTGGGGTGAAATTTATACCGTTTTGAAGCTAAGATAAAGGTCTACAACTTTTATGAAGACCACTTAGTGCAGTTCATAGTGTATCTAGGTCAAAATTTCAAATTACAGAACCAGCATCTCACAATCAGACCAGTTAACCGCACTATGATTAAACGGCAATAACTCAGGCTACCGAAGTCCGATTGAGGTGTATCTTATGGCGTTTCAAAGCCAAGACATATACTTACATTTCTTATGAAGACTTTTAAAACTAAATCATGCATTTTAAGAGTCAAAAATTGAAATCTCCACGAAGACAGAAAACTGTCCGCGAAAATAGGGCTTATGGGCAGTCAAGGGTATTTCAGTCATTTCATAGGCTACAGTACTCCGATTGAGCTGAAATTTTACAGGCAGCTATAAAATATCATTTCCTACAACTTTTATGTTTTGTACTAAGCCTAATTCGGCCTCTAACCTAGTCAAACAGAACCAAGAAGAACAGGGCAAATCAAAACCCTAAAACTGGAATTTCCGCACAAAACCGAAATTTTTCCGCAAACAATCGTAATTAGCACACAAGGGATCCATTTAACACAATTTAGATCCATCAATTCAAGGCCAACCATAACCATCATATGAAAACAGAAAAATTCCCACAAAAATCAGAAATTTAGCCAACTCCACTCTAATCCATAAAATCTTCCATAAAACCAACTAGTTAGCTACCATAAGTCACCAATTGACCATTATTAGAAACAATAAGTGAGTTCCAAGCAAAATACCTTAACTCCTCAAGAAAGGTAGTAGCTTAGGGGTTTTTCTTCCAAAACAACTTCACCAAGTTCTTCAAACTCCCTTAGCAAGTCGATTTTGTGGACTAATTCAAGAGTTAATCGGTTGGATTTCAAGATTTGTGCAAGAAATGGAAGATATAGTTGAAGCTTTCTTTTATTTTCTCTCAAGGTGGAGTTCGGCCAAGGAGGATAGCAAATGAAGATGATTTGGGTCAAAATAGGAGTTTTAGTAAAGTTAAAGAAAAGTTAGGCAAGTCAACTTCCAATTGGATCGCGACACTTGGCCCTTCGTAAGTGTATTCTTATCCCTTTGTCTACCAAACTTAACCTAGATAACTATTCTCTAATTATCTCCTAACACCTTGTAAAATAATATCTCTTCATACAAAACTTCAATTAATCGTCAAAATTTTATCGCATTTAGCGCACTAGCGGGTCCCACGTCTTCAACGCACTTCAAACTTATCAAGACTAACTTATACTATGAAAAATGATTTCAAAACTATATTTACTTATAAAAATCTCGGAAAAAGCAATATAATAGGGTTTCACGAAGAAAATACATGCAAGAAAAGAAAATAACATATTATGAGATAAAAAAAATTTACGGGTCCTCACACATTATCAAATTCTGTTAATTATCGTTCTTTTGCTTAAAATTAAAAACTTAGGGGAATATATTTGTTTTGATCAAAACATCAGAGGGCAGTTAAGCACATGAGCCAAATATCAGGGATCAAACTGCATTTCTCCATTTATTGCCTCCATCTCTTCCCCAAGTCCCTTTAACAGTTTAGCTTACTAATTTTGGAAAATCCATTGCAACCATCTTGTGCTTTACATATTAATTACCATCTCCTACATGCAACATATGCTATGTAGACAAAATATAACATATTACTCAAAACAAGAAAATTTTTTATCACAGGTTAATTTCACTGTGCTTGATGGAATAGGTCTTGGGTGTGGACATCAAATCAGTAGTAGAGGAGGTAGACAAGTTGTGCTTTTGGGTGATGGAGGAAGAAAGCGAAAGTGGTTTGTGCAAAGCATTGTGAATGTTGGATTGGAAAACAAGTTGGGAAGGCTAAAGGAACAGGAGAACTAGGATGATAGACAATCGAAAATGGTGAAGAAAGGCAAGGCGGCTGGGGAGGGGCGGGATTGGGGACCGGGGGGGGGGTGGTGAAGAAAGGCAAGACAGCATAGGATATTTATTGGAAATTTTGCCTATATCACTAGCTGTACCTAGACATGCTTTTTGATTGTTATAGTTACTCGGACCTATATTTCGTTACAATTATTAGAAATCTCAAGGAATGTTTCTAAAATTATCCTACAAGTTACAAAAATTAAAAATGAAGAGGCTAATAAATTTTTTTAGAGAATTAAATTTAAGGTTTTCGATCATTAGTCAAAGACACAAAAATGGATAAAGATTGATAGTGAGAAACAAATAAATTTATGAGTAAACGTCATCACTCCCAGCCAACCACACCCTCACTCAACACACTTCTTGAAATTATGTACAACTCAATCCATATAAAATCAGTTTGCCTTGATATCTAGAAATTAAAACGCAAAAGAATAACTTAAAAAATTCAACATTAAGAAAAGGAAAAAACGATTCACACTTTCAAAGTCCAGATCTGCCATGAATATTCTAGGTATCTAAGGTGCAATAAAAGGAAAAAGATAGCTTGGACTTGACACTGTAATGTTTGAACAGACTACGGATAAACACCTAAACTATTTCCATTTCAGACATATTGTTCATGAGATCCAAGAACTGGACCTCAATCTAAGGAGCACAAAAAATTTTCCTACTCCAATCATGAAGATTAAAGTACCAGGACAAAAGAACATATTACAATACACATATAGCAATTTCCCAAAGGAGTTCGTTCACCAATTAGAGGATAATCACCTGTTAGCGAAGTACAGAGGTGATTAAATTAAGATACGTGGGTGTATTCATATTCCAAACCCTCCACCCACATCCCTTTGTTTCGATGAACTAAAAATTAAATAAATTTGCAATACACAAAATTAGGTGGAGAAATATGTTGCGTTGCAAAAATGAACTGCCCGCCCCTAACTCAAGGCCTTATTTAACCCTAATTTGCAAACAATAGCTTCAGATGTGCACACACTAGATATTTTCACGGTGCTCGGAGAACCTTGTACCAAAAGGTAATGACAAATAAAAATTAAACCAGGCACTATTAACTATAAGAGCTGACGAGTCTTAATGATAACAAATTATAATTGAGCAGCTTTGCTAAAGTTGAAATCAATTCGAACCGAAAAATTTTAACCCTCTCCCAATGATGAAGTTTGTGGGAACCAATTTCCCTAACGAAGAATAACAATAAATGTTTGGGGCAAAACACCCACCCCCCCCCCCCCCCTCTTCTTCCTCTCTCTCCCTAGCCTCTAGTTATTGAACTGCGCAAAAATTTTTCCTGACTTGACTCGACCAAAAACATTTTCATCACCATCTAATATGGAATCAAGAACATGGTCCTTAGGCACCACCAGAACCATATTTCTTTCCAAAAACAATTAACTGAAGCTTGTCATAACCAGCAAGGACCCCAGCGCCAGCAACGGCACGAAGGATGTTTGCACCAGCACCCTTGAACAAAGATTTAGCACCCTCATTCTTCAAGATTTGTGCAAACGCGTCAAATGAGCTCTTGTACTTGACAGCTTCACCAGATGTCATCATCATTCTTCTTCTAACAGTGTCTATTGGATAAGAAGCAAGGCCAGCACCGTTTGTGATGAGCCAACCAAGAGCAAAGCTAGCAAAGAAACTATCCTGTAACCAGACAGAAGACATCAGAAGACCTTATATTGGAGTAACAATTAAGAAACAAAATTGTCCCAAGTTTCCAACAGAAGAGTAGTACAAAGTCAGATTGTCAGTAGAATTATCAGCTACCTTAGAAAAAAGTCATCACATTAGAATTATCAGCTACCTGTACCTAACTAAATTCAGAGATATGACACTAATTGGCATTGGTCCAATCAGTAAGAAGTTAAAATCATCATAAGCCAACTGCAATACACATAAAACTACAGTCAAGAAACACACTGACCTGCAAATTTCCTGTCAAAACCACTGGCTTCAAAGAATCATACATTCCAAAATACAGGCCACGGTACACAATGATACCCACACATGAAATGTTGAACCCACGGTAAAGACCAGCAATACCATCAGTCTGCAAGGTCTTCTTGTAGACATCAACCAAACCATTAAATTGCCTTTCACCACCCTTCTTTGCAGCCTTGGCATCATTTGCAAGACGGGTACGAGCATAGTCCAAAGAATAGACAAAAAGAAGGGAAGAAGCACCAGCAGCACCACCTGATAAAAGGTTACCGGCAAACCATTTCCAGTAACCATCCTTGTCCTTCTTGAAATTGAAAAGCCTCTTGAAGTAGTCCTTGAATGCAAAGTTCAAGGCCTGCATAACATGTACAGGCGGTTAACAAAACATGAACAAAGATAATAGACACAAAAGTTCTCATGCGTGTAGTTGGTAAATGAAGTCTTGAAAAAGTGTGTGTGGAAACCTGTGTAGGGAAGTAACGGATGACATTAGCAGTGTTTCCTCTCCACAATGATATAAATCCTTCATCTTGAATGGTTCGATTGAAGCAGTTTCCAATTCCCTTGTATGGCTCAGACAGACGACCAGCCTTAATCATTTCATCTTGGTTCTGGATCAAAAGCTTAACACGCTCAATAGGAGCAGCAGCAGTTTTTGACACAGCAGCTGAAACCCCACCCATGAGAAAGTCAATGGCAAAGCTTCCAATGCCTTTCTCTGCAGGAGCCTGGACAAATACTGGTGATGCATTTGCAGCAACCAATGACAGTTCCTGGGTAGCACGGCAAGACTGCACCACAGTATGCAATCCTGCATTCGAGTAATTGCCATATGCAAAGCACCTCTGGTGAAAAGCAGGTCTCCGGAAGCCTCCATAGCGGCCTTGAATATCTTGGGACAGACTGCTACTCAAATGCAGCTGATTAGCTAGTTTCTGAGCAACAGTTGGGCACTGACGCTGATCAGCCATTTTCACTTACACTGGAACCCCTGCCGAGGACAAAATCAAATGACACTAAACCTTGTTAGCATTTTCAGGACACTGACTAGTTAAGAGAGTTGTCACACTACAGACTGCATTTGGCACTAGAAACCTATAAAACTTCAATAACAAGAACGTATTTGTTTTATCCCTCGACATGAATCTATAATACTAGTAAATGTTACATAAGAAAAACTATTCACATCACAATTCCATACAAAACAATAAAGCCGGAAAAGTGTGCATGTGTAAACAACCAACTTAAAGTTTCCTTGTTTGGTTAAGTATCAGCTCTTCATTTTTAAGTAACAGAATGGCCAACAACATTAACACTTAATCAAAATAAACCATTGATGCCCTTGTCAGAAGCAATAAAATACTATCCATTGACACCAATATTAAACCCTATGCAATATAATCATTGTACACCCTACAATGCCCTAATTCTTCATACTCAAGACATCACCACCTTAATCTAAATGTATTACATCAACTTAACAGCAGGGAAAGAAATAGTATCCAACATGCAACTTATTGTTTCAGAAACCCCATTGTCAAAGAACACCCATTTCATGGAATGACAACTTTGACTATTCACAAAATGTAACAACAACAACAAAAAATCACTCTCTTAAAGCCCCTTTTATCTGGTTATAAAAAACCCATGTATCAACCAGAAAAAACAAAGAATGCCAAATTTAAATTTTGTTTAAACGGATAGACAGGAATGACATGAGAAACCTGCAGACCCACAGCAGAAAATCAAACACATGCTAAACCACAAAGAAAATTTACAACACACTCTAAGAAAACAGTAAAACTAGGAAAAGTAGCCCCAGATTAAATACAAGTACACAAGAAATAGTAACGAAACAAACAAATTTATTAACCTTGACTAATTTCAAACAACTTGGATCCACGAAAATTGAATTCTTCAAACAAAATCAAAACCCGATTCAACAGTAGCACAACGTCAGATCCATAACCAGCAAACCAACAATCAAACCATCAACAGATCCTAATCCGTAAAAGAGATAGATCTACACAAATCCAGATATTTCAATGAAACAGAAAACTAAAACCAAAACGAACCCCCAAAAAAAAGAAAAAAGAGAGAGGACCTTATATCGCAGACAGATCTAGAAAAAAGACCACGTGGAAGACTGAGGACAAAAAGAAAAGACAGAAATGAAACACAGATCTTCAATATATAACGAATTAAAAACGAAAAAAGAGGGTTAAGATCAGGACGAATTAGCGATTTCGGACCGTGAAAAAAGGAGAGAGAAGGGGAGTTGGGAAATACCTGCGTTCGACTCGCCTTGGAAGTCGCGGTGTAAGCATGGAGGAGAGAAGAACGAGGAGCGCAGCGAGGAAACGGAATGAGAAAGAAGAGGCAGGCTTTGAGGAATGGACGACTATTAATATGCGACGGGGAACAAGTGAATAGAATTTTATAGCAGTGTGCGTGACCGAGCTGGATTCTAGGTGGGATCTAGCAGTGTGCGACGGGGTCATGGCAGGTGCGGAGGGTGGGATCTGAACTCTAAACGCCGATCTGCCTAGCCGGACACGTTGATTTCGGTGAGATCGAGGTCAGCTGGGTTGATCTTGACCGTTGAAAATTCTCTTCGCTCCTACAACCCTACAACCTCAGAGAATCCTTTTCTCATGGAGTGACAATTGGGAGAATTTACTGTTTGGGTCTTCACACGAGCTTAGAATTACACTCTTGTACCATTACCTTTTTTTTTTCTTGGTGAAAAGCTGCATTTTCTGGTACTTGGGGACTCCAATGATCCAATCTAGTACTTGGAGGCGTTTGGTAAGAGGGTATCGGATTCGGGGAATGGAATGAACCCCATAAATGGTGTTTGGTTCACTGGAATGGGAATTAAAATCTTGGAATGATTTCTAAAAATTTGGTGTTTCTCCATTCCCAAGTATTTTGGTGGGTTTTGTCCGATTCCCAAGTTCGATTCCAAGAAACAAATCCAATTACATATTATAATTATACAATGATATAATTAATATTTATATATATTTTATTTATTATATATTATAATATATACATATATATAATATATTATAATTATAATATTAGTACATTATATAAATATATATTATAATTATTTAGTTAAATATAATTATATTTATATAATATATATTATAAATTTATGAATATTATATAATAATATATTTATAATATATATGTATATCTATAAATGTATATTATATGTGCATATAATTAAAATAAATACATGTATATAATATTAATAAATTATATAATTATATTTATATTTATTATTTTAAATATAATAATATATAATAACTATATCTAATTAATATGCATTATATTTATATAAAATATTAGTACAATTAATATTTATATATTATATAAATATAATTATATATTTATATTATAACTTTCATATAATTATAATTAATTATATATAGTATTTAATTTAATTAGTTACAAACTTATAATAATGATATTATTATATTATATAATTATATATTATAATTATTTAGTTAAATATAATTATACTTATATAATATATATTATAAATTTATTAATATTATATAATAATATATTTATAATATATATGTATATTTATAAATGTATATTATATGTGCGTATAATTATAATATATACATGTATGTAATATTAATAAATTATATAATTATTATTATTATTATTATTTTAAATATAATAATATATAATAACAACTATATTTAATATGTAATATATATTACATTTATATAAAATATTTGTATAATTAATATTTGTATATATTATATAATTATAATTGTATATTTATATTATAACATTTGTATATTTATATTTAATTATATATATAATATTTAATTTAATTAGTTACAAACTTATAATAATAATAATATTAGTTATATATATTATATAATGTGTAACGACTCCACCTCCCCCTAAGGCGAACCAAAGGGTTTAGCGGACCGCCTGCCCAGCTCTCGCCGGGACTCATTCACTTACTGCATTCCTCAAGTAAATTACAAGGTACAACTCAAATAATACATCCAATTCTCCAAAATTACATATCATAAGCGAAGCGGAAACTAGTTCTAAGCGTAAAATGTAGATTTACATCCGATTCAATTCCAAATATTTATACAAGCCCAAAAGTACATAAACCAAAACCAAAACTAAACTATACAAGATGTACGCCATCCAGCCACACAAAGATCCAAAAACAAGTTCTTCCTTTACTTCGATCCCTGTGGGGAGAAGAAGATAGTAGGGGGTGAGTTAGAAGCTCAGCGAGTGACCAGTAAAATCAACAGCCAAGTATATTTCACAATAAAGCATTGATATGATGTCATGATGCAGTAATCAAATGTTCATTTATTGCTCATGTGAGCCAGTGAAGTTCTTGTATTTAAATATCCAATGCTCGTTTAGATTAGGTAACCGTGAAACAGAAGTAAGGAGCCATCGGGCTCCAAAGAATATGTAAACAATAGTGGAGACATTGGTTCTAAGCACAAGACTTTCCAGGAACTCATTGGAGCCAAATTATGTCATGGCACACACCCGAACCCAAATGATATGCAATGGAGTAATAAATGCAAGAATTAGTTCAAAAGTAACTTTGGGAACAGTCGAGGGATCACTCACTCCAATTATAGTGTTTCAAGCATTCACGTTCAACTATACTCTAGGTTTGAAGTCCAAATCTGCGATAGAAATCCAATTTGAGAACTTTGAAACACGAGTAAGATTCGAAACTTAAACGTTCCGTTCATTAAGAATCAACCAATTGAAATTCATTTGAAAGACATTCATGAAACACTTGCTCGCTTTTCAAATCGTAAGGTTTTTGTAGTATATATACTTGGAAAACAACACTTGAGTTGAAAGTACAAAGAAATACAAGTTTACATTGGCCATTATATCTTTTCCTCAAGGGTACAAGTTCGTTTAGGTTTTTAACGTATAACCCTCGATAACAAAGTAGTAAAGGTGCTCGCTAGTTTAAGTGATAATCACTTAACCTTTACACAAGTTACAAGTATAGTTTTCTAGTCCTCGAGCGTAAATTCGGGCAGCATGCCCTTTGTGTTTACCTAATTTTCCAGCCATTTAGGCTTCATTATTTTTCCTCAGCCACAACCCAAAGTCACGTATATCATAATTCAGGTCAAAAGCCGTTCCATAGGCTCCTAATATCATAAGAATAAGAATCACAATAATAACAAGTGCAGAAATACAATCTAGCAAAAGACAAATTTGACGTGTGAATGCGGAAATAACATATCCGAGGCTACGCTTATCGGATTAAGGCGTAACCTATGCCGTTTCGAAGCTAAGACATAGGGATACAATGTTCATGAAGGTCACCTAGTCCAGTTTCTAATGCAACTTAGTCAAATCCTCAAATTACAGAACCAAAATCTAACTCGTCGGCTATTTAACCACATTGTACTGTAATGGTCATATCTCAGGTTATAAAAGTCCGATTCAGGTGTTCTTAGAGTCATTTAAAATCTAAGTCAGAATACTACAACTTTCATGTTTTGGAAAAAAGCTAAATCAGTACGGATCCTAGTGGAAAAACGTGATAAACTGGACAAACTGACGAAACGGACTGCTGGGGAAAAACTTAAAATAGTAAGGGTATTTTGGACTTTTCATGACCTACGTTGCTCTGATTGAGCTGAAATTTTGTAGGCACCTATAAAATACTATTATCTACAACTTTTATTCTTTGACCTAAGACCAATTCAGCCTCTAACATATAGCTACAAAACCAGACAGAAAGGAAGAACAATTTTCCAGAATTTTGGAATTTTCAGATTTTAATGCAATCTTCCTTAATTTCTCACTTCCAAAACCCCTTATATAAACTTAATTACAACATATATGCATCATACATCAAATTGGGCAGAAATTCCTCAAACCCTAGTTCATCATATAAAAAGGGGAGAACTTCCAAAACATGATAGCATCCATGATTCCACCACAAATTAAGTTACTAAGCTTAATTTAAACAAGATTGAAAGTAAAATTTAGAGAGATCATCTTCCTTACCTTGATTAGAGTTCACCAAGTGTAGCCCAAGCTTTGTCTTTCCAAAATCTCACCACAAATCACTAACTAAACACTCAAAGGTAAGTTTAATCGGTTTATTTCGTTTGATTTCTCACTTAGTAGTTTGATTCAAGAAGAAATGGAGTGTTTTCCCTTGGTGTTTTTCTCTCTTGTCTCTCTCGGCCAAGCAGCAGCAAATGAAGAGGAAAGTTGTGAAATTTTGGTAATAAATAAAGAGTCCTTGTCTTGGTCAAGAAGCCACTACCTTCCATTTTTCTCTTTCTTTTCCTTGCATTTCTAGCCTTAGAATTTAGTCAAGCCAGCTGCCAAGTAAGAAGATATTTGGCTCAAAAGTCAATAAGCTTGTTTGGTAAGAAAAATAGTGGTCAAGTGGTGCGTTCAATCGGTAATGCGCTGGACCCGCCGGTTCGCGCTGTTTTCCTTAAAAACTCACGTACTAGGGTTTTTACTTCCCATTCACTAACCTTATATCATTGCTACTAGTCACATATTATTTCTCACTTAAAAGTCACTTTTGATCTCCAAAATTAATCCTTACTCTGTACCGAAAATTCATCCGGCGAAAAGTGGTATTTGTCAGAGAAAAGGGAAAGTGGTAGGGCCATTATAAAGTGGTATTTGTCAGAGAAAAGGGAATTTTAAGAAAAATATAAGGAATTTGCACGGCTTCTGGCCGGATTCCCCACAAAACACTATTCACCAAAAAATTTTCCCTTTTCTTCTGCCTCGGGGCGTTACAACTCCCCTCCTTAAAAGAATGTCGTCCTCGACATTCCAACTTGTACTAATCAGATCAAAATAGTTCTCGAAAGTCGATCACGTATTAAGAATCATTTCAATCTCGCTTATCATAATCAAATACTAATCAGATCAAATATCTCAAAGGTCAATCACATACTAAGAATCACTCATCACAATCAAGTACTAAAAGTACTCCAATCCAACTTATCAAATAATCTTGATCCAATAGATAGTCAGACGAGTAACTAGATACATATACAAAAGGCTTGAAATCGGACTTAAAGTCTCTGATATTTGTAAAAACAGTCCAGGACATAACGATGTCTCAGGTCAGAAATTACCCCTGGTGGTGTTTGAAAACACAACAAGCTAGCACTCAGCTATACTTCACCAGAAAGTCTCAGGAATTTGTCCCCGGTGGTGCTTGAAAACACAACAAGCTAGCACTTAGCTATACTTCACCAGAGCCTCAGATGCAAGATTTTGTCCATGGCGGTGCTGGACAACACAACAGGTTAGCACAACGGCTATACCTCGCCAAAGAACCTCAGTTCAAAATTTCATCCTTGGTGGTGCTTTATAACACAACAAGCTAGCACAATGGCTAAACTTCACCAGAGGATCTTAGCTCAAGAAATTGGCCCTGATGGTGCTTGGAAACACAACAAGCTAGCGCTACGGCTAAGTTTCACCAGAGAGCCTCAAGTCAAAGTTTCATTCCTGATGGTGCTTTGAAACACAGCAGGCATGCCTCGCCAGAAGAATGACGGTGCTTGAAAACACAACAGGCCATACCTCATCAGAGAGGTTCTGTTCAAGAATTTCAATCCCTGATGGTGCTTTGAAACACAGCAGGCATGCCTCGCCAGAAGAATGACGGTGCTTGAAAACACAACAGGCAATGCCTCACCAGAGAGGTTCTGTTCAACCGCTACAGAAGAGTAGTAGCCGGTCTATAACCAAACAAGTACGAAAATGTTCAGAAACAGAGTCAAAAGCAGGGTTCAAGTATATCGGTTCAAAAGCAGGGTCAATTATTTCAGGTTCAAGGGACACGGGTACGAGGAGAAACTCACTCGCCTAGCTTATGCCCAGTAATTCACACTCTCAAGCAGTCATCAAACTCAAATGCACATACAGATCATATATGAATCAAGATACTTGCTCAAGAGTAAAAGAGATACCCTATTTTCAGTCAGGTCAGGTATATCAAGTGTACGTAAGGGTACACTAGCCGATACAAATTCAAGTCTCAAATGAGCTCAGTCCAGTCGGTCTTAGACAGTTCAAATATCTCAAATCTTAACATTTACCACTCCGGTGGTATAACCTTAATCAAACAGGAAATTTAGAAGAAAAATGCAAACCAAAACTTTTCTCAACACTTCCGGCCACCAGAATCTATCAAAACCCTAGCCAAGAATCCAAAACTAAGAAACTGTATAGCTCAGGCCGTACGCTCTCAAGCGTAATTCAACCAAATCATATCTTACGCGTACCACTTTCAAGATTCACAACTGACGCTCCAAAAGAGCACTGAACTTACAAATCAATCCCACAGTCCGGCATCCTAAACTTCAAGCCTAGGATACACTACAAAGATCTGAAGCCTAAGCTCTGATACCATTTGTAACGACCCCACCTCCCCCTAAGGCGAACCAAAGGGTTTAGCGGACCGCCTGCCCAGCTCTCGCCGGGACTCATTCACTTACTACATTCCTCAAGTAAATTACAAGGTACAACTCAAATAATACATCCAATTCTCCAAAATTACATATCATAAGCGAAGCGGAAACTAGTTCTAAGCGTAAAATGTAGATTTACATCCGATTCAATTCCAAATATTTATACAAGCCCAAAAGTACATAAACCAAAACCAAAACTAAACTATACAAGATGTACGCCATCCAGCCACACAAAGATCCAAAAACAAGTTCTTCCTTTACTTCGATCCCTGTGGGGAGAAGAAGATAGTAGGGGGTGAGTTAGAAGCTCAGCGAGTGACCAGTAAAATCAACAGCCAAGTATATTTCACAATAAAGCATTGATATGATGTCATGATGCAGTAATCAAATGTTCATTTATTGCTCATGTGAGCCAGTGAAGTTCTTGTATTTAAATATCCAATGCTCGTTTAGATCAGGTAACCGTGAAACAGAAGTAAGGAGCCATCGGGCTCCAAAGAATATGTAAACAATAGTGGAGACATTGGTTCTAAGCACAAGACTTTCCAGGAACTCATTGGAGCCAAATTATGTCATGGCACACACCCGAACCCAAATGATATGCAATGGAGTAATAAATACAAGAATTAGTTCAAAAGTAACTTTGGGAATAGTCGAGGGATCACTCACTCCAATTATAGTGCTTCAAGCATTCACGTTCAACTATACTCCAGGTTTGAAGTCCAGATCTGCGATAGAAATCCAATTTGAGAACTTTGAAACACGAGTAAGATTCGAAACTTAAACGTTCCGTTCATTAAGAATCAACCAATTGAAATTTATTTGAAAGACATTCATGAAACACTTGCTCGCTTTTCAAATCGTAAGGTTTTTGTAGTATATATACTTGGAAAACAACACTTGAGTTGAAAGTACAAAGAAATACAAGTTTACATTGGCCATTATATCTTTTCCTCAAGGGTACAAGTTCGTTTAGGTTTTTAACGTATAACCCTCGATAACAAAGTAGTAAAGGTGCTCGCTAGTTTAAGTGATAATCACTTAACCTTTACACAAGTTACAAGTATAGTTTTCTAGTCCTCGAGCGTAAATTCGGGCAGCATGCCCTTTGTGTTTACCTAATTTTCCAGCCATTTAGGCTTCATTATTTTTCCTCAGCCACAACCCAAAGTCACGCATATCATAATTCAGGTCAAAAGCCATTCCATAGGCTCCTAATATCATAAGAATAAGAATCACAATAATAACAAGTGCAGAAATACAATCTAGCAAAAGACAAATTTGACGTGTGAATGCGGAAATAACATATCCGAGGCTACGATTATCGGATTAAGGCGTAACCTATGCCGTTTCGAAGCTAAGACATAGGGCTACAATGTTCATGAAGGTCACCTAGTCCAGTTTCTAATGCAACTTAGTCAAATCCTCAAATTACAGAACCAAAATCTAACTCGTCGGCTATTTAACCATATTGCACTGTAATGGTCATATCTCAGGTTATAAAAGTTCGATTCAGGTGTTCTTAGAGGCATTTAAAAGCTTAGTCAGAATACTACAACTTTCATGTTTTGGAAAAAAGCTAAATCAGTACGGATCCTAGTGAAAAAACGTGATAAACTGGACAAACTGACGAAATGGACTGCTGGGGAAAAACTTCAATTAGTAAGGGTATTTTGGACTTTTCACAACCTACGTTGCTCTGATTGAGCTGAAATTTTGTAGACACCTATAAAATACCATTCTCTACAACTTTTATTCTTTGACCTAAGGCCAATTCTGCCTCTAACATACAGCTACAAAACCGGACAGAAAGGAAGAACAATTTTCCAGAATTCTGGAATTTTCAGATTTTAATGCAATCTTCCTTAATTTCTCACTTCCAACACTACCAAAACCCCTTATATAAACTTAATTACAACATATATGTATCATACATCAAATTGGGCAGAAATTCCTCAAACCCTAGTTCATCATATAAAAAGGGGAAAACTTCAAAAACATGATAGCATCCATGATTCCACCACAAATTAAGTTACTAAGCTTAATTTAAACAAGATTGAAAGTAAAATTTAGAGAGATCATCTTCCTTACCTTGATTAGAGTTCACCAAGTGTAGCCCAAGCTTTCTCTTTCCAAAATCTCACCACAAATCACTAACTAAACACTCAAAGGTAAGTTTAATCGGTTTATTTCGTTTGATTTCTCACTTAGTAGTTTGATTCAAGAAGAAATGGAGTGTTTTCCCTTGGTGTTTTTCTCTCTTGTCTCTCTCGGCCAAGCAGCAACAAATGAAGAGGAAAGTTGTGAAATTTTGGTAATAAATAAAGAGTCCTTGTCTTGGTCAAGAAGCTCTAAGGTGGCGACACCTGTCGCCACCACTACCTTCCATTTTTCTCTTTCTTTTCCTTGCATTTCTAGCCTTAGAATTTAGTCAAGCCAGCTGCCAAGTAAGAAGATATTTGGCTCAAAAGTCAATAAGCTTGTTTGGTAAGAAAAATGGTGGTCAAGTGGTGCGTTCAATCGGTAATTCGCTGGACCCGCCGGTTCGCGCCGTTTTCCTTAAAAACTCACGTACTAGGGTTTTTACTTCCCATTCACTAACCTTATATCATTGCTACTAGTCACATATTATTTCTCACTTAAAAGTCACTTTTGATCTCCAAAATTAATCCTTACTCTGTACCGAAAATTCATCCGGCGAAAATCGCGAAAACCATAATTTTGCTCTAAACTTGAAACCGAAGCGTGAAACCCTACTTTCTAGGTTCATTGGCACTTATTGTGGGGTGATTGAGTAGTAGGGCCATTATAAAGTGGTATTTGTCAGAGAAAAGGGAATTTTAAGAAAAATATAAGAAATTTGCACGGCTTCTGGCCGGATTCCCCACAAAACACTATTCACCAAAAAATTTTCCCTTTTCTTCTGCCTCGGGGCGTTACAACTCCCCTCCTTAAAAGAATGTCGTCCTCGACATTCCAACTTGTACTAATCAGATCAAAATAGTTCTCGAAAGTCGATCACGTATTAAGAATCATTTCAATCTCGCTTATCATAATCAAATACTAATCAGATCAAATATCTCAAAGGTCAATCACATACTAAGAATCACTCATCACAATCAAGTACTAAAAGTACTCCAATCCAACTTATCAAATAATCTTGATCCAATAGATAGTCAGACGAGTAACTAGATACATATACAAAAAGCTCGAAATCAGACTTAAAGTCTCTGATATTTGTAAAAACAGTCCAGGACATAACGATGTCTCAGGTCAGAAATTACCCCTGGTGGTTTTTGAAAACACAACAAGCTAGCACTCAGCTATACTTCACCAGAAAGTCTCAGGAATTTGTCCCCGGTAGTGCTTGAAAACACAACAAGCTAGCACTTAGCTATACTTCACCAGAGCCTCAGATGCAAGATTTTGTCCATGGCGGTGCTGGACAACACAACAGGTTAGCACAACGGCTATACCTCGCCAAAGAACCTCAGTTCAAAATTTCATCCTTGGTGGTGCTTTATAACACAACAAGCTAGCACAACGGCTAAACTTCACCAGAGGATCTTAGCTCAAGAAATTGGCCCTGATGGTGCTTGGAAACACAACAAGCTAGCGCTACGGCTAAGCTTCACCAGAGAGCCTCAAGTCAAAGTTTCATCCCTAATGGTGCTTTGAAACACAGCAGGCATGCCTCGCCAGAAGAATGACGGTGCTTGAAAACACAACAGGCAATGCCTCACCAGAGAAGTTCTGTTCAACCGCTACAGAAGAGTAGTAGCCGGTCTATAACCAAACAAGGACGAAAATGTTCATAAACAGAGTCAAAAGCAGGGTTCAAGTATATCGGTTCAAAAGCAGGGTCAATTATTTCAGGTTCAAGGGACACGGGTACGAGGAGAAACTCACTCGCCTAGCTTATGCCCAGTAATTCACACTCTCAAGCAGTCATCAAACTCAAATGCACATACAGATCATATATGAATCAAGATACTTGCTCAAGAGTAAAAGAGATACCCTATTTTCAGTCAGGTCAGGTATATCAAGTGTACGTAAGGGTACACTAGCCGATACAAATTCAAGTCTCAAATGAGCTCAGTCCAGTCGGTCTTAGACAGTTCAAATATCTCAAATCTTAACATTTACCACTCCGGTGGTATAACCTTAATCAAACAGGAAATTTAGAAGAAAAATGCAAACCAAAACTTTTCTCAACACTTCCGGCCACCAGAATCTATCAAAACCCTAGCCAAGAATCCAAAACTAAGAAACTGTATAGCTCAGGCCGTACGCTCTCAAGCGTAATTCAACCAAATTATATCTTACGCGTACCACTTTCAAGATTCACAACTGACGCTCCAAAAGAGCACTGAACTTACAAACCAATCCCACAGTCCGGCATCCTAAACTTCAAGCCTAGGATACACTACAAAGATCTGAAGCCTAAGCTCTGATACCATTTGTAACGACCCCACCTCCCCCTAAGGCGAACCAAAGGGTTTAGCGAACCGCCTGCCCAGCTCTCGCCGGGACTCATTCACTTACTACATTCCTCAAGTAAATTACAAGGTACAACTCAAATAATACATCCAATTCTCCAAAATTACATATCATAAGCGAAGCGGAAACTAGTTCTAAGCGTAAAATGTAGATTTACATCCGATTCAATTCCAAATATTTATACAAGCCCAAAAGTACATAAACCAAAACCAAAACTAAACTATACAAGATGTACGCCATCCAGCCACACAAAGATCCAAAAATAAGTTCTTCCTTTACTTCGATCCCTGTGGGGAGAAGAAGATAGTAGGGGGTGAGCTAGAAGCTCAGCGAGTGACCAGTAAAATCAACAGCCAAGTATATTTCACAATAAAGCATTGATATGATGTCATGATGCAGTAATCAAATGTTCATTTATTGCTCATGTGAGCCAGTGAAGTTCTTGTACTTAAATATCCAATGCTCATTTAGATCAGGTAACCGTGAAACAGAAGTAAGGAGCCATCGGGCTCCAAAGAATATGTAAACAATAGTGGAGACATTGGTTCTAAGCACAAGACTTTCCAGGAACTCATTGGAGCCAAATTATGTCATGGCACACACCCGAACCCAAATGATATGCAATGGAGTAATAAATGCAAGAATTAGTTCAAAAGTAACTTTGGGAATAGTCGAGGGATCACTCACTCCAATTATAGTGCTTCAAGCATTCACGTTCAACTATACTCCAGGTTTGAAGTCCAGATCTGCGATAGAAATCCAATTTGAGAACTTTGAAACACGAGTAAGATTCGAAACTTAAACGTTCCGTTCATTAAGAATCAACCAATTGAAATTCATTTGAAAGACATTCATGAAACACTTGCTCGCTTTTCAAATCGCAAGGTTTTTGTAGTATATATACTTGGAAAACAACACTTGAGTTGAAAGTACAAAGAAATACAAGTTTACATTGGCCATTATATCTTTTCCTCAAGGGTACAAGTTCGTTTAGGTTTTTAACGTATAACCCTCGATAACAAAGTAGTAAAGGTGCTCGCTAGTTTAAGTGATAATCACTTAACCTTTACACAAGTTACAAGTATAGTTTTCTAGTCCTCGAGCGTAAATTCGGGCAGCATGCCCTTTGTGTTTACCTAATTTTCCAGCCATTTAGGCTTCATTATTTTTCCTCAGCCACAACCCAAAGTCACGTATATCATAATTCAGGTCAAAAGCCGTTCCATAGGCTCCTAATATCATAAGAATAAGAATCACAATAATAACAAGTGCAGAAATACAATCTAGCAAAAGACAAATTTGACGTGTGAATGCGGAAATAACATATCCGAGGCTACGCTTATCGGATTAAGGCGTAACCTATGCCGTTTCGAAGCTAAGACATAGGGATACAATGTTCATGAAGGTCACCTAGTCCAGTTTCTAATGCAACTTAGTCAAATCCTCAAATTACAGAACCAAAATCTAACTCGTCGGCTATTTAACCACATTGTACTGTAATGGTCATATCTCAGGTTATAAAAGTCCGATTCAGGTGTTCTTAGAGTCATTTAAAATCTAAGTCAGAATACTACAACTTTCATGTTTTGGAAAAAAGCTAAATCAGTACGGATCCTAGTGGAAAAACGTGATAAACTGGACAAACTGACGAAACGGACTGCTGGGGAAAAACTTAAAATAGTAAGGGTATTTTGGACTTTTCATGACCTACGTTGCTCTGATTGAGCTGAAATTTTGTAGGCACCTATAAAATACTATTATCTACAACTTTTATTCTTTGACCTAAGACCAATTCAGCCTCTAACATATAGCTACAAAACCAGACAGAAAGGAAGAACAATTTTCCAGAATTTTGGAATTTTCAGATTTTAATGCAATCTTCCTTAATTTCTCACTTCCAAAACCCCTTATATAAACTTAATTACAACATATATGCATCATACATCAAATTGGGCAGAAATTCCTCAAACCCTAGTTCATCATATAAAAAGGGGAGAACTTCCAAAACATGATAGCATCCATGATTCCACCACAAATTAAGTTACTAAGCTTAATTTAAACAAGATTGAAAGTAAAATTTAGAGAGATCATCTTCCTTACCTTGATTAGAGTTCACCAAGTGTAGCCCAAGCTTTGTCTTTCCAAAATCTCACCACAAATCACTAACTAAACACTCAAAGGTAAGTTTAATCGGTTTATTTCGTTTGATTTCTCACTTAGTAGTTTGATTCAAGAAGAAATGGAGTGTTTTCCCTTGGTGTTTTTCTCTCTTGTCTCTCTCGGCCAAGCAGCAGCAAATGAAGAGGAAAGTTGTGAAATTTTGGTAATAAATAAAGAGTCCTTGTCTTGGTCAAGAAGCTCTAAGGTGGCGACACTTGTCGCCACCACTACCTTCCATTTTTCTCTTTCTTTTCCTTGCATTTCTAGCCTTAGAATTTAGTCAAGCCAGCTGCCAAGTAAGAAGATATTTGGCTCAAAAGTCAATAAGCTTGTTTGGTAAGAAAAATAGTGGTCAAGTGGTGCGTTCAATCGGTAATGCGCTGGACCCGCCGGTTCGCGCCGTTTTCCTTAAAAACTCACGTACTAGGGTTTTTACTTCCCATTCACTAACCTTATATCATTGCTACTAGTCACATATTATTTCTCACTTAAAATTCACTTTTGATCTCCAAAATTAATCCTTACTCTGTATCGAAAATTCATCCGGCGAAAAATCGCGAAAACCCTAATTTTGCTCTAAACTTGAAACCGAAGCGTGAAACCCTACTTTCTAGGTTCATTGGCACTTATTGTGGGGTGATTGAGTAGTAGGGCCATTATAAAGTGGTATTTGTCAGAGAAAAGGGAATTTTAAGAAAAATATAAGGAATTTGCACGGCTTCTGGCCGGATTCCCCACAAAACACTATTCACCAAAAAATTTTCCCTTTTCTTCTGCCTCGGGGCGTTACATAATGTATATTAATTTGTGTAATATAATTAATATTATCAATTATACTAATAATTATACATGTTTACTAATAGAAATTATTAATCAGTTAGACTAAATTTACTAATACATTTATACTAATATATTTAATTAGTAAAAATTTCTTATATCTTATTTACAAAGAGCCAATAACTATCATTTACAATGTGATTTATAATATATTTGTTATATTCCATTTCGAAAGAGTCGACGAACCAAACATCAACTATAGTAATGATACACATTCCAGGTACTTGAACCAAACAAATGTATTGGAATGAATGACCTCATTCCAAACCCAAGATATCCGATTCCGAATCCGAATCCAATTCCGATGTGCGAACCAAATGCCACATAAGTGATTGAAGCATATTATATGTATGAACAATTAATAATTATTATATTTTTTAAAAAAAAAATTTATTTTGGATTTAGTTTTACATTTTGAGAGTTAATGTGAATTTTATTTTTAAAAAATTATAATTTATAGGTAACTAGTTATTTGATTGTACCTTACAATTATGGATAGTTATCAACGTAGTTTAAGATGTTAATAAAACAGAATAGCTATTTTTTTTTGTTTGCTTAAGGATGGAACAATTTACTCTTTATTATAAGGTCAAATGATAGTTAAAAATGACCAAAAAAAAAGAAGTCAACACTATAAACTGTTTCTAGGATTTATATGTAGAAAGTATAGATGTGCTGAACAAAGCTAATATTTCAACTAGCTATGGTAGATTGAGAAAATAGAATTAAATATCCGATTGATAATTTTTTTGAGCTCTAATCTTTTATGGAATGGCTTGAAGATCTGGAATTTTATTCCAATTGCTTTTATTTATTTATAGATTATTTACTCCACTCTATTTTCTTGAACTTTTACAATGAAACAAATTACTTCTGGTTATATTTCTAAAAGTTTTGGAACAATTATATGTTTTCTACTCTTACTCTTATGTTACAAAGAAAGAGAACTTTATCCAACCGAATGACATTATATGTTTTCTACTTTTATTCTTCGTTTGGTATGCAGGAATTGGTATGCAGGAATTGCCTAGAATGAAAATATCTTTATGATTTATCCATTCCATTCTCATATTTGGTATAGACCTTTAGCTCATTCCAGTCTTTTTGGAAACCCAATTTCTCAGAAAATTTTTTAAAAAAAGCTCTTTCCACCTTTATCTTGAAATTTCCAAATTATTGGGGTCAAGTTATCCTCACACATCTTTTTGTTCTATTACCAATTAGTAGGCTTTTTGTTAGTTTAATCAATAATTGACCATAATCTTTTTAACAAACTATTCTAGTTATTATTAAAATTATTTTTCTTTGCTAATTTTTAAGATGTTGCTCTTTTAAATTTCTGTGCAAATGTACAAGGATTTTTTTGGCACTTGACATAAATAGTGAAAAAAATAATAAAGAGAGAACATGAGTGTTTAACTTCATGTTATTTAATTTTCTATAAGCTAGTAATTATATTGTTATTGAAAACAAAAAGTTAAAATAAATAGTCATATTTCAAAAATAATAAAATATTATAATTGAATTATTTCAATAAGCAGATAAATTATTCATACTGTACAAAAAAAGAGTCAAAGTTCTTTGTATAAGGTAACAAATAGCATAGTACAAATAAACAAAATATATAAAAATATGTAAAACTCAATAATAGATTTCATAGTAATTAATTCAATTTTATACATATTTTATTCCATTATGATATCTAAAAATTGATGTAGCGAACAATGGAAACGGGATGGACATTCCATCACTACAATAAAAATGACCTTTAACGGCATTTAAAGGTGTCAGTATAGATAATCTAACCGGCACTTTACCTTTCCTCACGCCTCGGACGAGTGTTGTCCCTTCCAATGTGGGGATAGACTCGTAGCATTCAAATGTGTCAGGAAAACTATGCTGTTATAGCATCCCATCTGCCAACAAAAATCCCTTTTCTTGATAATCGAAAGTATCAGGATAGCTATAGTGCAACATTAAAATATCGAATTCTATGCTGACACTTTTAATTGCCAGGAGTTTTTTTTCTTTTTTTTTTTCTATAGAAGCAACCTGCAGGTAATGCTCCCTACTACACATTCCGTCAATCAGAAACCCAAAGGACTTGTAAAATTATCCCAAAGAACAGAATGTATATAGTAAGCTAAAAGCAAAAGTCAATGCTCAAATATAATTTGTTGAACTAAAAGTCGGTAACAAGTGAAACAATGTTGACTCCCCACATAAAGAGGACTCAAATTTAAACCAACCATCGAAAGACTTCTACACCTGACCAAGAAGACCCACACCATTGCCACCCATATCTGACACTCCACTGACCTCACCAGACTAGACATTCTATGGAATGAGTGGTGACTGAAGTGAGAGTTGTAACTTCACCAAATCAGAAATGGGAACTGAAGGCATTAGTATTCTCTCAAGTTGAAGCGGTCTTCTTATCTTCGCTTTCCGAAACCTTTTCCTTGCCTGCAACAGGAGCCTCTTCTTCAAAACCAGCGGAAAGGAGTGATTAATAAGAAGTACATGATATCCAGAAACAAACTAGAATTTGGTAACAAAAAGATTAATTGAACATAAATATTATGGCAACTCCAAGTTCAGCAGCGTGGTGCTTTATTTCTTTACTTTATTCTTTGAGCTTCTTGATGATCATCTCACCATTTGAGCTTGGAAGGAAAGTATTGCAAATAATGATACTCACACATCAATGGAAGCTACGAATAGACTGTTAAAAGAAAACCAACCAAAAGTTAAATTCACCTTCTCAATGAGGGATTGGTAATATGGCTTGACCTTCTCCACGTCAATCCTGACTTTACTTTTGCTGTGCGGATCGTATTTGCTGTGTATAACCAGGCACACAAGCCATTTAGCCATATGCACTAAAATATCGAAATCAAACAAGTAAATTCAAATATCAGACAGGAAACAAAGAAAGAAGCACAAAGACATCCCTTACTTGAATATCTGGAGCCATTTCAGATTTTCAACATCCTCCTCATTCATCAGGTGCTTGTATGCATCGGCCTTGTGCAAGGCTTCATAGTTGATCGCAAATAACTAATCATTCGCATCATCATCCAATAGATGTCACAAAAAAGAAGGATACCCATGCAAATTCTTACCGTAAAAGGAATGGTATACGGATGATGAACAATGCTGCAGGTGGTAAGGTAGTTTTGTTTCCTTTGACCACCTGCATTATTTCATATACATTTTTTTGTTAGTGATCAAAGTCAACTTCTTGAAATACAGTTGGATGATGTGAATAACATACCAAGTACATATAGTCATCGTGCCCCCAAGACATCAGAACATTTTCCAGCCCGCATCCTTCAGTATACACTCCATGTTTGGTGTTGTAAGCAGAGTTGTTATGGTCAGGGCTGTCCTTGAAAAACTGCGTTGACCATTATTTTGGAAAAGTTTCTAGATCAGGTATGTATTAGAGGTAAAAACATTTGGCCATAAGAAGGCAGACCTCATGATGAACGATTGACTCATCAAATGCACAGCCGAGGGGAAATGTGTCACCTGCAGGACAGAATTTGCATGCATGCCTATGAGTTGAAAGTTCTTGTTAAGATTTAATAAGAAAGCCATCTTTGTGTGGACCAAGAAAACACTCACCCACAACAGCCCACTGTGGAATCCCTCCAAAACTAGGCAGGAGAAGCACTTTGTCGAGGTCTGAAGTTGTGGGCGAGGAGAATGAGAAAAGGTTAGAAGCACTTTTGCCTGTCCATTTTCTTATAAGCTTCCCTCATTTTCTTCACCTGCATTAAGTATTAACCAAAGCAAAAAAGACAGCGGCTGATGACCAACACAGATATCACCACAGGAGCCAAAGAACTGATGAACTGTAATTTATTATTTACAAAGTCGTAGGTTTGGTTAATGTGGCTGAGTCGATATAGTTCTTCAACTATTTGCTTCCTTTCAGTTTCTGCATGATAATCCCTGCAAGACAATTTATGTCATGAAATTGATCATTCTTGTGAGAATCAAGAATACCTATCTGGTCAAAGATCGTATTTATATGATTAACAACAGCTACGGAAAGCAGCTACCTAAATGAGTTGCCAAAACAGGGGGACTTGACATTTTATCGAACAGGTTATGGGCAACAAATCCATAACAAAATAGTCACATGAATCAAGTAGACAAATCTATGCATATTGTGGCAAATTAATATCGACAATTTTGAGTGAATCGATTGCATAGGATGAATATAAACAACAAATTGTTTGATATTGTATTCAGGGCCACGAAAATATGTTATACCAATTAACTGTCTTCATTAAGGCCACATTTTAGGCATTGCACCATTAGATAAGGCAGATATTTCACATGAACTGGTGGCCAGTTCATTCCGCGTCCATCAAGAAGGTGAACATGAAGATGCTAAATGAATTGATAGCCACTGGTCCATCATTAATCACAAGTGAGAACTCTGAGGCCAGCCATATCTTCCAGACAATCTTGTTTGCAGCAAGATTTGCAGAATGAAGAAGGCAGTCCAAGAATTTGAAGATATATACATGTTGCGGAGAGAGTGTTTCTTGTGAGAGAGATGAGATAAAGCAATTTGACCAAGTCTTTTGGCAGCGGCAATTTGAAAGTCAAGAAAATGAGATGGCAAATGAATCTTCCGCCAATTGAGTACTATGTTGTTTAGTGTTTTTCTTTTTTTTTTTTATTTGGGTGCATCTCACATTTTTTCAAGTGTCATGATAGGTAGTCTAAAGGCACATTATTATTCTTATATCAGATAAAATAAAATAAAAAAGAGTATAAATTATTGAGTTGATAACAAGTGTCATGATAGAAGTGCTAAAATGATACAAACCATCAAGTGTCCTTATAAGTATGCCAGGAAAGGCCATTTTTGTTGTAGTGCATTCTAACATACATACAAGATATTAGAATGAAAAACCTTTTCTCCATATAAATTTGTATAGAAAAATATTCTAGGTGGAAAGACTTTTCCATTCTAAACATTTCGATGTACCAAACGGGTGGTTACAGTGAATTAGGATTATTAAAGTATTTCGCACGATGTAATAAATTTTTGTGTTCTAAAATGTTTGAAATTTTAAATCATTATTTGCACTCATTCATGGCTGCTAATGTTAATATACCAAGTAAATTGTAAATTGGGGCTTGTGTTCCACTAAAAATGAAGCAAAACACTATGTTACATTTGGTGATGTACATGTCTTTTTTATTTTTTCTTTGCAACCCAACAACAAGAGGAATTTCAAAAGTCTGCCTATAAAAACTATACTATAATGACATTTAGAACTTTTTTGACAAGCACTTCATGTTCATAATTTATCCATAAATAATGGGCAAAAAGGATAAATCTGCATGGATTCCATAAAGTTTGAAAAGTTCAAAATATTGGCCAAAGCTAGTTGAAGCTCCCAATCCTCAACATTTTGAATGACATGCAATCTACATACATACATACATACATACACACATATATACTTATACAAGGCTCTGTTTGGATTGCCCTATTTTTGAAAAACTAATATATCAAATATAATATTAAATGACACATCTAAAAAATGCCTCAAATACGCCTAACAAAAGTATTAAAAATGAAAAAAAAACAATAAACTCTACCACCTCTTTTTTCTTCTACTCACCACCAAAATAAAAAATAAAAAAGGAGAGCGCGGGGAAGGAGGGAAAAGGATGAGTGAGAAAGGAGGAGAAAGATAGAGGCGGGAAGGATGAAGAGGAGAAAGTAAAAAACAGAGAGAGGGAAGAAGCAAGAGGTAGGACGGGAGAAAGGAACTGGTGGTGCTATAGCTGGTGGAGGGGATGGAAAGGAAGTGGTGGGCGGTTGTGGTAGGGGAGAATTCGTGAGGATCCGAATTTTATTTACTTTTAATTCTATTTTATTGGCTTATTTAATTATTTATTCACCCGTTTTCTTTGACTAATTTATTTCAACCATTTTAAATCCATTTACATGGAACAAGGTCTCACTTATATTTTTAAAACGTCCCCGTTAGCAAAATTAATTTTCTGCGACTCGTTTAGTAAGGAATAGCGAATACACATTTTTCGAGGCAATATTTGATTCGAGAGTGTAATAATCTTAGAGAATTAAGAATGATCAATAGTAGACTAAGAAAAGTTAATTGAAGGATTAGATGTGAGTTAGTTAAAATTAAACTTTTTTCGCGTTCGCGTCGAAAGTTTCTTGTAAGTCGCGCCGGTATGATTAATTGGAGATTTGAGTATATGATACTAAACTCATAAGTATGAGTAATTACAATATTAGAGAAAGTGTCTTGGAGGATTAGTGCATAAGTGTATCAAACGAGAGAGAAAGTGGTAGTACAAACCCTATTTCGCACTATTGAGGGTTGACTTTTGTGCACACTTTATGGCTACCTTTTTCATTCTTTCCCTCCAAGCAATTAAACCACAAAACCCTCATCTCTCTCTCCTCACTCCCTCATTGTTTCAGCCGACCAAGAAGAAAAGAAAAGGGAAGAAAGAAACTTCATCTCCTAGCTTCAATTTCACTTGCAAATCATCACCAAACTTCATAGATTCGTGGGTTTTCATTCCATCTAGGAGAAAGGAGCAGTTTTGTGGATTTTCTTGGAGAAACTTTGGTGGAAAAATTTGGTCTTCATCTAGAGTTTAAAGGGCTAATCACTTCATCTCTTTAATCTTTCCATTTCTCCAAAGTTTAATGGTTAATTTTCATGGGTTTGAAACCCTAATCACATTTATAGACTAGCAGACTTGAGGAACCATTTATCTCGCTTTAAATCATAGGCTAGCTATCTTGATGAGGCCTCTAGGTAGCTGACTTGAGGCTTGATTGTTTGATTACGGTTGTTTATGTGATATCTAGTTTGATTATGGTTAGAAAATAGAGAGAAATCGAAGGAAAGTTGCGAAAGGAAGCTAGCCGAAATTCTGGTCATGTTGTTCTGTTTTCATTTCAAAATTTTGATGCTCAATTGGCTGTTAAATTGATGGATATATGTTGTATTATGTGTATGGAAAGTAACTTTCAAAAATCGTATCGAATGGTTGCACAAAACTTGAGTTTTGGTAAAGATTCAAATTTGGAAAATGCCTAGCAGGGTGCTCGAGCAGTGGTTCTTTGTCTGAACATCACTTTTTGTACAAATGTAAAAATTGAGTACCATTTGTGGCATTCAAAACTAGACATTCAGAGCTTTCCAACGGTATAAAATTCCCCTGCTAGTTCGTTTTTGAGTGATCCGTGGTGAATTGGCAAAGTGGACTATCTTGCTTTGCCTGGGATGCTGCATCTTGTGGCTCTATTTTGTCCCACTTGTGAAAAGATTTTAAGAACGATGTCTTCTGATAAATTGTAGCATTTAGAGCCTAGTTTCCAACGCCATGAACCATTCTCAATTTGGAGATGTATAGAGCTAGATATGGTTTGATTTCGAAAATATGACAAAGCTGGAAACTGGAAACTTTTCCCTTCCTTGCTAACCAAATGGGCAAGTCTGTTTTGGGATGTTATATTTCAAAAATTTTAGTGTCATTTAATCATCAATTGCTTATTAAATGTTTTTGGAATCTTGGTTTAAAAAATGGAGTGAATTGGGGCTGATTTTGTTGAACAACTTTTCAAAAAGAAAGAGTAAATAGTATGGCAGATTTGCTTTGAAAGATTTCACAAACTTTGATCGTTTTGTTAACTGCCTTCCCGTGTGAGTTTTTATCTAAATTTTGATAGAGAGGTAGTCCATATATGGAGTTTTAAGTGTACCAAATTTGGTGTAATTTCAATACCATTTTGATGAACAAATAATGCCTCAAACATTGCTCTTCAAATCTGGAAATCCACTGGTCAGGTTGCAAAATCAACCGACTTCAAACTGTTATATCTTATTGCTCAAAACTCCGAATTTAGTTCTACTTGTTATGTTTGAAACTTTATTTGAAACTCTTACTGTGTTATAAATTTCAGAGACTGATTCACTTTCTGTGAATTTTACCAAATTTCCAAACATCACTGAAAACCAAGACTGGTTCTTTCTTGTCTTCTTGAATCTGCAACTTTGAGTTGAAATTTGAATGCTTTCTGTTTGGAATCTTAGAAAAGTGTCTTCTGGGAACTTTTAGTACTTTTAATTTAGTTTCTAATGGTGTAAAGTTTTCCATTTTTGGATGTACCAAACTCAAGATCTAATTTTCCAAGTTTTGTTGCGCAAAGTTGAAAATTTCCGATTTCGTAGGAAATGAGTTTTTAAGAACTTTTCATTTCCTTTCGATATTGATAGACCGTTTTCAATTAGATTTCATGAATGATTCAAGTCTCACTTGAGACTTTAAATTCTCATTTTTGAATCTCAATATTTGAGAGACTAAAGTTCTCTTTTAAGACATTGTCCTATGTCTAAGCAAATGCACTTTGTTCCTTGTATGTTAAGTGATTGTAAGTATATGTGAGTGATAATTGATCACTATTTTTTCAGGCGCTCAAGAGGATATTGAAGGAAACCTCAGAGCAGAACACTAAAGGACTTATTTACTGTGACGACCCCACCTCTTCTTAGGGCGTACCCCAGGGTTTAGCGGACCGCCTGCCAAACTCTCGCCAGGACTCACTCACTCACTCCAACTCAAATAGAGTACAACCTTAATAATAAAGGAAATAACTGTTACCAACTTTGGAAAGTACAATTACATTCATTTCTGTCTCAAACATCCATACAACCCTAAATACATCAAAAGATTGGAGTTCTAAATACATTCAATCGTAATCGAGTGACTAGTACGAGTACAATTACAAAATTAAAAACACTAGTCTACACTAGTCTGTACAAGTCTCACACCTCGTTTGTGCCCCCTGTAAGGAAAATAAATAGCGTGGAATGAGCTAAAAGTCCAGTGAGGTTCCAAATAGCAAGTTAACCATTATTTAGAAGTGAAAGTATCAGAATAGGAAAATAGCGAGCATAACAAGTCAAGAAAATGAGCAATAACACTTCAAGTAGCAAATCTCAAAATGAGCGAGTGTAAAGTGTTTTTGTTTTTCAAAAGAAACAATAATCCGATAAGCAATAATCATTTCAAAGTATAAGGATACGGATGGCTCTCAGGAGCCAAATTTCCATTGCATCACCAGAGCTTGATCAAGTAATAGTTGACACTCCGTCAACTTTCAAGTAAGTAATCAACCCAGTAGCGCACCACTTAAACTACTCTCCGTCCACCAACCAAACCCCTTACCGGGCCCGAATTCCAAGATAAACACTGGTGGTAATACTCAAGTATACTGATTAGTCGAGGAGATAACACTCCACTCGACAAACACTAGATACCCATGGTTCGTTATCTAATCGACCAAGCCCTTATCGGCTCGACTCGATTAACTAGCCAGTGGGGTTTGGGTCCCCAAGAAGTCGATAAGATATCATCTCCAATCGACTGAATCAAAATAAAAGTACAGAGACGGGAATGAGAGGCACCTCCCACTCACATTGAGTGTGGTACATGCTGCCGCTCAGCACTTACAAGTCAAGTACAAGTATATCATGTCAATTGAAACAATAAACAAGTATATATCATATTAGGGCAAGTGCGATAAAGTACACTCTTGCCCGATCAAACAAATTGCATATCATTAAATCACATTGGTCAAGTATTGCAAACAAGTGTCCAACTCACTCAGGTATTTAGAAGCACTCACCAAAAGATGTGGTGCCTTTACGGGTTACGTTCGGGTATTACTCCATGTGTGGAGTCCAAATTTGCGATAAAACATTGTTTAAGAGCTTTTGAAAGTAACTAAGGTTCGAAACTTAAACATTTCGTTTAACGAGAATCACATAATTGAAACTTATTTGGAGAATATTTGTAAACTCATGCTCGCTCTTAAAACTTTGAAACTTTGAAGCGATTGAACTTTGAAATCACCATTCGAGTCGAAGAGACGAGGAAAACGTATTTCTATTAGTCGTTACTTTCATTTTTTCAAGGGCACAAGTTTCGGCCGAATTCTAGCTTAAATGCCTGCATGAAGAGGACTTGAGTAACCTAGACAATTCAAGCTCAATTCAACCCCAACTCCTCGCTCAAACTACAAGTGCACACGTCTAGTTCTCAAATGAAAATTTGGGCAGCACGCCCTTTGTATTTACCTATTTTCCACCCATTTATGGCTTCATTATTTTTCTCAGATTAGCCCAAAAGTCACACACAAGCAATGTCACCATCATAGCCCTTCAATTAGGCTCCAAAATCATCCAATTATAACACAAGTGTAATAATACAATCGGAAATCAGTTTTGAAGACAGAAAGCTAAACAGCAGATTTGACATCTTATAGCATTTTGGTCACAACTGGAGCTACATTTATCGGATTGGGGTACACCTTATACCGTTTCGAATTTAAGCAAAAGGGTTACAACTTTCATGAAGACAACTTAACCCAGTTCATAGTTGATCTAGGTCGAATTTGAAAATTACATAACCCGAAGTTCATGGTCAGTCTGGTTGTCAGCACTAAATTCAAATGGCAATAACTCAAGCTACACAATTCCGTTTGAGCCGTTTTCAGATGCGTTGGAAAGATGAAACATAGGGATAAAAGTTTTGTGTTTTGGCCAAAGGCTGATTTGATACAGATCAAGGTGAAAAATGAAGCCAAACTTGTGAAATCTCAAAACTGTCCACGAAATGAGGCTTTTGGCAGTCAGGGGTATTTCAGTCATTTCACATCCTACAGTACTCCGATCAAGTTGAAATTTTACAGGAAGCTATATAACATCATTTTATATAATTTTCATGTTTTAACCTAAGCCTAATTCGGCTTCTATTATGGCCGAATGAAACTAGTCAGAACAGGGCAGTTCATCACTAACACAAGAGTACATAGAAGTTCATCAACCAAAACCCTAATCCAAACCCTTCATGCTAACCGAATGTTATATGCTACAAAACTAACAAGGTTTAACCATAAATTTACTTCCATAAACTAAGCATAGGTATTACTACATATGACCATCAAGAACAACCATCATTTCCAACAACCAAAGCTGAAATTTACACTATAAAACTGAAATTTACTATACCCACTACTAAAACCATGAAATCTACCTAACAAGCCATAACTTTCACTTGTAAACCAATAAGTAGCACAACCATGAACTAATACCATCCTTACCTAGAATTGGGGAAGCGCAACAACCCCTAGGAAACTTGAACCACCAAAACTCTCCACTCCAAGATGGCAATCCACCTTCCTAAGCAACTTCTATGGATTATTTGGTGAATCTATTGGTTAGTTTGCAAGATTGAACAAGAAATCAAGATACCCAAAGTTGAAGCTTTTCTCTTGTTCTCTCCAAGGAGCTCACGGCCTCCCTCTCTTTTTTGTCTTAATGTTTGGCTTTGTTTGTTTTCCTTTCATTTACTAACAACTTAGATATTTAAGTTAAGGTCAAAGATACTTTTTCTCCGCCAATCACAATTGAGCTTAGGAAAATCCTAGAAGCTCTAAGGTTCCTAATATCTTACTTTGCTAATCCTCACACTATGGCCCCAATAACGTTTAATCTTTGCAATTATCTCCATAGTTCACCAACTAGTTGTTAAAAATTATCGCACGTACCGCACTAGCGGGTCCCACGTTCAATATACACTACTAATGTCACATGAATTAACTTATAGCGGAAAATATCTTGAAACTTAATTCCCTTATAATAATAGCTAGAAAATTAATATAATAAAGGAAAGTATAGAAAATGTATGCACGGAATTAAATTAGGGCTAGAAAATAAGAAAAATGTCGAGTTCTCACCGTTTTTCCTTAACTCGCACGTACTAGGGTTTTCACTTATAATTCACTAACTTATTATTATTACTTCTAATCACACACTTTCTCTTATCTAAAACTCACTCTTAATCACTAAATTTAGTACACACTCTGTACCGATTACTCATACTACCAAAAGACGTAAAAACCCTAGTTTACCTTAACGATGAAAGTAAAGGGAAAACCTTTGGTTCTATGATTAATTGTAACTATTGAGGAAGTGAATGAGTAGTAAAGCTCTTGTAAAATAATGGATTCCAAATAAAAGGGACTTTTTATGAAAATATGAGGGATTTTACAAGTCCTCACAGTCACACTACCAAAATGCACGCAAAAACACACACCAAAACCCAAGTATGCACCAAAACCCTAACTTATGCCCCTCCTTTAGAAAAAATATAACTTGAGTTATCAAGATAAAAAATTTATATAACTTGGCTTGTTAAAAACTAGACTTCAAATACTAAGAATCTTTAGAAGACACCTCAAAGAGATTTAGTTCATAAGTTGGTCCAAATTGTGCCATAAGCTACTACAACATTCCTATGTTTACTTGTGCAGGGCAGAAATTTCAGTCTACTTTGCAAATTTTTTGGCATTTATAGAGATTGAATCAAACTCTGAATTTTATACCGTAGAAAACCCTATGAGTCTAGTTTCAAATGCAACAAACGGAACTCAATTCCGACTTTCCTATACGAAATTATAGCCAATTTCCCAAAGCTGCGCAGAACCTCCTGCGAAATTTCTAGATTTTCTAATAACTTAAGATTATGAAACTTTTCTTAACAAAATTCACTCCCTTGGCTCACATTCAACCAAGAATCTAAGGCAAGTAAGTTCAAATGAGAGCTATAAAGACAAGTAAAATTTCGGGGTCTCACATTTACTCACTTATTTTGAAGTGGTAAGTGTCAAGTGCATGAATTGTTGCTATATGCTGAATTGTTCCTTATTGATTGAGTATTTTGAAATTGTCGAGACGAGCATGTACTTTATCGCACTTGTTCTCTTTTAAGTGAATTTATAATTGAATTGTGTGAAGTGAAAACTATATTTGTGTTGAAATGATGTCGATTGGAATGAATCTCATCGACTTATAATTATGTTTGTGTTGAAGTGATATCGATTGGAGTGAATCTCATCGACTTATAATTGTATTTGTGTTGAATCGATGTCAATTGGAGTGAATTTCATCGACTTATACTTATAATAGTGGGGGACGCCCAAACTCATAAGTTAACCTTGTGACTTGAGCCGGCAAAAGCTTTTAAAGCATGATCTATTTGAGAGATCTTGCTTGGCATATTCGAGCAGTATTGTCTTTTCTAATCGACGTTCGGGCCCGGTTAGGAGGTGTAACGGTGGACAGAAGACGACTTGATTACTTTTGATTAGAATTTTGGGATGCAATTGATTAGTCGACTTCTAGTGGTTGTATTTTGGATAAAGTTGATGTACATTTGGTAACTTGTGATGTAAGATTTGAATATTTAGGTAAGGAAGTGACTTTTCTTTATTTTGACTTTTATTATTGGTGGTGTATCATTAAATTTAAATTTGACTTGGATCGAGTCCTGGCGAGAGATAAGCAGGTGTTCTACGGATACCCTTGCATTCGCCCTAGAAAGAAATGGGGGCGTCACAGTTGGTATCAAAGCTTAGACTTTAGATCTCTGTAGTGTATCCTAGGCTTGAAGTTTAGGATGCCAGACTGTGGGACTGGTTTGAAAGTTAAGTGACTGCTCGTACGGATGAAAATCAGAGCGCTAGATTTAGAGATCTATTTGGAAGATGTTTTAGAGGCTTTACACTTGAGAATAGGGATTAGATAACTTAGTTATACCTTAAGTTGATATTTGAGTGAGTTAGTGGCTTTAAGTTTCTATCCTAGAATCTGCGATTATTTTGTAGGAATGGAGAACGGAAATGGAGGTCATGCTGCTAACGGCAATGGAGCCACTAATGGTCATGTGGAGCCTCTTAGGCATATCTGTAACCGAGTGCTCGGTGGAGGACCTCGGCTTCTAATAGGTTTCCCTGTTGTCCGTGTAGGGAGACGTATACCTACCCTAATGATCTTGTATTGTCCATCGACGATGAGCGTCGATAGTTGGTGGCTAGTAATGGGGCATTACTTCAGGAGATAGAGGAGATGAACGCTATGGTGGAAGTCCAGGGTGCTAGGATCATAGAGCTCGAGGGGACAATGATAGATGAGCGGACTGGAGCTGAGGACGCTCGTTACGAGCTTCAGAGAACTAAGGCTCGACTCGATAGGGTAGTCGAGGAGGTCCGGGATCGGGCTGCTCATGCTGATAGAGGATGCGATAGAGGCTGTTGAGAGCCCGGCTCGTGAGGGCTCTCCTGAGGAGGAGCCTTTTGAGGAGGACCCAGAGGGGGAGGTCCCGCCTGACGGTCCTGCTGAGGATTAGGTTTGGAGTGATGAATCTTTTGACTTTTGTAGTTAGGATCAGCTGGGGTGGTACTAGTTGAAAGGCCATTGTATTTTGCTTAACTGTGTGGCCCATCTTTTGAAGTACTTGAACCTACTTTTGACGTGCATGACTAAATGTACTTTTTCGGCACCTGTGTGCTATATTTTTGTAAATGCCCCGAGAATTGCTAATTGTACGAATCTTGAAATGTTAATATATGCTAGTTGTTTTTATTTCAGATGTTTTTCACGTTGGCTTTTATTTTAATTATTTTCTCGCGTAATTATTTTATTTCTTGCATTTAGACATAACTAGGATCATGAACGGCCGAAGGAGTGGTAGGGGCCGAAGGCGTGGGACTAGGCAAACCCAGGCTCAAGGGGATGAACAAGAATCGGCAACTGGACCGAGCTAAGGGCAAGTGAACGAGGGGGATAATCAAGTGGCTATTGCCATTAACCGAATGACGGATATTTTAGAGCGGTTAGCCGAGCGACAGGATTCAGGACCTGTTAACCAACCAGGGGCTTAGGATAGAGGGGAGGATAGAGCCTTGTAGGGATTTTTGAAATTTGCCCAGCCTAAATTTATTGGGGGACCTGATCCCGAGTTAGCGGAAAATTGGCTAGAGAGAATGACCAATATATTTGCTACCTTAGACTATACCGATGAGAGACGAGTGATCTTTGCTGCCTTTCAATTTGAGGGTGCAACGCGTGCTTGGTGGGATGTGATAAAGGGAAAATGGAAAGAGCGCAGACCCCTTGGACCTGGGAAAATTTTATAAGGGAGTTTAATGAAAAGTTTCTCCCGCCTTTGATTCAAGAGAAACGGGAGGACGAATTCATAAAATTGAGATGGGGGGTTTCTAGTGTGGCCGAATATGAAGGGAAATTTACTAATCTTTCTAAGTACGCTCCGGAATTGGTGACTAATGAACGGAGAAGGATAAGGTGCTTTGTACAAGGACTTAATGCGGAGATTCAAAAGGGGTTAGCAGCAGCCCGAATCTCTACGTTCACTGAAACCCTAGAGAAAGCGCAGAGAGTCGAAAGTGCAAGGCTACAAGTCAAAGATTTTTATGCCAAAAAAAGAGGCGCTCCTAGTCATCCTCTTGGACAAGCAGATAAGGGTGTCCCACCTTCTAAAAAGGAAAAAGGAATGGGAGGAGTGGAGATACTTAGTACACCAAAAGGGACTCAAAACAGAGGAGGCCACAATGGACGAGATCAATCGAGAGGGACACCTCCAAGTAGTCAGGCTGTAGCTCCTCAATTTATTTGTGGTTATTGTAGTAAACCCAACCATACAGAGAATGAGTGCTGGAGGAAATCGAAAAAGTGTTTGTACTGTGGCAGTGCCGAGCATCAGCTCTCGAGATGTCCAAGTGTGCTGACGGGAAGAGTTAGTACTCAAAGGTCAGAGAAGTCGGCGTCTAAACAATCTAGTGCTAGAGGAAGTCGACCTAAGGTGTCGGCTAGGATTTATGCATTAGACTATCGGCAGGTTTCCGATTCCACTAAGGTCGTTGAAGGTATGGTTCTTGTTTTCCATTACTTAACTAAGGTTCTAAGTGGCCGTGGTACGACACACTCTTTTACAAACTCTAGGTTCATGAGTGGGGTAGAAGTGAGACCGATTAAGTTTCCCTATGACTTGGAAGTTAGAACGCTCTAGAGATCAAAGTTTGGTTACTAATTGGGCGAATAGAAATGGTGAGATTTGGGTTGGAGAGTATAAGTTGTTGATCAATTTGATAATCCTAGCTATTAAGAAGTATGATGTTATCCTAGATGTGAATTTCGAAGACAAAATTCCTTTTAAGGAGGGAAGGATGTGAGGACCCGAATTTTACTTACTTTTAATTCTATTTTACTGGTTTATTTAATTATTTATTCAGCCGTTTTTTCTGAATAATTTATTTCAACCATTTTAAATCCATTTACATTGAACAAGGTCTCACTTATATTTTTAAAACGTCCCGTTAGCAAAATTAATTTTCTGCGACTCGTTTAGTAAGGAATAGCGAATACACATTTTTCGAGACAATATTCGATCCGAGAGTGTAATAATCTTGGAGAATTAAGAATGATCAATAGTAGACTAAGAAAAATTAATTGAGGGATTAGATGTGAGTTAGTTAAAATTAAGCTTTTATCGCGTTCGCGTCGAAAATTTCTCGTAACTCGCGCCGGTGCGATTAATTGGAGATTTGAGTATGTGATACTAGACTCATAAGTATGAGTAGTTACAATATTAGAGGAAGTACCTTGGAGGATTAGTGCGTAAGTGTATCAAACGAGAGAGAAAGTGGTAGTACAAAACCCTATTTCGCACTATTGAGCGTTGATTTTTGTGCACACTTTATGGCTACCTTTTTCATTCTTTCCCTCCAAGCAATTAAACCACAAAACCCTCATCTCTCACCGACCAAGAAGAAAAGAAAAGGGAAGAAAGAAACTTCATCTCCTAGCTTCAATTTTACTTGCAAATCATCATCCAACTTCATAGATTCTTGGGTTTTCATTCCATCTAGGAGAAATGAGCAATCTTGTGGAAACTTTGGTGGAAAAATCTGGTCCTCATCTAGAGTTTAAAGGGGTAATCACTTTATCTCTTTAATCTTTCCATTTCTCCAAAGTTTATCGGTTAATCTTCATGGGTTTGAAACCCTAATCGCGTTTATAGGCTAGCGGACTTGAGGAACCATTTATCGCGCATTAAATCATAGGCTAGCTGTCTTGATGAGGCCTCTAGGTAGCTGACTTGAGGCTTGATTTTTTTATTATAGCTGTTTATGTGATATATAGTTTGATTATGGTTAGAAAATGGAGAGAAATCGAAGGAAAGTTGCGAAAGGAAGCTGGCCAAAATTCTGGTAATGTTGTTCTATTTTCATTTCAAAATTTTGATGCTCGATTGGCTGTTAAATTGATGGGTATATGTTGTATTATGTGTATAGAAAGTGTCTTTCAAAAATCGTATCGAATGGTTGCACAAAACTTGAGTTTTGGTAAAGATTCAAATCTAGAAAACGCCTAGCGGGGTGCTCGGGCAGTGGTTCTTTGTCCGAACATAACTTTTTGTACAAACGCTGAAATTGAGTGTCGTTTATGGCATTCAAAACTAGACATTTAGTGCTTTCCAACGGTATAAAATTTCTGTGACGCCCCCATTTCTCCCTAAGGCGAACCAGAGGGCATCCGCGGGACGCCTGCCCAACTCTCGCCAGGACTCATGGCAATATCCGTTCAAGCTTAGCACAATACTATTCAACAATACTAGATAAGTAAGAAAGTGCAGAAAACTTCCAAATTTAACAATATATATAACGATTATCCAATCCTTACATCAAATTCCCAAAATTTACATCAATACCCAAAATATACAACATTCAGATACATCAAATATCTAAAACATACATTAGATTCCCAAAAGTACAACCAATAAGAGGTTTAGCCAAAATACATTAGAAACCCTAAGCCAAAAGTGCACCAAAAGGGTTCCTCCAAGTCTCATTCCATGCCCAATCTTGTTAAGGAAAACAAATCTACAGGGTGAGCAAAACGCTTGGGTATACCCTAGGGGGGAGGTGATGTGATACCCTAAAAAAAAAAAGAAAAAATTGGCCGAAAGTTTTTTTCAGAGAATCCGGCCGTATATCCGGCCAGTTCTTGGTCGGATTGGCAGGGGATTTGGAAAATCTTGATTTCGCCGCTACCACGAATTCGGCCGAAAATCCGGCCAAATCTTGGCCAGATTGTGACGTGGCACTTTGGCAGCCAAGTTTGACTGGCTGATTTTCCTACGTTCTTATCTTGCTTCTTGGCTGATATTTCTTCATTTCTTCTCCTTGCTTGGCCGAGCTTCATGAGGGAGAAAAGAGAGAAAGAGAGCTTCATCTTGCACCATCCTTTCTTGTCCAATTCTTGAGTTTCAACCGTTAGTTTTGGAAACTACTCCATACAAGTGCTCACCAAGGAAGTTGTGTGACAGCCCTACCTTCCTCTAAGGCGAACCAAAGGGTTTGGCAGACCGCCTGTCCAACTCTCGCCAAGACTCGATCGCTCTCATCAAGTGAAATAAGATATAACCTCGAGACTAAGCGAAAAACAATTCCCAAACTTGAAACATATACTTACATTCATATCCATCTCAAACAAAAATACAATCCCAATTAGAACAAAAGCTTTAAGTTCTTACTACATCCAACCTTATCCAAACACTAGTGCGAGAACAATAAAAAAAATAAAATTTCAAAAAAACTAGACCAAGCTAGTCTGCACAGGACTCACGCTCTCGCTCGTATCCCCTGTAAGAAAAACAAAGCTAACGGAATGAGTTAAAAGCCCAGTGAGGTTCCATACACATAGCCAAATAATTAAACAAGGACATTAATCATGTAATAACAAGTAATCCAGAAAATATTTACAATATAAAGTAATGATAGTACATTCATTAAAAGGATACATGGTCACATGGAGCCCTTCGTTCATTCATTCCACCAACCATTTCCTTATTCCTCCAGCATTAAAAATAATTTCATTTGTAAGTGAAAACCCCTCCATTGTTCTTGCCATTCATTCATTCATTTCATTTTCCCCCTACTGGACACTGGCCAGTCTCCACCAGATTTCGTGGTCATATTCGAGTATACCAAACATTAACCCAGGGTCACCAATCGCCCGACCGAATCCGCTTCTGGCTCGAGTCGATCGGCAACAAAAGGCAAGGGCCCAGTTCAGCCGAAAGGCTTACATTCATGTACAAGTAGTATTTAAACATTTAATCATTGTTAATTTCACATTCATTTAGGTTGAATGCGATAAAGTACACACTCACCTAGCAAAATTCATTTTTAGAAATCATTGAAAACATTTAACATTTAATCCAACATTCATAAATAGTCACATAGTTGGAGCGTCTCCACATGTCATTGGAAACATAACGTACAAAGAACACTCACCTATTTAAGCAAAATAACGTCCAAAGTTTCTTTCCGGATAATACCCTCAATTACCAAGGAACCTTAATAATAACCAGGAGAAAATATTACAGTTAAACCATCCAAAGTTTAGGTGAACCAAAGAAAATCCAAATAACTACTAGTACAAAGTATAAGTATAGTTTTGGAAGTGAAAAGAGTACATTTAAACCAAAGGCCATGAGTAAAATATTTGTAAAACTTATGCTCGCTCGTTAAATTTTGAAATCTCCATTTGAGTCGAAGAAACGAAGAAAACGTATTTCTATTAGTCGTAAATATCATTTTTCCAAGGGTACAAGTTTCAGCCAGATTCTAACTTATATACCTCAAATAAAGAAGATTTGAATACCTTAGATGATTCAAGTTAGTTTCATCATCAACCCTTACTCAAGTCGCGAGTACATCTACCTAGCCCTCGAGTGCAAATTTGGGCAGCACGCCCTTTGTATTTACCTATTTTTCAGCCATTTATGGCTTCATTATTTTCCTCAATCAGCCCCCAAAATTACCCACAAATAATCTCATTACAATAGCCGTTCAATAGGCTAAAAGTCATTCCATTACAAAATCAAGCTAGAAAAGTGACCGGAAATAAGGTTTAAGACAAAGAACAAAATGACAGGTTTGATGTCTTTTAGCGTATTGGTCACAACTAAAGCTACACCTATCAGATTGAGGTAAAATTTATACCATTTTGAAGCTAAGACAAAGGGCTACAACTTTGATGAAGACAACTCAGCCCGGTTCACAGTTTATCTAGGTCGAATTTACAGATTACCGATCCCGAATTTCACTGTCAGGCTGGTTAACAGCATTGGGTTCACATGACAATAACTCAGGCTACAAAAGTCCGATTGAGGCATTTTTGGATGCGTTGGAGAGCTAAAACATAGGACTACAACTTTAATGTTTTGGCCAAATACTAATTTGATATGGATTAAGGTGAAAAAATGAAGCCAGAATGATGAAATGTCAACTGTCCGCAAAACTCTACCTATAGCAGTCAAGGGTATTTTTTGTCATTTCACGTGATACAGTGCTCGGATTGAGATGAAATTTTACAGACAGCTATAAATTATCATTTAATACAACTTTTATGTTTTAAGCTAAATCCAATTCAGCCTCCATCATGCCCGAATGAAACTGGTCAGAACAGGGCATCTTAAGGATTTAAAGCTGGAATTCAAGACATTCAAGGTCTAACCTATTATTCATGTATAGAACCACTACTCCCACTTCCTATCTAAGATTATTCACATCATATTCTATCTAAACAATAAGAAATATAACTAACCAATTCAAAACCCTAACTCACAAATCCACCATAATCATCAAATTGACTTAAATAGCTATCGTAGGCCAAGAATACAAGTTGCTACATAAACTTAAGCAAGATTAAAGGAAAGAAATATGATGGACAGCCAATATACCTCACTAAGATGCTTGTAAGAGACATCCACCACATCTCCTTGTAAACTTTTAGCACACCAAGCTTCCCAAGTGCTCAAAGAAAGGATTAATCGGTTTAGATTCTTGATTTTTCACTCAAATAAGCTAAAATCCCAAAGATAAAATGAGGTTTTCTTCTCTTGTTTTTCCCTCTCAAGGTTCAGCCACCATAACTGAAAAATGAAGAAGAATGAAGTCCAAGAAAGGTTAAGAAGCTTGGTCTTAGTTTAGGTCAAAGATGGTTGGATTGCTTCCACTTGTCACCACAAGGTTTCATCTTGAATTTTTTCTTCTTTTCCTTGGTTTTATAAGTCAAAAATTTTGGCCATATTGAGCTGATAAGGGGCTGATATTATGCACTAATAACAATGAGATGAAGTTAAGAAAGTGGTGGTCAAGTGGTGTGTTCAATCGGTAGTGAACGGTACACGTCGGCTCACACCGTTTTTCCTCAACTCGCACGTACTAGGGTTTTAACTTATAATTCACTAACTTATTATTATTACTTCTAATCACACACTTAATATCATCTAAAACTCACTCTTAATCACCAAATTTAGTACACACTCCGTACCGATTACGCACACTACGAAAAGACGTGAAAACCTTAGTTTACCCTAACGATGAATGAAAAGGAAAAACTCTTAATTCTATTCTTTATTCCAACCCTTGGGGATGTAAATGAGTAGTATAGCTATTATAAGATAATGGATTTCAAATAAAAGGGACTTTTAAGAAAAATATGATGAATTTTACAATTCCATAGATTAAAATTAGGGTTTCGACTAAAATATGAGAGATTTAAGAAAACATGTTAGTCACAAGTAAAACTAGGGTTTTGAGTACAAGTAGGGTTTCTAATCTTTAAAACAAAAAAATGTCTTAAAACAAAAAATAAAATATAGAAACCGTAATAACCTAAAAGTCGAGGTATCACAAGTTGGAAGGAGTTGATGGAGTAATTTTGGAAGGGCAAGCTCTAAGCTATCATTTTCTTGAGGTTTCAAGGTAATCTTTGCTAGAAATCCTTTTCTACTAGTAATATGCTAGATATTTGTGATTTCGAGTTGCAAAATATGTGGTTTATGAGGAATATTGTGGGTTGAAGTAGTGATTGAGGAATTTTCTATTTTATAGTGAATTTTCTGCCCTTATGTGATGATTGAGGCTTGGCCATGTTGTGAGGGGTTGCTATATGAATTATTGAGGTACTATGTGCTAGATGGCCTTGTCTAAAAGAATTTCCAACTTTTGTGCATCAATTCTAGTTTTAGGGTTTCGAATTGGGGCTTAATTGTGATTGATTTTGGAGCTATCAATTGGCTCAAATTGAAGGAGTATTGTGGCCTAATTAGGTATGTTGTATGGCCTATGATTTGTATGTGTAATTGTGATTGAATTGAGATGTGATTGGTGATGTATTGTAGGATAGGAAAGTGTATGAAGAAATTAAGGGAAAGTGCTGTCCAATCTTTGAGAGCATTTGATTGCTTTGAGTTTGAGTTAACTCTTGGTAGAAATGAAGGGCTTGGACTTGATCGAGGAAACTGTCTATGATGGATGGATCATGAGCTGTGGTTGGTGAGTGATTCCAAAACTGTTTCCAAAGTTATTTTTGAACGATTTCTTGCACTGTTTACTCGATTGCATATCATGTGTGCTTGCATGTGAATTCATGACATGATTTGGCTCCAATGAGTTCTTGGGAAGTCTTGTACTTAGAACCAACGTCTCCACCACTGTTTATTTGGAGCACAAATAGCTCCCTATTACTATTTGACTGTTACTGGATCTGTTTGAGCGTTGGATGTTTAAGTACAATGATTTTACTGGCTCACAAGAGCAATAAATGTACATTTGATTACTGATTCATGACATCATTGAAATGAACTATTGTAAAACTTATTTGATTACTGATTTTTACTGAACACTCGCTGAGTTTCTAGCTCACCCCACAATATTTTCTTCCCCCCACAGAGCTCGAGGGAAAGGAAGTACGTGTAATAAGTTATTAATGTATCTGGAAGATTATCTCATGTGTATTTTGCTTTTTGATTCACTTGTGGTATGTAATTCGTGGAACTTTGGAAGATGTAATATTGAGACTGATATCGTAATTGTAATTATTTGGGAACTGAGAACTTTTGTCTTATTCGGGGAATTGTACCACTATTTGAGATTTGAATGTAATTGTACCACTATTTGAGATTTGAATGTATGTACGTATACGTTCTAAGTTTGGAAAATGTTATTTCGTTTATTATTAAGGTTGTACCCTATGTTATTGGATGTGAGTGATGAAATTTATTTGAGAACTGTAGTGAGTCCCGGTGAGATTTGGGCAGACGGTCTGCCGAACCCTTTAGTTCGCCTTAGGGGAAGGTGGAGCTGTCACAGTTGGTATCAGAGCTTAGGCTTCAGATCTCTGTAGTGTATCCTAAGCTAAAAGTTTAGGGTGCTGGACTGTGGGACTGATTTGAAAGTTAAGTGACTGTTTGTAGGGATGAAAACCAGACAAAAGGTATTAGAGTGATTCGTGGTTTTTGATTGATTTTCGAGGACTTTCTTGGCCTGATTAGTACGAGTTAGAATGTCAAGGACGATATTTTCTCAAGGGGGAGAGATTGTGATAAGAACGTAGGAAAATCAGCCGGTCAACTGCCAAAGTGCCACGTCATAATCCGGCCAAGATCTGGCCGGATTCGTGGCACTGGCGAAATCAAGATTTTTCCAAATCCCCCGCCAATCCAGCCAAGTATCCGACCAAGAACTGGCCGGATATACGACCGGATTCTCTGAAAAAAACTTCCGGCCAATTTTTTTTTTCAGGGTATCACAATCTCTCCCCATTGAGAAAATGTCGTCCTCGACATTCTAACTAGTACTAATCAGGCCAAGATAGTCCTCGAAAGTCAATCAAATACTACGAATCATTCTAATCCCTTTTGTCTGGTTTTCATCCCTACAAACAGTCACTTAACTTTCAAATCAGTCCCACAGTCCGGCACCCTAAACTTTTAGCCTAGGATACATCACAGAGATCTAAAGCCTAAGCTCTGATACCAACTCAAACGAATACACTTAATGTACATGATTAAACACTTGAAAAACTTTACAAATCAAAACGTGATACTTGATTAAAAGGCAATTAGGGTTATGATTACAAAAGAACGTTTACACTAGCTCGACCCTTTCTTCAAAATCACGGTTCAAAAGTGTTGTCCCCTGTAAGAAAAACAAAGATAATGGGAAGGGGGTGAGCTTACGCTCAATGAGGTACCAAAATAAAAGTAATCACGAATCATGGCACGTTTGCCCAAGGATCTAGCGAGGATGTCCAACGCTTGGAATTGCGGGATCTAGAACCAAACGGACGACACGATTTGATTCAAGACGGTAGACGACACTCCGATGAAGGTGAATACTCCAGGGGAATAGGTCGGTAGAACAATCTAGGACAGGACGCAAGACTGCTCAAAACCCTTGCCAAAGCAAGTAAAGGGGTCGAATCTCTCGACTGATGTGTGCACGGACCTTGGCCCACCAATGACCCAGTTCAAGTACCATTGGGCCCAGTCACATGTGCACGGGCTAAGCAATTCAAGGAACGTTCAAGACCAACATGGAGTTCACTAAGATATTGAGGGCTTGGAGAGAGACAATCGAGTCGTTTACACCATGATCCAAGTCCACGAAGAGTCAAGCGGGCCACCAAGCAAATAAGGCCTTAGGCCCCATCAATTAGTTAGCAATTAGTTAATGATTAAGTAAGAGCATGGGCCGGCCCATCTTGTTCCAAAAACATGGGCCGACTTTTTCCTTTTCCTAGCCTTTAGGGTTTTAGTCACTTTAGCCTATAAATAGGCTTGCTTTGTAAGGTTTAAGGGAGACGTTTTATCAATAAAGTTTTCAAAAAAATGGATGAAAGAGTTTAGGAAAATTTCCTAAAAATGGATGAGAGAATATATGAAAGTTTCCTAGAATGGATGAGAGAATATAGGAAAGTTTCCTAAAATGGATGAGAGATTATAGGAGAGTTTCCTAAAATGGATGGGAGATTATAGGAGAGTTTCCTAAAATGGATGAGAGAATGTAGGAGAGTGTTCCTAAAATATAGGAGAGAATGTAGGAGACTGCCCCAAAATATAGGAGAGTGTCCAAGTGAAAACAAAGAAACCCTAGCGCAAATGAAACCCTAGCCGCAAGTAGACACCCTAGCCGCAAGTAGAAAACCCTAGCCGCAAGGAAAACCCTAACAAGAGAAGGAAACCCTAGCAAGATAAGGAAACCCTAGCAGCCGTCACGTTATTGTTCTTGCTGCCCAAGCAACAACCAATTAACGAGACAGATTTGGGAGCAACGTTGAAACACCAACAAACCAGAATTTTTTTGATGCACAAACGACTCAAACGCAAGAAACAAGTTGTGGACAGAAATTATCAACAAACTAGACACAACACAAAGGAGATAACACACTAACAGATTTTGTGGTCGGATGAACAGTAACGTGAACAGTGCCGGATAAACAGTAGCGGGTGAACAGTGTCGGATGAACAGTAGAACAGTAGGGTGAACAGTGTCGGATGAACAGTGACGTTTTTTTTTTTTTTCTATAAAACAAGGCAGCGGAGAAATAAGGAAAACTAGGACAAGACTACGGATATAACGGAAGATACCTCCACCAAAGCTCTGAAGCCAACTGATACGTTCCTCGATCAACACGTTTCGAGACACGTAGCACGTTTGCCCAAGGATCTAGCGAGGATGTCCAACGCTTGGAATTGCGGGATCTAGAACCAAACGGACGACACGATTTGATTCAAGACGGTAGACGACACTCCGATGAAGGTGAATACTCCAGGGGAATAGGTCGGTAGAACAATCTAGGACAGGACGCAAGACTGCTCAAAACCCTTGCCAAAGCAAGTAAAGGGGTCGAATCTCTCTCTCAAGAAGAATCGAAAATATGCAAAACTTTATTGATAAAACGTCTCCCTTAAACCTTACAAAGCAAGCCTATTTATAGGCTAAAGTGACTAAAACCCTAAAGGCTAGGAAAAGGAAAAAGTCGGCCCATGTTTTTGGAACAAGATGGGCCGGCCCATGCTCTTACTTAATCATTAACTAATTGCTAACTAATTGATGGGGCCTAAGGCCTTATTCGCTTGGTGGCCCGCTTGACTCTTCGTGGACTTGGATCATGGTGTAAACGACTCGATTGTCTCTCTCCAAGCCCTCAATATCTTAGTGAACTCCATGTTGGTCTTGAACGTTCCTTGAATTGCTTAGCCCGTGCACATGTGACTGGGCCCAATGGTACTTGAACTGGGTCATTGGTGGGCCAAGGTCCGTGCACACATCAGGATTACTGTGGATCCAACTAAGGTAGAAGCCGTTTCTAAGTGGAAACAACCAGAAAATCCTACCGAAATTTGGAGTTTCTTAGGGTTAGTGGGGTATTACTGCTGGTTTATCAAGGACTTTTCTAAGATCGCGAAACCCCTAATCGAGTTGACTAAGAAGTATGACAAGTTCATATGGGATCTTGAATGCTAGAAAGGGTTCCAAGAGCTGAAGAAGTGTTTGACCGAGGTACCTATATTAGCATTGTCGAATGGAGGAGATAGTTTCATGGTTTATACAGATGCTTCAAAAGATGGGTTGGGATGTGTGTTGATGTAAAACGAAAAAGTAATTGCATATGTCTCCCGTAAGTTGAAACCTCATGAGCAGAATTACCCGACCCATGACTTGGAGTTAGCTGCAGTGGTGTTTGCCTTGAAAAAGTAGAGATATTATCTGTATGGGGTGACATTTGAGGTTTTCACAGATCATAAGAGTTTTAAGTATTTATTTTCCCATAAGGAGTTGAATTTAAGGCAACGTTGTGAGGATCCAAATTTTTATTTATTTATTTATTTATTTTTATTTTATTTTACTAGCATATTTATTTATTTAATTATTTATTTATTTGTTCCAATTAATTTATTTCATTCATTTTAATTACATTTGCATGGTACATTGCCTCAATATTATATTTTAGCACATTTGTCTTTAAAGTTAATTTTTCTTCCGCTCGATTAGTGAGAATTAGAGAAAACACATTTTTCGAGGTAATATTCGGTTCGAGAGTGCAGTGGTCTTGGAGAATTAAGGGTGATCAATTATAGACTAAGAAAGGTTAATTGAGAGATTAGAAGTGAGTGAGTTGAATTAAGCTCAATTAGGAGTACTAATGGGTCACTATTCATTTGTTGACTTTTGCACCAAAGATAGCTTTATGTCACTTCATCCTTTTCATCAAGTCACATCACCCAAAAGGCTCACCAACCCTCTCTTCTTCCCTCCCCTTGGCCGGCCACTCTCCTCTCCCATTTAGCAAAAATTTCAGCTAGCATCTTCTTCATTTTGCTCCCAAAAACTTGATCCAATCTAGCCCATTCTCTTGGATTATCATCAAGCTTAGTAGGAGTCTTGAAAGAGGAGAGATTCTTGGTGGTTTAGAGCTTGACTTCTTGTGGTTTGGCCTACTACTCTTGGAGGAAAGGTAACTCTCCAAAACCCTCATTTTCTTCCAACTTATGGTTAGTTTTTAGTTAGTTTTAACTAGTTTAGCTTGGGTTGTTGACGGGTTCCATGAACCTTGACTTTAGGTAGATATCTTGAGGAAGATTCTTAGGTTGTGACCTTGAGGATTTCTTGTTTGTTTGGTTGATATTGTAGTGATTTATAGCTTGGTTTTGGTATGAAGATTTGGAAAGAAAATTTGAAGAGAAAATGGTGCAAGAACTGTCCGATTTTTGTTGATTCATTTCCCTTATGTTAATTTCGAATTTTGTGGTTATATTGATGTCAAAATGCATGTTATATGTTGGGGTATATATATGTAAATTATCCCCTGCTCATCTTAGTCCGTATCTTTTGATGATTACAAAACAAATGGATGTCACTAATATTCCCTAAATAGATGTTTTCAGATTTGGAGCAAAACAGGCTAACAAATGTTGAAGCATGTGTCGGACGCACAAAAAATCTGCATTGGCCGTCTGACAACCTTCGAGCAACTTCGGACGCATAAGGAACTCACTCTCGGACGTCCGAAGATAATAAGCCAAGTTCTCTAAACTCGCTGACTTCGTTCGGACGAACATTACCTGAATACCGGACATCCGACAAACGGTGCGACACTTCGGACGCAAAGTATTGAAGCACCGGACGTCCTAAACATTTCAAGAAAACTTCTTGAACTCACTATGTGATGCCCCGAAAAGTATGAGTGTGAGAACCCGAAAATTTTCTAATTTTCTAGGGTTTATTTTTTAAACGCCCGCCTTTTCTACATTTTCTTGATTAGAAAAATTCCCCAGATAAAGTTTATGAGCAAAGATAGTTTTAAAATGATTTTTCTAGTATCGGTTAGTTTTTGAGAAATTAAGAGCGTATTTTGAACGTGGGACCCGCAAGTGCGGTAAATGCATTATATTTTTGATAGCTTGTTGGAATTTTGTATTAAGTGATATTATTTTACAATGTGTTAAGATATTTGTATTGGAGAGACAAAAAGATAAGTTTTGTACCAAAAAGGTGACAAGTGTCACCATAAGATTTAGTCTTGACATTTGACTTACTATTCCATCTTTTACCATTTACCATAATAACTTCAAAAAATTGACCAAAATATCTTCATTTCTAAGCTTCATATGGCCGAACCTCTCTTGACAAGAAGAAGAAAAAACACTCTCCAAGTTCTTGATTTCATCTTGCTCCAAATCATCAAAACAACTACTTAATCTTACTTTTGTTCCATAAAACCTCTTCACTTAGTGTTTGTAAGGTGTTTGGTGAAGTTATTTGGAAATCTAAGGAGACCTATTGTTCTCTCTCTCTTGTTTAAAGGTAAGTCATGAAGTACCACTCTCCTCCCTCTAGTGATGCTTAATTGATGATTAGTGGTGGTATAAGGTGCAACTTTATGGATTATTTCTTGGTTTTGGTTGAATTGGTGAAGTTTTATTATTTTTGGGATTTTTCTGTTTTAATACAAGCATGATTGTGTGGCTATGTATGATGATGGGAACTGATGTTTAATGACTCTAGGAGGTGGAAAAAGTGGAAGATTGCAATTAATTTCTGTTTTGGAAGAAATCTGGAAAATTAGGGTTCTTGGTTCTTCATTCTGTCCGAAATTTTTGGTCCTAGATAGAGGCCGAATTGGCCTTGGCTTAAAACATGAACGTTGTAGGGAATGACAATTTAGAGGTTCCTACAAAATTTCAGGTCAATCGGAGTAGTGTATCCTGAGAAAAGTCGAAATTACTATTGCTGTTCTGGTTCTACCCGAAATTGGGATTTGCGTCTGTAATGGGTTCTTTTGGTTGAGAATGCTTCTGAATTGGTTGTTGACGCCTTCTGATGAAATTTATCCCTGTTTCTTAGCTTTCAGCTGGTTTTGGAATTTCTGGATTTGGACTTGGATAGCCTGATTTATGATGTTTCCGCTAGAATGCATTCTGTGAATCTGTTTTTGTGATTCTGGTATGGTATCTTGCATTTTTGACCTGGTTACACTCGAAACTGGGTTGAGGGACCTTCTGTAATGTTGTAGCCCTATCTCTTAGCTTCGAAACGGTGTATCTTGCACCTTCATCCGACAAACGTGGTGCCTTTGGTGCCATTACCGGAAAATGATGTCAAAACCTATTTTTCTGGTTTTGAGCTTAACTTTCATTTCCGGACTTTTCCCTAACTTGACTTGTACTAGTACTACTTGGAGCTTGCTGAATGGCTATTGGATGAACTTTTTGTTGTGTGTGTACCTTTGGGTTGGAATGAGGAAATAATGAAGCCATGATGACTGGAAAAGTTAGCAAATTCAGGGGAAGTGCTGTCCGAACTTTGAAGGGATTTGTTTGCATTGAGTTTGTGATCTAAGACTTGGGTTTGAGCAAGGCAATGTTATATGCTGGATGATTTATGAGCCGTGGAGGTGAGTGACCCTAAACTATTTCCAAAGTACTTGTGAAATGTTTCTTGCATTATTTACTCGATTGCATCTCATGCGTGCTTGCATGTGAATTCATGATATGATTTTGGCTTCAATGAGTTCTGGGAAAGTCTTGTGCTGGACACCAACGTCTCCACTCTGTTTGTGGTTCATGTTCATGTTTATCTGGAGCTCAAAAAGGGGCTTCCTCTCTCTGTTCGTGTGTTATGCTCTATTTGAGCGTTGGGTGTTCAAGTGCTATGATTTCACTGGCTCACGAGAGCAATAAACGTACATTTGATCTTGGAATCATGACATCATTGAAATGCATTATTGTGAAATATATTTGATTTCTGATTTTACTGGTTACTCGCTGAGCTTCTAGCTCACCCCAAAAATATTTTATGCCCCTCCACAGGGCTCAAAGCGAAGGAAGGACTTGTTGTGCTTATTCACATGTCTGGATGGCCTATATCTTGTACAGTTTGGAGTTGGAATCATTTTATGTATAGTTGGGAATTGTTTCCGCTGCATTTGTGACATGTAATTATTGGAGACTTGGATGTATATTTGTGGACCATGTGATGTATATTTGAGGTTTATTCTTGTAATTCATTTGAGGACCTTAGTGAACGACTGAGTCCCGGCGAGAGCCGGGCAGGCGGCCCGCCGAACCCTCTGGTTCGCCTTAGGGGGAGGTGGGGCTGTCACACACTACCTGCGATCGGAGGCGAAAAACCTGCCTATCGGACGTCCGACACCACCAACGACTAGTTGACTCTTCAACTGCCTTCTATCCGTTGACAGCATTAATTGGAGTACTTTTTGGTCCCTTATAAATAGAAAAAGTCAACCACTTCAGAAGTACTTTTGCACATTGAGACTACATCAGATCTTGAGTGATTCAAGTGTGAGAATACTCCAAAAAGAAGATTTGTACTCTTAGTTGTGTAATTTTCAATAAGCTTTTTAAGTGTGTTTTAATTTCTTCAATAGTGTAACTTAGTGAGGGTTATCCGAGAGATTGTAAAACTTCCTTGCCTGATCAAGTGAGGCTTGGGGCAAGGAGGAAGTGATCCTTCCTTTGTACACAAGAGATTGGTTGTAAGTTGATCAACTTGAAGAAGCTTGCTATATAAAGTGATATTCAAACTCAAGTCGTGTTTGAAACTTGGTTTGCTATTCTATCTTTTTACTTACTGTCTTGCAATATAAACTGCTTATTTCTTCTACTCACAAGCACTTGTGCTTATTCATTAATTGTTCCTTTGTGAGGTCCTTTAGAAAAAGAGGGCAAGTTCTCGAAAAAGTGACTCACATCTTGGCTAGTTTTTAAACCACCTAATTCACCCCCCTCTTAGGTTGTCTTCGATCCTTACAATTGGTATCGGAGCTTGGTCTCCTAGAGATTAAGCTCAATCGGCTTTGGAGTAAAAATGACAACCAACAATGCCATGTTCTTTGAGGGACAATCAGTCACTAGACCTCCAATGTTCAATGGATCAAATTATGTGAGTTGGAAGGAGAGGATGATTATTTTCTTACAATCTATTGATATTGAGCTGTGGTTTATTGTCAATAAAGGTCCATATGATGCCTCTATTATTGATGAAGATACAAATAGGCCGAGATAAAAAATAAGAAGTGAGTTGACTGCTGAACATAGAACTCATCTCACTCTAAATGCCAAGGCGATGAATGTACTATATAGTGCTTTAGATTCAAATGAGTCTATTAGAGTCAATGGCTGTAAATCTGTAAAAGAGATTTGGGATAAACTTAGAGAAATCCATGAAGGAAGTGAGAATATAAGATAACAGAAGAAGTCCATTCTGGTCACTAAGTATGAATCTTTTAAGACGGAACCTCATGAAAACATTGACAAGATGTATTGTAGATTCAATGATCTTATTAAGGATTTAGAAGTGCTTGAGCAGAATTACTCTCTAGGTGAGAAAAAGAAAAAAATTCTGAATGCCTTATCGAAGAATTGGGAGAGTAAAGTGACTGCCATTGAGGAAGCCAAAGATCTAAATACCTTATCTATTGAATCTCTTATTAATTCACTGACTTCTTATGAGCTAAAACTCAAGTCCAAGGTGCAGGAAAAAGAAGACACAAAGGTGAGAAAGAATATTGCTCTGAAGGCCTCACAAGATGAAAATGATACAGCCTCCCTGGATGGAGATGACATGGAAGGTGATGACAATGATATTGCACTCATCACACGAGGCTTCAAAAGAATATTCAGCAAGAAAAGATTCAGAAAAGGTGGACCTAGCAATTCCTTTCCGAATCAGTTCAACAACTTGAGAAACAAAGGGAAGCTAGAGTTCAACAAAAAGCAAACTGATAAGTGCTTTGAATGCGGCCAACCTGAACACTATGCAAATGAGTGTCCAATGAAGAAAAAGAAGGAGAGCAAGGTTGAACGAAAATCATAGTTCAACAACTTTCAGATCACCTGGAATGACTGAAATTCAGAAGGTGAAGTCGAAGAAGAAGAGAAATCTGCCCAAATGACTTTCATGGCCATTGGTGATGAAGAGGTAACCACATGTAACTCTCAAACTGATAGTGATAGTGAATCTGATGATGATGTTAATTCGTTTTTGGAAAAAATGCACAATAGTTTGAAGGAATCCTATGTTAGAAACAAGGAACTAAAACAGAAAATTAACTTTCTGATACAGGACAATGCAAACCTTTTTCGACAAAACAAATATCTGAGAAATGAAAATGAGAACTTGAAAAGGATTGAAAATGATTTGCATGCTGAAGTTGATAGAAAAATAAACTTCTGTAATATACTCAGAAATGAACAAAGCAACTTGAAAAGAAGAATGGATGATCTTAGTCAGGTGCTTCAACATAAGAAACATAACTGTTTTCAATGGAATGACGCAAAACCTCATTTTGGTACTCATCAGATAAGACTGAATCAAAATGCAAATGAGTTTGCTATCCATAAGAAAAGGCAAGTCAGATTTATTAAACCTGTTCATTTGAATAATTCTTTTACTGAATGTACTTCTGTGTCAATTTGACCACATAAAAAGTAATTGTTATGTAAGAAAAAATATGAGAAATGGCATGAGATGCATGTGGATGGTTAGACATAATGTTAACTCTCAAGAACCCAAAAAATAAAGAGTACCAAATATTATCTTGTGGATCTCTGTGTATGTGAACCTGGTGAACACTGCTAAGGAATCAAAGTGGTTCATAGATAGTGGATGCTCAAGACATATGACTGGTGATACATCACAGTTCACCAAGCTCAAGCTAAAAGCAAGCGAAAATGTAACTTTTGGAGATGACAACAAAGCCAAAACTGTTGGAATTGGTGATGTTGGTAAGAATGGTCAAACCTTTGTTCACAATGTTCTTTTAGTCGACAATTTGAGCTACAACTTGCTAAGTGTTAGTCAATTGTGTGATAGGAATCTGTTTGTATTATTTAAAAAGCATGAATGCCTTATTCTTAACTCAAAATTCAACACTGTTTTCAAAGGAAAAAGAGTAAATGACATTTATGTAGTTATCCTTGAAAAAGTTGATTCCTCTAGCCTTAGTTGTCTCAAAGCAGCAAATGAGGACCTCTGGCTGTGGCATAGAAGGTTTTGTCATTTCAATATGGATTTGCTAAAAGAAATTTCCAAAAAGGAACTTGTTAGAGGGCTTCCAAAAATCAAATTTGAAAAAGACCGAATCTGTGATGCTTGCCAATTTGAAAAACAAGTCAAGGTATCTTTTAAAGCCAAGAAATGTGTTTCTACTTCAAATCCTCTAGAACTTTTACATCTTGATCTATTTGGTCCTACTCAAACCACAAGCCTAGGTGGCAAAAGATTTTGTCTTGTTGTTGTTGATGATTATTCTAGATATACTTGGGTAATGTTTCTTACACACAAAGATGATGCTTTTAAAAACTTTGTTTCACTATTTACAAAAGTTCAGAATCTGATCGATTTGAAAATCATCAAAATAAGGAGTGACAATGGCTCAGAATTTCGTTTCTATGGTTTTCCAGAATTTTGTGACAACAATGGTATTACACATGAATTTTCTATTACAAGAGCCCCCTAACAAAATGAGGTTGTTGAAATAAAAAATAGAACTCTTCAAGAGGCTGCTAGAACCATGCTTAGTGAATGTAATTTGCCAAAGTATTTTTGGGCTGAAGCTATAAACACAGCCTGCTATACCATGAACAGAGTATTTTTAAGACCAATTTTGAACAAAACTTGTGATTCCCCACCTTCCCCTAAGGCGAACCAAAGGGTTCGGCGGACCGCCGGGGCCGGGACTCAGTCAAACCTCAAATAAAACCACAGGAACAATCATAATAACACTCCAAAACTTAAAACCAAACTTATATACATTTCTATCTCAAAAGGGAGTACAAACTCAAATATACAAAATGTTCTTAATTCTTCATACATCCAACCCGTGCCAAGTGCTAGGCGAGAGCCATTACACAAGAAATTTCAAAGAACTAGACCAAGCTAGTCTATACAGAGCTCTCGTCCTTGCTCGCCTTCCCCTGTTAAGGAAAACAAAACTAAAGGAATGAGCTTAAAAGCTCAGTGAGGTTCCGAACACATAATCAAACGATAAGTCCACTTAAAGCGATAATCAAACAATAGGACCAGCAATAAGTCAAGAAATATTTACAATATAAAGTGATAATAACACATTCATTAAAAGGATACATGCTCACAGGGAGCCATTCATTCATTCGTTCATTCATTCTCCTTTCATTCCCTTATTCCCCCAATCATTTGAAAATGCATTTTGTAAGTAAAACCCTGCATTTGCATTGACATTCGTTCATTCATTTCATTCACCCCCTCCTGGACGTTGGCCAGGCTCCACTAGACTACAAGGTAATACTCGAGTATACCAAAAATTCACCCAGGGTCACCATATCGCCCGACCAAGTCCGCTTCTGGCTCGAGTCGATCGGTAACGAAGGGCAAGGCCCAGTTCAGCCAAAAGGCTTACATTCATGCGCAAGTAACGTTTCAATCATTGAATCATTGAAAATTTCATATTCATTTAGGTCGAGTGCGATAAAGTACACACTCGCCTAGAAAAATCGTTTTAGCAATCATTGAAAGCACTTAACACATTATCAAATAATTACAACAAGTCATAAAGTCAAAGAAAGTATAGCAAACAAGGAACACTCACCTATTTAAGCAAAATAACGTCCAAAGTATCCTTCCGGACAATACCCTCAATCACCAAGGAACCCTAATAATAACCAAGGAAAAATATTACGGTTAAACCATCCAAAGTTTAGGTGAACCAAAGAACATGAGTAAAATATTTGTAAAACTTTGAAATCTCTATTTGAGTCGAAGTGACAAAGAAAATGTATTTCTATTAGTCGTAAATTTCATTTTTCCAAGGGTACAAGTTTCGGCCGAGTTCTAGGTATATAAGAAGATGCAAATATCCTAGATGGTTCAAGTGGTATTCGTCATCGAATCCTTACCTAGTCCTCGAGTGTAAATTTGGGCAGCACGCCCTTTGTGTTTACCTATTTTCCAGCCATTTATGGCTTCATTCTTTTCCTCAATCAATCCCAAAGTTACACAAAAAATAATCTCATTTCAATAGCCATTCCATAGGCTCCAAGTCATACAAGTACAAAATCAAGCTAGGAGCATGTGCGGAAATGAAGGTTGAGTTGGAAAACAAAAGACAGATTTGACGTTGTTTTAGGTAACGGACACAACCGAAACTACGCTTATCGGATTAGGGTACAATTTATACCATTTCAAAGCTAAGACAGAGGGTTACAACTTTTATGAAGACAACTCAGTCCAGTTTGTAGTGTATCTAAGTTAAAATTCCAAATTACAGAACCAGCATCTCACATTCGGGCTTGTTAACTGCACTATGATTCAACGACAATAACTCAGGCTGCTGAAGTCCGATTGAGGTGTATCTTATGGCGTTTCGAATCCAAGACATATTCCTATATTTATTATGAAGACCTCCAAAGCTAAATCATGCATTTTCAGAGTCAAAAATTGAAATTCCCACGAAGATAGAAAACTGTCCGTGAAAATAGGGGTTATGGGCAGTCAAGGGTATTTGGGTCATTTCATAGGATATGTTGCTCCGATTGAGCTGAAATTTTTTAGGTAACTATAAAATATCAATATCTACAATTTTTATGTTTTGTGCTAAGGCTAGTTCGGCCTCGAACATGGTGAAATAGAACCGGGCAGAAGCAGGGCAGGTTATCATCCAAGCTGGAATTTATGCTTACAAACCAGAAATTTCTTTAGGCCAAGTAAACTAACATCTAAACACTAGCTATTTCACATATCAAAGCTATCAAACCATAACTAATCATTAATCTTCATATTAGGGCAGAAAATTCACCAAGAAACTGAAATTTTCATAAACCTACTTCAACCTATATAATTCTCTCACAAAATTTCTAATTCAACAACTACAACCACAAATTGCCCATTAATTGAAGTAAAGATGGAGTTTCTTGACAATTTACCTTTACAACTCAAGAAAGATAGTAGCTTAGGTTTCTTTCTCCCAAAACAACTCCACCAATAGTTTTAAACCTCCTTAGTGAGCACTTGTATGGAGTAGATTCAAGTTTGGTTGGTTGGAACTCAAGATTTGAGCAAATTTGGAAGCTAGAAATTGAAGAAGCTTTCCTTGTTTTACTCCTTAGAACAGCCGGCCAAGAGGGATTAGAAATGGAGAAAAATTGGTCAAAATTTGGTTTTAGTAAAGGTAAGAAGGTTTGGTCAAAATCCAACTACGAATCGGATCGCGACACGTGGCCCCTTAGATGTTTAAGTTTATCTTCTTGTCTCTCCATACTAATTAATCTAACTAATCTCTAATTGTCTCCTAGCACCTTGTAAAATATTATCACTAAATACAAAACTCACTTAGTCACCAAAATTATATCGCACTAGCGGGTCCCACGTCTATAACGCACTTCAAATTAACGTACACTAACTCATACTTGGAAAAATGATTTTAAAACTATACTTACTTATAAAAATGCATAGAGAATTTAATATTTCCAAGGAAAGTATAAAATGTAGGCAAAGAAATAGAATAATGCTGAGAAAATGTGAAAATTTTTGGGTTCTCACACTCTCTCCCCCTTAAGAAATTTCGTCCTCGAAATTTTACCTTCGGTTGCTTCAGACGAGTCTGGAACTTGTCGGTTGTCTAAGGCATAAACCTTTGCCGGCACAATTGTTCGATTTCCCTCTTTCTTTCACTGGTTTTGATTTGGTTCCATCCAGTAATTGATTACTACTCTCCCGTGACTGTTTCCTTGGGCAGTTACTAACTTGATGATCCCCACTTCCGCAAATCAAACACTTCCGCCCTTTTCGCCAACAATCATTCTCAGCGTGATTAGCCTTTCCACAGTAGCCACAAGTCGAGTGAGAAGCCATCTTTTGGCTTCCTGGAGAAATCTCCCCATGTCCAATTTGACTACCTTTTGTAGACCTTTCATCTAACACCCCTAATGTCCATGGTGGGCGGGGTAACGGGTTCACTTTCTGCACTTTAGAAAGTGCGATTGATTCACTAGGTTCCTCAATCACACTACCAGCTGCACCTCTTTTCTGAGTTTGGGAGGCTTTTACCTGTGCCTTTGCATTCTCAATTCGTTGGGCTTTCTCAAGGGCCTCCGTAAACGTATTAACCTGAACCGCCACTAGAGTTTCTTGAATTTCCAAATTCAATCCCTGTATAAACCGTCTCACTCTTCTCTGTTCCGTGGCCACTAATTCGGAAGCAAACTTGGATAGTTTGGTAAATTTCATTTCATATTCAGCCACACTTAAGGTTCCCTGGCGTAGCCCAATAAATTCATCCTCCCTCCTTTCTTGGACTAAAGGTGGGAGGTACTTCTCGTTAAATTCTCTTACAAAGTTCGGCCACGTCCATACAGTCCGTTCTCTTTCCTATTTTACTTTAATCACATTCCACCATGCTCGGGCCGGTCCTTCAAAATGGAACACTGCAAAGTTTACTTGTCTTTGCTCAGTGTAGTTCAAAGCTGTGAAAATGTTCACCATGGCCTCTAACCATTGTTCAGCTATATCCAGATCAGGCCCTCCAACGAACTTCGGAGGTACAAATTTTTGAAACCTCTCAAGAGCCTTATCCTCACCTATTTCCAGATTCTGGGGTTGGTTCATGGCAGTTTGGCCTTGTTGATCCACTAGTCGTGCTAAGATATTCGTCATTTGTTGTATTGCCATCGCCATTTGGTCTCCGACTTCAACCCTCGGTCCTTGTCCTTGTTCAATTGATGTTTCCCTTTCTTCTCTTGGTTCTTGGGCTCGCTTAGCTCCACGGCCACGTCCACGTCCACGACTACGTCTCCCCTCCATTTATATATTTTTCTCTCTCTCTCTCTCTTTTCTTTTCTTTCCAAAAGGTAACTTAAGTAAATAAACGAAGTAAATTGTCAAAAATAACACGATCTAACGTATCAAGTAAACGGAGAGACATATACACAAAGAGACATATCACGTTAGGTAGATATTCAAAAACAGTCAATATCACACATGTAAATATTATCATCCACAACTAAAGGTCATACAGTAACAATTCAAGGGCAAATCGAACGAAAAGGCAATATGTCGTCCCAGCCTCAGTTAAATAACCCCGTCCTGTCTCTCACGTCACTTTCTATCCAAACTAGACATCCGTTGCTCTCTTATACTCATTTTAGCCAGACAAAGCCTATTCATGTTTCCAAAATACAAGTCTCAAGTACTTAGTACCGCCTCAACTCTAGAGTACTCGGGCACGAGAATCCGAAATAAGATAATTCACATCTCGAGCTGGCCAGTCCCAAGAGTAAACTATCCACAATCGAAATTCCTCCCTGACGTACCTACCTATGGTCCTCAGATACCACGAGAAAGATTTAGGGCCTATAACACTTATGATAGCTTATGCTCGATCGAGCACTTAGTCCTTCATAATTATTCACCACTCGGCCCAGGCTCACTCCGGGCAGAGACCACGCGAAGCAGGCTCTGATACCAACTGTGACAGCCCCACCTTCCCCTAAGGCGAACCAAAGGGTTCGGCGGACCGCCGGGGCCGGGACTCAGTCAAACCTCAAATAAAACCACAGGAACAATCATAATAACACTCCAAAACTTAAAGCCAAACTTATATACATTTCTATCTGAAAAGGGAGTACAAACTCAAATATACAAAGGTTCTCAATTCTTCATACATCCAACCCGTGCCAAGTGCTAGGCGAGAGCCATTACACAAGAAATTTCAAAGAACTAGACCAAGCTAGTCTATACAGAGCTCTCGTCCTTGCTCGCCTTCCCCTGTTAAGGAAAACAAAACTAAAGGAATGAGTTTAAAAGCTCAGTGAGGTTCCGAACACATAATCAAACGATAAGTTCACTTAAAGCGATAATCAAACAATAGGACCAGCAATAAGTCAAGAAACATTTACAATATAAAGCGATAATAACACATTCATTAAAAGGATACATGCTCACAGGGAGCCATTCATTCATTCGTTCATTCATTCTCCTTTCATTCCCTTATTCCCCCAATCATTTGAAAATGCATTTTGTAAGTAAAACCCTGCATTTGCATTGACATTCGTTCATTCATTTCATTCATCCCCTCCTGGACGTTGGCCAGGCTCCACCAGACTACAAGGTAATACTCGAGTATACCAAACATTCACCCAGGGTCACCATATCGCCCGACCGAGTCCGCTTTTGGCTCGAGTCGATCGGTAACGAAGGGCAGGGCCCAGTTCAGCCAAAAGGCTTATATTCATTCGCAAGTAATGTTTCAATCATTGAATCATTGAAAATTTCACATTTATTTAGGTCGAGTGCGATAAAGTACACACTCGCCTAGAAAACTCGTTTTAGCAATCATTGAAAGCACTTAACACATTATCAAATAATTACAACAAGTCATGAAGTCAAAGAAAGTATAGCAAACAAGGAACACTCACCTATTTAAGCAAAATAACGTCCAAAGTATCCTTCCGGACAATACCCTCAATCACCAAGGAACTCTAATAATAACTAAGGAAAAATATTACGGTTAAACCATCCAAAGTTTAGATGAACCAAAGAACATGTGTAAAATATTTGTAAAACTTTGAAATCTCTATTTGAGTCGAAGTGACAAAGAAAATGTATTTCTATTAGTCGTAAATTTCATTTTTTCAAGGGTACAAGTTTCGGCCGAATTCTAGGTATATAAGAAGATGCAAATATCCTAGATGTTTCAAGTGGTATTTGTCATCAAATCCTTACCTACTCCTCGAGTGTAAATTTGGGCAGCACGCCCTTTGTGTTTACCTATTTTTCAGTCATTTATGGCTTCATTCTTTTCCTCAATCAATCCCAAAGTTACACATAAAATAATCTCATTTCAATAGCCATTCCATAGGCTCCAAGTCATACAAGTACAAAATCAAGCTAGGAGCATGTTCGGAAATGAAGGTTGAGTTGGAAAACAAAAGACAGATTTGACGTTGTTTTGCGTAACGGGCACAACCAAAACTACGCTTATCAGATTGGGGTACAATTTATACCGTTTCGAAGCTAAGACAGAGGGCTACAACTTTTATGAAGACAACTCAGTCCAGTTTGTAGTGTATCTAAGTCAAAATTCCAAATTACAGAACCAGCATCTCACATTCGGGCTTGTTAACTGCACTATGATTCAACGACAATAACTCAGCCTGCCGAAGTCCGATTGAGGTTTATCTTATGGTGTTTCTAAGCCAAGACATATACCTACATTTCTTATGAAGACCTCCAAAACTAAATCATGCAATTTCAGAGTCAAAAATTGAAATTCCCACGAAGATAGAAAACTGTCCGCGAAAATAGGGGTTATGGGCAGTCAAGGGTATTTGGGTCATTTCATAGGCTATGTTACTCCGATTGAGTTGAAATTTGGTAAGAAACTATAAAACATCATTCTCTACAACTTTCATGTTTTGTACTAAGGCTAGTTCGGCCTCTATCATGGTGAAATAGAACCGGGCAGAAGCAGGGCAGGTTATCATCCAAGCTGAAATTTATGCTTACAAACCAGAAATTTCTTTAGGCCAAGTAAACTAACATCTAAACACTAGCTATTTCATATATCAAAACTATCAAACTATAACTAATCATTAATCTTCATATTAGGGCAGAAAATTCACCAAGAAACTGAAATTTTCATAAACCTACTTCAACCCATATAATTCTCTCACAAAATTTCTAATTCAACAACTATAACCACAAATTGCCCATTAATTGAAGTAAAGAAAGAGTTTCTTGACAATTTACCTTTACAACTCAAGAAAGATAGTAGCTTAGGTTTCTTTCTCCCAAAACAACTCCACCAATAGCTTTAAACCTCCTTAGTGAGCACTTGTATGGAGTAGATTCAAGTTTGGTTGGTTGGAACTCAAGATTTTAACAAATTTGGAAGCTAGAAATTGAAGAAGCTTTCCTTTTTTTCCTCCTTAGAACAGCCGGCCAAGAGGGATTAAAAATGGAGAAAAATTGGTCAAAATTTGGTTTTAGTAAAGGTAAGAAGGTTTGGTCAAAGTCCAACTACGAATCGGATAGCGACACGTGGCCCCTTAGATGTTTAAGTTTATCTTCTTGTCTTTCCATACTAATTAATCTAACTAACCTCTAATTGTCTCCTAGCACCTTGTAGAATAATATCACTAAATACAAAACTCACTTAGTCACCAAAATTATATCGCACTAGTGGGTCCCACGTCTATAACGCACTTCAAATTAACGTACACTAACTCATACTAGGAAAAATGATTTTAAAACTATACTTACTTATAAAAATGCATAGAGAATTTAATATTTTCAAGGAAAGTATAAAATGTAGGCAAAGAAATAGAATAATGCTGAGAAAATGTGAAAATTTTTGGGTTCTCACAAAACTTCCTATGAACTGTTGTTTGATAAAAAGCCTGTTGTTGGATATTTTAAAATCTTTGGTTGCCAGATGCTTCATTCTAAACATCAAGGAACATCTTGGAAAGTTTGATAAAAATCTGATGAGGGAATTTTCTTGGGATATTGTGAGAATAAGAGAGGTTTTAGATTCTATAATCGTAGGACTCTGGTTATAGAGAAAACTATACATATTACTTTTGATGAATCTAATGGTGACATTTCCATGAGTTGTGGTGAAGATGATGATGCAGGTGTTCAAGAAGAACTAAAGAAGCTAACAATCAGTGACCAAGGCACTGGTTCACCAGAAAATGATTCAAAGGAAGGTGAAACTCAAAACAGTCCAACTAGGGAAAACAACGACAGGGACACTACCACTCCTAATGATCTTCCAAGAGCCTGGAAATTTGTCCAAAACCATCCTAAGGAATTTATCATTGGTGATCCATCCGAAAAGGTCAGAACACGTTCCTCCTCTAGACAACTAATAGATAATTTTGCATTGGTCTCACATTTTGAACCCAAAAATGTTGTTTATGCATTGAAAGATGAGAACTGGATTTTAGTTATGGAAGAGGAGTTAAATCAATTTGAAAGAAACAAGATTTGGATATTAGTTGCTAGACCACAAGATCATCCTATCATTGGCACCAAGTGGGTTTTTAGAAACAAAATGAATGACAAAGGTGAGGTAGTAAGAAATAAGGCCAGACTGGTAGTTAAGGGATACACTCAAGAAAAAGGAATAGATTTTGATGAATCATTTGCACCCGTAGCTAGGCTAGAATCAATTAGAATATTTTTAGCCTTCGCATGTTTCAAGAACTTTAAATTATTTCAAATGGATGTTAAAAGTGCTTTCTTAAATGGGTTTATTGATCAAGAAGTTTATGTTGATCAACCTCCTAGTTTTGAAAATGAAATTTATCCAAATCATGTTTTTAAACTCTCAAAAGCCTTGTATGGATTAAAACAAGATCCAAGAGTATGGTATGAACATTTGAGTGATTTTTTGATTAAAAATGGTTTTAAAAGAGGCATTGTCGATACTACTCTTTTCACTAAACAAAGTTCACGTGATCTTTTAATTGTGCAAATATATGTGGATGATGTCATATTTAGTGGTACTAATGAGAGCTTGTGTAAGGAGTTTTCCAATATCATGCAAAAAGAGTTTGAAATGAGCATGATGGGAGAATTAAATTTCTTCCTTGGACTCCAAGTGGTTCAAACCCGAGATAGAACATTCATCAATCAAACCAAATACATCAAGGAGCTGCTAAAAAGATTTGGAATGGAGGATTCAAAGCAAGTTGGAACACCTATGTGCACATCTACCAAGTTTGACAAGGATAAAGAAGGTACAAAAGTTGATGAAAAGAAGTATAGTGGTGTGATTGGTATCTTGCTTTACTTAACTGCTAGTAGACCTGATATTATGTTTGTTGTGTGCCTATGTGCTCGTTTTCACTCTTATCCAAAGGAATCACATTTGAATGCAGTAAAAAGAATCCTTAGATATCTAAAAGGAATCTTGAATTTTGGCCTTTGGTATCCTAAGTGTCATGAACTTCCTCTGTGTGGATTCTCTGATGCTGACTTTGGTGGCTGTAGGGTAGATAGAAAAAGTACAACAGGTGTATGTAACTTTCTTGAAAATTGTGAGGGTCAGGAACTGGCGGTTCTTGTCCATCAAGATTAATTTCCAACTTATAGGCTTTTGTGGACAATTCATCAAACGTTTCTGGCTGTACACCTTGTAAGATGTATCTGAGTCCCCAGTGCATACCTTGAATACACATCTCGATCGCGGAAGATTCAGAAATGCAATCTTTGCAATTTAAGCTCAGATTCCTCCAACGGTCGATAAAATCAATGACAGGTTCACTCTTCCATTGACGTGTATTAGAGAGTTCAGTCATGCTGACAGTTCTCTTTGTGCTATAGAAGCGACTAAGAAATTCATGCTCTAACTGCTCCCAACTGTCAATGGTTCCAGACTCCAGATCTGTATACCAATCAAAGGCATTATCCTTCAAAGAGCGAACAAATTGCTTAACGAGCAAGTCACCATCAGTGCCCGCATTGTTGCAGGTTTCCACAAAGTGTGCAATATGTTGCTTAGGGTTACCCTTGCCATCAAATTGTTGAAATTTTGGAGGTTGATATCCCACAGGCATCTTCAAACCTTCCACTCTAGCAGTGTAAGGTTTAGTGTAACCGCTGTATGGCTTGGCGCTTCCACCCATCTTATCCTTGATTGTACCTTCGATAAATTCCTTCAGATTGTCAACATGAATGGTGCCATCAGGGGAGATTGAAAATTCCTTCGCGGCTTGTGACTTCGCATCCTCTTTCTCCTTCTCCCTTGATGACGAGTCCCCTTCATCTTGCACTTTGAATTTCTGTTTGGACATGCTAAGGCTATTTTCGCCTATATTTTCCACCATATCCATTAATTTGACTATCTTGGCATCCTGACTTTGTGCATGCACTACTAGCCCTTCGACAATTTTGGCTAGATTCGAGATCTGGTCTTCCACAGTTGTGGTATTGGTCATCATGACGGGCATCACCACAGAGGCAGCCGAATCACTTGGGCTACCAATGGATTCATCATGGGCTCCTTTCTTGTTAGGAAGCATTTCGAGATTTGCTGCTTCAGTCACAACGTTCGCCTTAGCCTTCTCTGCTAACTCCTTGGCCTTACTCCTTGTCAGAGGTGCAGTATACTGCGTCCCTTGAGTGGTTGAGACATCAGCAACTAAGCCTTCAAGAGAAAAGTTCACCTTCTTGAACTCCATCGAATTTTGAAACTGGTAAGTTGTTGGAAGAAAAGAGATGAGAGGCAGAGATTGTCCCACTGGGCGTGCCAGAAATTTGTAAGCACAAATTTTGTTGCCTAAAATAAAAGACAAGAAAACTTGCACAAATATCAAATTTATTAAATCAAATAATAAGCGGGTTACAATCTCTGAAAGTTCTTGAATCAAAGAAATTAATCCCCTGATTCTTTTCTTCGAATAGCTTCAATTGAAGGGTCGAAAAGACTTGTTCTCCAATCGAAAGGGTGTTTCCTACAATTTCGGCGTAGAAAACGATTGATTTGATGATGGCGTCAAACACTTGGAACTTCGAGTCTTCAACACCGATAGCAGGAGGATTTGTTTGACTTGATTTGGACTTGGATTTGAGGAAGAAAGCTCTTGAGGAAATTTGACAGAGTTTCTCCGAATGTTAGGGATTTTTCTATATCTTTGCCTTGAGGGAAGACCTTTATTTATAGCCAAATTATGTAGGCTAGGTCTTCAAGAAAACCTTCCAGATATCTTCCTACATTTTGGGTAACTTATAACTCATGAAACCCATTTAATTTGGGCTTAACTAGTGGGCCAACCCAAATGGTCCATGGTGAATTAATAAAGCAATCAATTCACTCTAACTTAAATGGACACTATGAATTTAATTTGATTTAATAGCTCATATAATATTGGCCCAATTTGCCAGTCCAAAACATAATGGACTTCTATAATTTAATTTAATCAAGATCGATTTAATTTAAATAAATCTTGACTAAAATAAATTAAATAAATTTTCTTTGTCTACAGCACCATCAAAAAATAAGTTCCATCCAGGATACTGCTCACTCATGTCCTCAACTGCTTCAACGAATAGAATTTCTTCATCAGGAAAGTAGGTATGCAATGGCTGGTAATCATCATCTCTTGGATTTTCTGCCAAATGATCTGCTATGGCTTGAACCTTGACTGTCTTTTGTGTTGTGAAGATAATGTCGAACTCAGAAAGGATCATTTGCCACTTAGCCATACGTCCCGTGGGCATCGACTTTTTGAACAGGTATTTTAGAGGATCATAACGAGAAATCAAATAAGTGGTATAACCGAGCAAATAATATCTCAACTTCTGAGCTGCCCATGCTAAAGCACAACAACTCCTTTCAAGAAAAGAATAGTTGGCTTCATATGCTGTAAATTTCTTACTCAGATAGTAGATGGCTTGTTCCTTTCTCCCAGACTCGTCATGCTGTCCCAGAACGCATCCAACAGCCTCATCAAGAACAGACAAATACATAATCAGAGGCCTTCCTGGCTGAGGTGGCACTAAGACCGGAGGATTTAACAAGTAATTCTTGATCTTATCAAAAACTTGCTGACAATTTTCATTCCAATCCATCGACATTTTCATTTCAACAATTTGAACAAAGGCTCACAGGTAGAGGTTAACTGTGGAATGAATCGGCTAATGAAATTGATCTTTCCGAGAAAACTCTTCATATCTTTTTGAGTTTTTGGAATTGGCATATCTCGAATTACTCTTATTTTTGCAGGATCTATCTCGATACCCTTTTTGCTAACAATAAAACCCAATAATTTACCAGTCGGAGCTCCAAAAGCACATTTCGCAGGGTTCAACTTCAAATTATACTTCCTCAATCTTTCAAATAGTTTCTTTAAATCGACCAAATGGTCCTCAACCTTCTTGGATTTAATTATGATATCATCCACGTAAACCTCCATCTCTTTGTGAATCATGTCATGGAACAGGGTAGTCATGGTCCTCTGATAAGTAGCTCCAGCATTCTTCAATCCGAAAGGCATCACTCGATAACAAAATATTCCCCATGAGATGATGAAAGAAGTTTTCTCTCGGTCTTCTTCTGCCATTAAGATTTGATGATACCCAACAAAACAATCACCAAAAGATTCAATCTCGTGTCCAGCAGTATTGTCCAAACGAATATGAATATTTGACAAAGAAAAATCGTCTTTCGGACTGGCCTTATTCAAATCTCTATAATCAATACATACTAACACCTCCCCAGATTTCTTAGGCACTGGCATAGGATTCGATAGCCAGATAGGATAATGAGACACCATGATTATTTTGGCATTGAGCTGCTTCACAATTTGTTCCTTTATCTTAAGACTCATTTCTGATTTGAATTTACGCGGCTTCTGCTTTACAGGTAAAAAATTTGGATCAGTTGGCAACCTGTGAACCACTATGCCCGTAGATATTCCTGGCATATCATCGTATGACCATGCAAATACATCTTGAAAGAGCATTAAGAATTCAATCATTTCCTTTTTCTGTTTCTTATTCAAATGAATGCTGACTTTAACTTCTTTAACCTCCATCTTAGTGCCAATATTAATGATTTCTGTTTCTTCTAAGTTGGGTTTGGGTTTCTCTTCATACTGTTTTAAATCTCTTGAAATGGACTCAAATTATTCCTCTGTATCACTCTTGTTTTGAATTTCAGATTGCATGATTTCAAGTTAATGAGAGATATCGAGGTTGCAGCCATCGAATTCCAAAATGGTGACATCCAAAAGGTCAGAGGGTTTTATTTGTGGCCATCTGAAAATATAATAGAATGTAAGTAATAAATAAATAACAAATACTAGAGAAGTCTTTCATTTCATTAAATTCAAAATGCATCGAGACTTCACAAAAAGACAAATATACAAACATGATTGCTATTTGAAGACATATCTAGCCCCAAATCTTTATTTCCGTTTCAGCAATTTTCTTGAAGAAAACAAGCTATATTAACTGAAACTAGAATAAAGGTTAAAAAAAATGAAAGCAATTTCTTTTAAAAAAAGATCCAGACTATCGTCCTATTTGGATATCATCTAGACAAAAGACAATCCCCTTAAATTTACCGAAATTCCCTTCGAGAGAGAAGATAATTAGCAGTCCAATTCTAAATAGCTCATTCGGTAATTAACAAAAATTCTGAATTCTCTGATGGCTCCTCCTCACAAGTGGCCTCGACAAATAATTGAGACAGGTCCACTTCAATCTCCTCCACAGGATCCTTTATTTCTGGCATAATCACCTCTGATGGACGAGGAAAAGTGAGCTATAGCAGTGGGACATTTAAGGCAGTTTGCTTACCCTTCTTTTCAGCTTGTTTTCGAGCTTGCATTTCCCTTCTATTCTTAGCAGTTGGATGAAATCCCAGTCCAAATGTATCCTTCTGCGTCGGGATCTATATTGGCTCCAAAATTCCTTGCAATTCCCGCCCAAGACCTTTTCCTATTTCATATCCGTCTCGGATCATCTCCCTAACCATCATAATACTGGCCTCTGGAAAATTTGATTGAGTCAGCGACTTATCCCTGGATGCCCATTGTGAGAACCCAGAAAAAAAAAATTTTATTTATTTATTTATTATTTTATTCCTGTGCACCCGTTTTTTTTTTATTTTCTTTATTATATTACTTTTATCAACATTTTATCAGTAAATATAGTTTTAAAATCATTTTCTAGTATAAGGTAGTTCGTGAGAAATTTGGAACGTATTTTGGACGTGGGACCCGCTAGTGCATTAAGTGAGAGAAATTCGGCCGATTCGGTTAAATATTGCATATAGGGATTTAAGTACTAGGTGTTAGGAGATAATTGGAGGTTACCTAGATGAATTAATACTGAGGAGACAAGAAGATAACTCTAGCAAGACAAAGTGCCAAGTGTCCAATTTTGGTTGGACCAACCTTGCCTAACTTTTGACCAAACTTACCTTACTTGATTTAAAGTGTAATTTTGACCAAGAGCTCTTCATTTCAGCCTTGTCTTGGCCGAAACTTCTTGAGAGCAAAGGAGAAAAACTCTTCAACCTTTCATCTACAAATTCTTGCCAAATCTTGAAAACTAACCGATTAATTCCCAAAGTAGTCCATAAAATCATCTTCCTAGGAGTGTTTGAAGAACTTAGTGGTGTTGGTTTGGAAGAAAACCTCACAAGCTACAACCTTTCTTGAAGAACTAAGGTATCTTGCTTGGAACTCATCTTTTGGTTTTAATTTTGGCCAATTGGTGCCTTATAGTAGTTATATACGTGATTTTCCGGAAGATTTGGTGGATTGGAGTGAAGTTTCCTAATTTTCTGATTTTTCTTGGAATTTTTCTGTTTTTCATGATTGATTATGATTGAGCTTGAATTGATGGTTCCAAATGGTGTTTTATAGCTCTCTTGTGCGTTAATTGAAGTTAATTGCGGGAAATTTCCGCTTGTGCGGAAAATTTCAGATTTAGGGTTTCAATTTGGGGGTTTTCTAGAGTTGATTGTTGAACTTCTAATTGGCTATCATTGAAGGGTATTGTGACCCTAATGAAGTATATTGAATGGCTTATGACTTGTTTGGGTGCTTGTGGTTGTGTTGGATAGTTTTATTGGTTGTCTTGCAGGTTGGAAAAGCTGAAATTTTAGGGGAAATGCTGTCCGAGTGTCTAGGGTATTAGATTCTTGTGAGTTGGGTTGAGATGGATTAGAAATGAACGGTTTTGGGTTTGTTTCTCCTTTTAACCCTAAATGTTATGTATTTTTCATTTCCAAGCTATATTTGGGTCTTGCCTTAATAGTTCCTAGAAAAAGGTATTCGACTTGTGTTTGAGTTTTCATTGTACTTTCTTGATTGTTATAGGGCGTGCCGGTGATCCGAGGCTCACGTCGGGCGAAAACTTGTGAAATTTCTTTGTTAAACTTGGTGAGTGTACTACTCACATGTTTGTTATTCCGTGGCTTTCTTGTACTTGAATTCTGTGGTTTGGACTAGTTGTGATGATTGTTTGAGCTAGGTGAGGCGAGGATGTACTTTACCACTCTCGTACTCTCTAGCCTCCTTGACTGGTTATTATACTAAGCTTACTTGACTGTTTATGATATTACTTGAATATTATTGACTGTACTGGATTTGGTATCGCTTGGATACCAACTTTACTGTTCACTCTGAGCTCTACCTCATTGGAAGTCAATGGACTCGAGCCAGTAAGGACTTGGTCGGGGACATTTGACAAGCCATGGGGACTGTATTTGGGAATCTTTGGGTATGAGACCCTTGATTCCGGTATACTCGAGTAATACCAACTCTGTACTGTCTGGTGTTCGGGCCCGGTAAGGGGAAAGTGAGGTGGACGGATAAATGGAGTAAAGAGGAGTCTACGGTCATGATTACCTGGTATACGTTGACGGAGAGTCAATGAGATGAGATCAAGCATGGCAAAAGAGGAAAAGGGCTCTTGAGAGCCATCCGTATCCTTTTATTCCTGATACTTGGGTGTTGTTGCTTTTGCTTACTAGACGTATGTATTTGGATTGAATATTCTTGTGTTTATGTGATCCCGATCTACTTACGTGACGGTACCTCATTGGGCGAAAGCTCACTCCGTGAATTTTGTTTTCCTTACAGGGATTTACCTTTTGGACTTTTGAGTTTGAAGATGAGTTGCGTAGAGCTAGTTGAAAGATTTTGTATAGCTCCTCAATAGTTGGAAACTTTATTTGTACTTGGATTTTAAATGTTTCCTTTTGGCTTGTAAACCCACGAATGTGGTTTGTAACAATGTGTGTGTACTCCTGTTCTATGTAATATATTTGGCTTGTATATATACCTTTTGGGGATTGTTGAAAGTTACCTGTTTTTAGTTGGGCCTTGGTGGTTTGTGACGTGGCAATGCTCTATTTGCTTTACGTTTTGGATTTCCAATTTTTCCGTTTCTCATTTGTTGGTTTGGTTAAGCGCGCTAGTAGATTCCCGAACGCCTTGAGTTACTGTTTTACCGTTTTAGTAGTCCTGGCGAGAGCTGGGCAGGCAGTCCGCTAACCCCTTTGGTACGCCTTAGGGGAAGGTGGGGCTGTCACAGGTGCTATCAGAGCCTAGGTTAGAAATACTCTGGGCGAACCTGAAACCTGGTTCTTTGATTTGGGATTGTGTGTAGACGCCATTAAGTGTGAATATATTGACTAAGCTATAAACCTTTGTTATCTTTGTAGGTTATGGCTGGCACTAGTGGAGCGGGCGGAGACGAGCCACCTCAGAGGCGCCCACGGGTTATCGACTTCCAGGAGAGGCCAGGAGGTCCGATCCGGCTGTGGTATACCGGTAGCCGGACCCGCCGCTGTAGGCGTTGCCAGTTTTACTCTTACGCGGACCACGTGGTTGTGGCAGTGCTTGCTGAGCGACGGAGGCTTAGATGTGCCGCCGCCAGGGAGCGCACTGAGACCCTTAGGCTTAGGGGCATCACGCGGATGCAGGCCAATAGGATTGGGGAGCTCCAGGGGAACGTGGCCATGGAGCAGGAGAGGACGAACGCTCTGAGAGAGCAGTTGCAGGTGGTTAACGACCGCCTCACTAGGGTAGTCCGGGAGGTGAGAGACCGGTCCGGCGCTATTATCGATGAGTGTGGGGCACTCATCCAGGGAGTGATTGGCGCCAATGCGCCAGGGGGAGTTCCAGGTGGCGGAGCTCCAGGTCAGGGAGGCGCCTCTAGCTCTAGCTCTGGGGGGGAGTCGGTTGGCTCCGTCGAGGACTAGATTAGGGTTTTGAGCCTTGTTTTGATCCCGTGTGAGGGATACCTAGGAGAAGCTTTTGGTTAGCTGTTTTGTACCTTTTGTACCTTTTGGGGCCTAGGTTGTACAGTGTATTTTGATAGACCCTCTTTTGGCTTCACGGGAGTACTTTTGTATATATTTGCTTGACTGCTCATGTATGACTGTTTGTCACCGTTATGTGTTCTGTGTATAACTGTTCTATGTGTATACATATCTTATGTGGTGTTTATTTTTGGTTCTTCGATCATGCTTATATGACTATATTTATATGCTTATATGCTTATATGACTATATTTTGTACCTCGACTTTAGAGTGACATTAGAGCAATGGAAGGCACTCGTAGTGGACGAGGCCGCGGGCGCGGGGTTAGGCAACCCACAACTGACGAGGGTACTAGGGATACCACGACTGAACCAAATCCTGAACCTAGGGTTGACCCTAATGCCCAGATAGCTGCTGCTATGCAGCAAATGACCGACCTATTAGCCCACGTAGTGCAACAGCATGGCCAACCTCCTATCCAGCAACCTGGGAATCCTGGCCATGTAGTAGAGAGTGAAGATCGGGCCCTAGAGAGATTTCAGAAGTTTTCTCCGCCAAAATTTCTGGGAGGGCCAGATCCGGACGTGGCCGAAAAATGGTTAGAGAAAATGATAGATATTTTTGCCGCCCTACACTATTCAGAAGAGAGACAGGTTACTTTCGCTGTATTCCAACTGGAAGGGGCCGCGCGTTCTTGGTGGAACGTGATACGAATGAAGTGGGACCGGGAACAAACCCCAAGAACATGGGTAAACTTTGTGAGGGACTTCAATGCGAAATACTTTCCTCCTCTAGTCTAGGAAAAGAAGGAGGACGAGTTCATTAGACTCCGCCAGGGGACTCAATCGGTGGCTGAGTACGAGAGCCAGTTTACTCGTTTATCTAAGTTTGCCCCTGAACTCATTCTAACGGAGCAAAGGAGAGTTAGACGTTTTATTCAAGGGCTCAATGTGGAAATTCAAAAGGATCTGGCGGTAGCCCAGATCAATATCTTTAGTGACGCTGTGGAGAAAGCTTTGCGAGTTGAAAATGCAAGGCTCCAAGTAAGGAATTTTCAGGTGAAAAAACGGGGGTTCTCTGCGAGTAGTTCGAACCAAGGGGATAAAGGGATCCCTCCTAAGTTGGGAAGAGGAGCCGGAGGAGGAAGGCAACCGGGAATGACGCGAGGGACTCCGCCGAGGGGTGGTCACAATGGACGGGGCCCGCAAAGAAGCGCTTCACAAGGAAGTTCGGCCTCAGTTGCACGTGGACCCTGTGGATTTTGTGGGAAACCAAACCACACCGAGGACAATTGTTGGAGGAAAGAAAGGAAATGCTTGCGCTGCGGGAGTGCGGAACACCAAATAGCTAACTGTCCGGTGTTACCTCGGGAGGCTAGAGTAACTACCCAGTCGTCGAAGGCTAACTCGGGACAGTCCAAGGTAGAAGGGACAAAGCCAAAGGTGCCAGCTCGGGTTTACTCCCTTGAGCAACAACAAGTCCCTGATTCCTCTGGGGTTGTAGAAGGTACGATCCCTGTTTTTCATCGTCTAGCTAGGATTTTGATCGACCCTGGTGCTACCCATTCCTTTGTTAACCCCAATTTTATGTGCGGCATTGATATAAACCCTGTTAGCTTGCCTTATGACTTAGAAGTTAGTACTCCTACGGGGGACCAACGTTTGATTACTGGTTTGATGTATACAAATTGCGAAATTTGGGTAGGAGAGAGGAAGCTTTTGGGGAATCTTATAAGTTTAGCTATTAAGGGGTACGATGTTATATTGGGTATGGACTGGCTAGCTAAGTACGATGCACAACTTGATTGTAAGAGAAAAGTAGTGGAATTTCGTATACCGGGGGAGGCAACCCTAAGGCTCGATATAAGGGGTAGTTTAGCCTCATCTGCATTGATTTCGGGTATTCGGGCTAGGAAATTTCTGTATAAAGGGGCCCAAGGGTTCCTAGCTTTTCTTATAAACACTCCTACTGATAAGTTGAGGGTTGAAGATGTGCCTGTAGTAAGTGAGTATCCGGATGTGTTTCCTGATGAATTAGTAACTTTACCTCCGGAGAGAGAGATAGAGTTTAAGATTGACCTGTTACCGGGGACATCACCTATCTCTAAGACCCCCTATCGAATGGCACCTGCTGAACTCAAGGAGTTGAAATTACAGTTGCAAGACCTGTTGGAGCGTGGGTTTATTCAGGAGAGTGGATCTCCGTGGGGGGCTCCGGTACTATTTGTTAAGAAGAAGGATGGAACTTTAAGATTGTGTATCGATTATCGGGGACTAAACAATATGACCATTAAGAACAAATACCCACTTCCCCACATCGATGAACTGTTTGACCAGTTGCAAGGCGCGGTGGTCTTTTCAAAATTAGATCTCCGACAGGGTTACTATCAGTTGCTTATTAAGAAAGAAGATGTACCCAAGACTGCTTTCAATTCTAGATATGGGCATTTTGAGTTTGCAGTCATGCCCTTTGGGTTGACCAATTCCCCTGCCGCCTTTATGGATTTGATGCATCGGGTTTTCAAACCCTACCTGGACCGATTTGTTGTCGTGTTTATTGACGACATTTTGGTCTATTCTAAAACCCGTGAGGAACATGAGCAGCATTTGAAGTTAGTGTTACAAACTCTGAGAGATCATCGGCTATACGCCAAATTTAGTAAGTGTGAATTTTGGTTAGAGAAAATCTCTTTCTTGGGACATGTGATTTCAAAAGAAGGTATTACAGTGGATCCCGCGAAAGTAGAGGCAGTGGCTGAATGGAAGAGGCCAGAAAACCCCACTGAGATTCGCAGTTTCTTAGGGTTGGCTGGGTACTATAGACGCTTTATTAAAGACTTTTCCAAACTGGCTGGCCCTTTAACCGATCTAACGAAGAAAAATAGCCATTTTGTGTGGGATACTAGGTGTGAAACCAGTTTCCAGGAGTTGAAACGAAGGTTAACCAGGGCTCCTGTTTTGGCCTTGCCTAATGGGAAGGACAGTTTTACTGTTTATACCGATGCTTCGAGGGAAGGCTTAGGGTGTGTGTTAATGCAAAACAAGAACGTGATTGCTTTTGCCTCTAGGAAACTGAAAACCCATGAACAAAACTACCCTACCCATGACTTGGAGTTAGCTGCTGTGGTCTTTGCTCTGAAAAAGTGGAGACACTATCTCTACGGGGTTACCTTTGAGGTTTATTCAGACCATAAGAGTCTTAAATACCTTTTCTCCCAAAAAGAGTTGAATATTAGGCAACGCCGATGGATGGAACTCTTAGAAGATTATGACTGCACGATCAACTACCATCCCGGTAAGGCTAACGTAGTAGCGGACGCCTTAAGTCGGAAGGCTCAAGTAGCAGGGTTAATGGTCAAGGAGTGGGAAATGTTAGGAGCAGCTAGCGAGTGGAACCCTAGACTGGGATGCAAACAAGTAACTTTTGGGAATATTCGGGTGACATCTGCTATTCTCGATCGAATTAAAGAAGCCCAAGAGAAGGATCCGATGGTACAAAAGTGGAAGGAAAAGGTGGAAAAGGAAGCACTACCTGACTTCAATTTGGGTCCTGAAGGGATTTTAAGGTATAGGAACCGAGTAGTGGTAGCCAATAATGAAAACCTGAAAAGAGAAATTTTAGAGGAAGCCCATCGATCGAAATACACGATCCATCCTGGTAGTAATAAGATGTACCAAGACTTGCGACGGTTGTACTGGTGGGATAAGATGAAGAGGGAGATTGCTCAATATATCCAAACCTGTCTGATTTGCCAGCAAGTCAAGGCTGAACACCAAAAACCCTCTGGACTGTTACAACCTCTTGAGATACCTGAATGGAAGTGGGAAAATATCACGATGGACTTTGTTTCTGGACTGCCAAGAACTCAGAAAGGACATGATGCCGTTTGGGTGATCGTTGATCGGTTGACCAAATCGGCTCATTTCTTACCCGTGAATGTGAAGGATTCCATGGATAAGTTGGCTAGGTTGTACCTGAATGAAATTGTGAGGTTGCATGGGGTTCCAGTGAGTATAATTTCAGACCGAGATCCTCGTTTTGTATCGCGGTTTTGGCAAAAGTTTCAGGAGAACTTGGGGACCAAAATCAACCTTAGTACCACTTATCACCCCCAGACGGATGGACAGTCAGAGCGAACCATTCAAACCCTCGAGGATATGTTACGGACTTGTATTCTGGATTTTGGGGGTAATTGGGGTCAACATATGACTTTGGTAGAGTTTGCCTACAATAACAGTTTCCATTCGTCCATTCAAATGGCACCATATGAAGCTCTCTACGGACGGAAGTGTCGTTCGCCCATTTATTGGGATGAAGTAGGGGAAAAGAAAGCTCTAGATCCAACAACCATTCCTTGGATGGAGGATGCACAAGAGAAGGTTAAATTGATCCGTCAAAGACTCCAAACAGCTCAAAGCCGACAAAAGAGCTACGCAGATAACCAAAGGAAAGACTTGGAGTTCGAAGTGGGAGACCGTGTTTTCCTTAAAATCACACCACTACGAAGCGTCACTGCGGGTAGAGGAAAGAAACTTCAACCACGGTTCGTGGGGCCTTACAAAATTCTCCAACGAGTTGGGAAGGTAGCGTACCGACTCGAGTTGCCGCCAAGTTTATCTCGGATTCATGACGTCTTCCATGTTTCGATGCTGAAAAAATACTATCCTGATCCAACCCACGTTGTGCGACCAGAGGAGATTGAGTTAGATGAGGCACTTACTTACGAAGAAAGACCTGTACAAGTACTCGATCGGAGGATTAAGGAACTGAGGAATAAGCAAATTCCATTAGTGAAGGTTTTGTGGAGAAATCATGGAATAGAAGAGGCAACTTGGGAGTTGGAGGAAGAGATGCAAAAGAAATACCCTGAGCTATTTAGTAACCCAGGTGAGCAATTTCGAGGGCGAAATTCTTTAAGGGGGAGAGAGTGTGAGAACCCAGAAAAAAAAAATTTTATTTATTTATTTATTATTTTATTCCTGTGCACCCGTTTTTTTTTTATTTTCTTTATTATATTACTTTTATCAACATTTTATCAGTAAATATAGTTTAAAAATCATTTTCTAGTATAAGGTAGTTCGTGAGAAATTTGGAACGTATTTTGGACGTGGGACCCGCTAGTGCATTAAGTGAGAGAAATTCGGCCGATTCGGTTAAATATTGCATATAGGGATTTAAGTACTAGGTGTTAGGAGATAATTGGAGGTTACCTAGATGAATTAATACTGAGGAGACAAGAAGATAACTCTAGCAAGACAAAGTGCCAAGTGTCCAATTTTGGTTGGACCAACCTTGCCTAACTTTTGACCAAACTTACCTTACTTGATTTAAAGTGTAATTTTGACCAAGAGCTCTTCATTTCAGCCTTGTCTTGGCCGAAACTTCTTGAGAGCAAAGGAGAAAAACTCTTCAACCTTTCATCTACAAATTCTTGCCAAATCTTGAAAACTAACCGATTAATTCCCAAAGTAGTCCATAAAATCATCTTCCTAGGAGTGTTTGAAGAACTTAGTGGTGTTGGTTTGGAAGAAAACCTCACAAGCTACAACCTTTCTTGAAGAACTAAGGTATCTTGCTTGGAACTCATCTTTTGGTTTTAATTTTGGCCAATTGGTGCCTTATAGTAGTTATATACGTGATTTTCCGGAAGATTTGGTGGATTGGAGTGAAGTTTCCTAATTTTCTGATTTTTCTTGGAATTTTTCTGTTTTTCATGATTGATTATGATTGAGCTTGAATTGATGGTTCCAAATGGTGTTTTATAGCTCTCTTGTGCGTTAATTGAAGTTAATTGCGGGAAATTTCCGCTTGTGCGGAAAATTTCAGATTTAGGGTTTCAATTTGGGGGTTTTCTAGAGTTGATTGTTGAACTTCTAATTGGCTATCATTGAAGGGTATTGTGACCCTAATGAAGTATATTGAATGGCTTATGACTTGTTTGGGTGCTTGTGGTTGTGTTGGATAGTTTTATTGGTTGTCTTGCAGGTTGGAAAAGCTGAAATTTTAGGGGAAATGCTGTCCGAGTGTCTAGGGTATTAGATTCTTGTGAGTTGGGTTGAGATGGATTAGAAATGAACGGTTTTGGGTTTGTTTCTCCTTTTAACCCTAAATGTTATGTATTTTTCATTTCCAAGCTATATTTGGGTCTTGCCTTAATAGTTCCTAGAAAAAGGTATTCGACTTGTGTTTGAGTTTTCATTGTACTTTCTTGATTGTTATAGGGCGTGCCGGTGATCCGAGGCTCACGTCGGGCGAAAACTTGTGAAATTTCTTTGTTAAACTTGGTGAGTGTACTACTCACATGTTTGTTATTCCGTGGCTTTCTTGTACTTGAATTCTGTGGTTTGGACTAGTTGTGATGATTGTTTGAGCTAGGTGAGGCGAGGGTGTACTTTACCACTCTCGTACTCTCTAGCCTCCTTGACTGGTTATTATACTAAGCTTACTTGACTGTTTATGATATTACTTGAATATTATTGACTGTACTGGATTTGGTATCGCTTGGATACCAACTTTACTGTTCACTCTGAGCTCTACCTCATTGGAAGTCAATGGACTCGAGCCAGTAAGGACTTGGTCGGGGACATTTGACAAGCCATGGGGACTGTATTTGGGAATCTTTGGGTATGAGACCCTTGATTCCGGTATACTCGAGTAATACCAACTCTGTACTGTCTGGTGTTCGGGCCCGGTAAGGGGAAAGTGAGGTGGACGGATAAATGGAGTAAAGAGGAGTCTACGGTCATGATTACCTGGTATACGTTGACGGAGAGTCAATGAGATAAGATCAAGCATGGCAAAAGAGGAAAAGGGCTCTTGAGAGCCATCCGTATCCTTTTATTCCTGATACTTGGGTATTGTTGCTTTTGCTTACTAGACGTATGTATTTGGATTGAATATTCTTGTGTTTATGTGATCCCGATCTACTTACGTGACGGTACCTCATTGGGCGAAAGCTCACTCCGTGAATTTTGTTTTCCTTACAGGGATTTACCTTTTGGACTTTTGAGTTTGAAGATGAGTTGCGTAGAGCTAGTTGAAAGATTTTGTATAGCTCCTCAATAGTTGGAAACTTTATTTGTACTTGGATTTTAAATGTTTCCTTTTGGCTTGTAAACCCACGAATGTGGTTTGTAACAATGTGTGTGTACTCCTGTTCTATGTAATATATTTGGCTTGTATATATACCTTTTGGGGATTGTTGAAAGTTACCTGTTTTTAGTTGGGCCTTGGTGGTTTGTGACGTGGCAATGCTCTATTTGCTTTACGTTTTGGATTTCCAATTTTTCCGTTTCTCGTTTGTTGGTTTGGTTAAGCGCGCTAGTAGATTCCCGAACGCCTTGAGTTACTGTTTTACCGTTTTAGTAGTCCTGGCGAGAGCTGGGCAGGCAGTCCGCTAACCCCTTTGGTACGCCTTAGGGGAAGGTGGGGCTGTCACACCCATCCCATAGAGACGATGTCAGCAACGTGATGAGATAAAATTGGAGTTCTTTTTTTGTTTTCACCATTGAATTTTGCATCAATGATCATGGTACAGTCATCCTCAGCAAACACAGTAATGAGCTGATCATTCGCAATAAACCTCAACATTTGATGCAGAGAAGATAGCACTGATTTGGAAGTATGTATCCAAGGTCTTCCAAGCAAAATATTGTAAACGCTGGAGAAGTCCATTACTTGGCAAGTAATTTGGAATTGAGTAGGGCCTATCTCCAATACCAGATCTGTCTCATCCATAGATTCCCTTCTTGACCCATCGAATCCTCGAACCATAGTTGCAGATGGACGGAGTTTAATGTCAAGAAATCCAAGTTTGGTGAGAGTGTTCCATGGACAGATATTCAATACTGACCCATTATCTACTAAAACCCTTGGCAACAGCTTTCCATTGCAGCGGACTGATATATATAAGGCTCTGTTATGTCCGATCCCTTCTGTAGTCAGATCATCATCGGAGAAGGCAATATGATTAACAGCAAGTACATTCCCCACGATGTTAGAAAATTTATCCACTGGAATATCTTTAGGGACTTGAGCTTCATTTAGGACTTTGAGCAATGCTTCTCTGTGTAGCTCAGAGGTCAAGAGAAGATTCAGAAAAGAAATCTGAGTAGGCCTCCTAGCCAACTGATCTACTATTTTGTATTCACTTCTCTTTAGCATGTTCAGAAAATCCACAGCTTCATTTTCAAACACACGAGGCTTGGGCGTCGGAGATTTAACCCTGGCCCTGGACTGAACATCAATTTCAGAGTTTTCCATGATTCTCCCAGACGTGGTAATAGCATATATCTCTTCCTTTAAGCATTTTTTATCTCCAACCAGCAGAATAGACTCCTCGTAGTTCCATGGCACCTCTTGTAAGTTATTAATAGGCATTTGTTCTGGAAATTCAAGAATGACAGACTCTGATATATCCCATTCAAAAGATGGTAGATCCAGAATAAAAGGAGATTTGTCAACCTTAGAAACTCCCCCTTCCGCTATACATGACTCCTCTTTTTCAAATACAAAAGATTTCAACTTTTTCTCAACATTATCATTGGCCATGGACTTTTCAACAGAAGATAACTTTCTCATTCTCACGTGATCAGCCTCCATTATGCCAAACACCTTAATTTCATCTACAATGTACTGAGTGGGATCGATAAAATCTCCATCAGCGATGATAACTCCCACAGTGCTCCCATGCTCAGGTAAAGGATTCTTACTGAGATTCGGTCCTTGTTCTCCATTTCTTCTGAGAAGAATGTCTCCAGAGTCAATCATGTCCTGAATCTTATGTTTTAAAACCCAACAATTGCCAGTGGTATGATATGGACTTCCAGAATGATAAGCACAAATTGCCTGCGCATCATAACCTGGAGGAATGCCTTTGGGATAAAGTTTAGGAGGAACGGTGCCAATTTTTCCAGCTGCTTTTAACTACTCATACAATTGATCAATTGGTCGGCTCAAGTTGGTGAAGGTTCGAAATTGCTTCTGAGTTTGAATTCTATTGGTTTGAAAAGGATTTTGAGAAGGGTTATTGTTTTGTAGGGTTGGTCTGGGATGGTAAATGGGATGAGTGTGATTTTGAAAGACAGGTTGTGGGGTTGGAGGTAACGGTGAGGTATTCAAGTGACTTGGTCGGAAATGATAGAATTGGGTAGTAGTGTGGTAGACTGGTTGAGGGTTGGTGTAATACGGATAAGGAACAGAATAGGTGGGATGGTTTCGGATTCTGGGTCTGAAAGAAGGGCCTTGATCCCATATAAAAGTAGTTTCTCCTTGCTTCTTCTTGAATGGGGGCTTTTTTCCATTGCTGTTTTGATTTTGTAGAGCATCCAATTGCAATTTTAATGACGATACATTGATAATCTTTCCTGTTTTGACAAACTCATCGTATTCCTCCAACTTGTTAATAATAGCAGTAAACGAACTTCCAGTCATGCGAAAGATCTCTTCAAAGTAAGGTGGATCATGAGCCTTGATGAAAGTACGAACAATCTCCTCCTCAGTCATAGAAGGCTCCACTTTGGCAGCTATGTGACGCCCCGAAAAGTATGAGTGTGAGAACCCGAAAATTTTCTAATTTTCTAGGGTTTATTTTATTTAATCGCCCGCCTTTTCTACAGTTTCTTTATTAGAAAAATTCTCCAGATAAAGTTTATGAGTAAATATAGTTTTTAAATGATTTTTCTAGTATCGGTTAGTTTTTGAGAAATTAAGAGCGTATTTTGGACGTGGGACCCGCTAGTGCGGTAAATGCATTATATTTTTGACAACTTGTTGAAATTTTGTATTAAGTGATATTATTTTACAATGTGTTAAGATATTTGTATTGGAGAGATAAAAAGATAAGTTTTAAACCAAAAGGTGACAAGTGTCACCTTGTGATTTAATCTTGGACTTTGACCATTTGACTTTACCTTTACCTTTACCAAATAAATACCAAAAATTGACCAAAATAAGCTTCATTTTACAAGCTTCTTGGCCGGCCCTTATCAAGCAAGAAAGAAAGAAAAGCTCTCAATTTTCTAGTCTCCAATCTTGCCAAATCTTTCAATTAAACCGATTAATCTTCCAATTACTCCATAAAACCACTTAGTTTGGTGGAGTTGAGCTTGGTTGTGAAGTTGTTTGGAAAGCTAAGGTGGCTAGTTGCTCTATCTCTTGTGTTGCTAAGGTGAGTTGTGAAGGACCCCTCTCCTTCCTTAATTGATGCTTAAATCATGATTAGTGGTGGTATAAGATGCACTTTTATGGATTATATCTTGATTTTGGTTGAATTGGTGAAGTTTTATTATTTTTGGGGATTTTTCGGTTTTCATATGAATATGATTATGGGGTCATGTATGATGATTGGAAATGATGTTTAAGGACTCTGTGAGGTGGAAAAAGTGGACAATTGCAATCAATTTCTGTTTTGGAAGAAATTTCAGAAAATTCGGTTTTGTGAAGGAACATTCTGTCCGAATTTTTAGGTCATAGATAGAGGCCGAATTGGCCTTGTCTTAAAACATGAACGTTGTAGGGAATGACATTTTAAAGGTGCCTACAAAATTTCAGGTCAATCGGAGCAGCGTAGCTTGTGAAAAGTCTAAATTACCCTTGCTGTCCTGGTTTTACCCGAATTGGAGAATTGCTTCTGTAATTGGTTCTTTTGGCTGGAATTTCTTCCAAATTGGTTGTTGAGGCCTTCTGATGAAATTTAGCCCTGTTTCTTAACTTTCAGCTGGTTTTGGAATTTCTAGATTTGGACTTGGATAGCCTGATTTATGATGTTTCCGCTAGAATGCGTTCTGTGAATCTGTTTTTCCGGTTCTGGTGTAGTTTCTTGCATTTTTGACCTAGTTACACTCAAAACTGGGTTGAGTGACCTTCTACAATATTGTATCCCTATCTCTTAGCTTCGAAACAGTGGGTCTTGTACCTTCATCCGATACTCGTAGTACCTTTGGTGCCATTACCGCAAAAGGACGTCAAAACTGTTTTTCTGGTTTTGAGCTTAACTTTCATTTCCGGACTTTTCCCTAGCTTGACTTGTGCTAGTACTACTTGGAGCTTGCTGAATGGCTATTGGATGAACTTGTTGTTGTGTGTGTACCTTTGGGACTGGCTGAGGAAATAATGAAGCCATGATGGCTGGAAAAGTAAGCAAATTTAGGGGAAGTGCTGTCCGAACTTTGAAGGGACTTATTTGCATTGAGGTTGTGATCTAAGACTTGAATTTGAGCAAGGCGATGTTCTATGATGGATGATTTCTGAGCCGTGGAGGTGAGTGACTTCAAACTATTTCTAAAGTTAATTATGAACCGTTTCCTGCATTATTTACTTTTGAACGGTTTCCAAAGTTACTTTTGAACTGTTTTCTTGTCTTATTTACTTTTGACCTATTTCCAAAGTTACTTTTGAACTATTTCCTTGCATATCATGCGTACTTGTATGTGAGTGATCAGGATTTCTGTGTAACTCAATACAAAAATGAGTTTACTATGAATGGGCACTTAGGCGAGCGTGTACTTTATCGCACTCGATCTAAACCCCATTAGTTGCTATTAACACCTGTGAAATATGATTTTTATGATTTGTTATAGAGCATTCATGGCTTGTGAATATTTGAGAGCATTTATTGCTTGAACCAGAGCATTTATTGCTTGAGAGCATTTATTGCTTGAACCAGAGCATTTATTGCTTGAACTAGAGCATTTATTGCTTGAAAATATTTTAGAGCATTTATTGCTCGTGACTTGGGCAAGAGAAGTGAGCTGTGTAGCTGAGGATCTTAAGGGTCAACCAGTGATCAAACTCGACAAAAGAATTGGCTTGGGAGCCACCCGTATCCTTTTAATGAATGTTACTATCGCTTTCCATTATAAATGTTTCTTGAATTCTTGATACTCCATATTTAATGTTTTGTAAATGTCGTAATTGTTTTTGGACTTATCATTTGATTTATGACATCATTGAAATGAACTATTATTAAACCGATTTGATTACTGATTTTACTGGTTATTCACTGAGCTTTTAGCTCACCCCAAAAATATTTTTATTCCCCTCCACAGGGCTCAACGCGAAGGAAGGACTTGTTGTACTTATTCACGTGACTGGATGGCATATATTTTGTACAGTTTGGATTTGGAATCATTTTATGTATAGTTGGGATTAGTTTCCGCTGCATTTGTGACATGTAATTATTGGAGACGTGGATGTATATTTGTGGACCATTTGATGTAATATTTGAGATTTGTATTGCAATTTATTTGAGGACTTTAGTGAACGACTGAGTCCCGGCGAGAGTTGGGCAGGCGGCCCGCCGAACCCTCTGGTTCGCCTTAGGGGGAGGTGGGGCTGTCACAAGCTAACTTTCTTTACCACTTTGCATAGGTCTTGTGATCTTCCGATGGTTTTCTTTTTGTACCCTCCAGTGTTGTTCGTGTTGGTGCCAATTCACAATTAAACTCATATTGCTTCACAAAGGCTGTTGACAAATCCAACCAGGTTTTGACCTCTTCAGACTTCAGATTTGAATACCAATCTAGAGCATCTCCCTTTAAACTTTTCGAAAATAGACGCATAGGTAGATTTTCATCATCCATGGGCTTACCTAACTTGTTGGCAAACATCTTGAGATACGTCTTAAGATTTTCAGTTCCATCATACTTGCTGAATTTGGGAGTTTTGAATCCCAACGGTAGCTGAATATCTGGGAAAAGATACAATTCATCGTAATCCAACCCACCATGCCTGCTCAATCCTTGATTCTTTTTCATAAAATCATCGAATCTATCCAACCTTCTCAACAGATCTTTGTCAATAGGCGCTGGTTGTTCCTCCATCGCTGTCTTCCCTTGAGATACAGTATCCAGTACAAAAGACTTTATAATGTGATGGTGGGGTCCCTGAGGGTTAGGGGGAACATTCAGATTGGTTTGTGGATGGGTTTGAGGGATTTGGTTACTAGTTGGATTTATCAATATATAATTCGGATGCATATAGGAAATGTCTGAATTTAGTCGGGTAAAGGTATTTTCAAGAGGATTAACGAAGGGAGGAAGGAAAGTTGTTTGGGTATTGGATGTGTGGGGTGGTTGATGGTCTTGTGCAGGCGGGTGGTTATCGACAGGTCCTTGGTCATTCGAGATATCACCACCACTGTTGCTTGTGACCAACTGATCAATTACACGCCTCTGTGCGGCCATTTCAACACTTAACTCATTGAACTTGCCAAATACCTCACTTAACTGAGCTCCTAATGCTGTGAAGTCCGGTGACATAACCAAAGCAGATCTTTCCGAAGTTTCTGGTACTGAACTCATGTTTACAGGCTGTCTCAAGGCACTTCTTCGGGTAGCTATTATGAGAAATACCTGATAGTGGAGAAAAGAAACGGATTTAAGAGTGAATTTTCTGTCAAATTGCTGTAATTTATTCAAGAAAAAAGAAAAAAAATGAGTTAATAGATATTTAAATAATTCGGATGCATATCTTATGGGGGAACCCTTTTTACACCAGGGTCGGCCTAACATGATGCAATGCTTTCAGGGTAAATTTTCAATTTCAAACCTGTAAGTGAATGTAGAAATCAAAGTAGAAATTCTCATTAATCACTGACAAGTTTAATCATTTTTTACAGCTTCATTGATGGTTCGGCTGACCATTTTTACAAAACCCTCATGCCTTGGTAAACTAGTATGTTGAGACTCCTTAGAACTTCCTATACTAAGCTTCCGAATTCCTTCTTGGATTTTGTCAAATGCATATAGTGCTCTTTACAACTTTTCAGTTTTTTTTGTCTCCCACTTTAATTGTGTTCGGGCGTCTTCCAAAGCATGGTCGGCCACTATAAGTTGCAATTGATAATCCTCGAGCTCTTTCTTCAGCTTGTCTATCTGCTCTTCAGGGCTAGCGGAAGCAGACTGTGACTTCTCTCTTGCTTGTTCGACTGTCAGCTTGATCCACTCATTATATTCATTATATTCTGAAATGACCTTAGGTTCCAATTTGTTGACTTGATCTAAGTGCAAGTTCTCTAAACTACGAAGATTTCTCCAAGCTTCCAATACCATGCTCCGACTCTAAGCAACTATGTTGAGTCTGATATTTCCAATCCCTTGTATCATCGAAATTCTTTGCAGATACCCAAATTGCCTCATGACTCTTTGCGGAGCATACGCGACCAATCCATTGGTGCCGCTAAGGGGATAAAACTATGTTGGGTAGTTGTGAAAACCGGATTCCTAACTTTTGTCCAATCCAAAACCCATTGTATCTTATCAGGTGTCAAGTTATCGAACTCTTGAATAAATTGACTCGGAGATGCAATTCGATAATACTTTTTGACTCTTTCTCGGTGGGGTTCGATCCAATTCTCTGCGGGGAGACAAAATCCCAAAGGATTGAGCGTTCTCTTCACTAGATGCTCCATTGTCCACATTTGGAGTATCAAATTTGACCCATAGAAGAAACCTCTCTTCTTTTGACATTCAGTAGCGGCCATGAAGATGTTGGCAATGATTACAGGTACCAAGGTAGGGGTCATTCCATTAATTCCTAAAAATAGGCTCTGAACCATGTTGATAGTGAAAAATATGATCTTTCCATGCTTCTGCGGTAACAACAACAGATTGATCAAAACTAATCCAAATGCTTGCACTTGCTTCTCTACCCATTGCTCTTTACTTATGAAAAAATCGGTTCGATACTATTCATAGGACCCTCTTTCTCCAAACCGTTCATACAGAAACTCTTACGGGCACGATCTCATATCCGGATGTTGGTTCATACTAGCTTGCCTTAATCCCAAATACCTATAAAATTGTTCCCTTGTTTCACTAGTTGGATATATCATAGGATAACCTTTCCCAGGTATCTGCAATAATCCTTCTATTTCTTCTAAAGTTGGTGTTAGTTCACATTCACCGAATCAGAAAATAGAACCTTCGGGATCCCAGTACCCAAGCAAAGCTTGAATGATTGCAACATTTGGGGTTATGTTTAGAAGACTCGGTAAATGTCCTACATACATGAACAGTCTTTTCACCTCATGTGTCATATTATTTTTCCAATCTGTTAGTTACCGAGGCATCTGGTTCAACATTCTGCACGGAGCCATCTGAGGAGAAATTTCAGTCTTAGTACCTTACATCGGGATTTTACCCCTTAGGTAATACAAAATTGTAAACATGCAAGTCTCATTGGATTACATATCCGAAACATGAGGTGGCTTATTCCTAACATGAGATTTCCTATGCGGCATTCCCTCTATGGTTAATGCATGATGACAATTTATTAAAACATATTAAATATACAATAAAATAATTGAAACATGACCTAAAAGTGCCCCATTTAAATGCCAGGGTAAGCCTAAAATGATGTGCAGTACATATGCGTATGCTGTTAACTAAAATTTAAACATGCTTGATATAAACGGCGGTCTTATCCTAAACGAGTACCATACCAGGACTCTTATTTCTAAAGTTTGTGTATGCAGAAAAAGAGAAAACAAGAAGAGGTCAGTTAAACAAATAACACATAACACGTTAGGACAATAAATGATACAAGAATGAAAAATAAAGAAAGCAAAGAAAGAGGGGTGGAATCCCTCCCCTCGTGTCTAGTGTTACTAATTGGGTAATGTTGACTCTATCCTAGGTAATTTCTAATATGGATGTATAAGGTTTGGCTTACTAATGCATCTAGACTTGATAAGGCTTTAGACTCCCAAGCCTTCAGACAAAAGGCAAAGGGTCATCAATCCCAAGGCCTTCGGTCAGTTTTTTGAGTGATCTCTTAGGCATCGTTATGGGCGCATGGCACACCATCCGTATACCTAAGGAAATCGATCCTACTCCTACAGGGAAATGTGGAATGGCGCCCACGAGAAAATTAAAATAGGTGAAAAGCAATGCATGCACATATGATGTGCTTCCTTTTGAAGGGAGGGATTATAATTAAAACACGCGTGAAGGTTCTAAAGTGGTATTCCCCCACCCAAGATGCAAGCGTGATACAAGTATATAAACATAAATAAATGAAAATAAATAAACAAATCATCGCATATGCGGATATCGAGAGACGATCGCGTGCATGAAATGCAATAATCCTAAAAATGAGAAAAAAGAAAAGTAAAAGAAATATGCAACCTAGACATCCAAATATGATAAGTGAAAAGGTTAGAAAGAGAAAAGACAACTAAACCAAGTGTTTGGACTCTCTAGCGTCCCCAGTGGAGTCGCCAAGTTGTTGCGCCCCATTTTTCGCGATGGAAAATGAAAAGTGTTTATAAAAGATGTGATTCTATTAATAATAAATGAAAAAGGACCTAGAATGGGACTTAAAAAGAATGCGACAATTTGGGTCCAAAATTTAGTCTAAAAGGGTTTTTAAGAAAAAATAGAAGTCGCCACTTGGTATGAAATTTTGGTTTACCAAGTCACCCAAAAAATATTTTTTAACAAAAATAAAAATAAAATAAGATAAAACCCTTTTGACAACTCCAGGTCTTTGAAAACAAGAGAAAACGAGTTCGTGAGTCGCGTTTGAAGAAATGGAAGGCAAATGTTCGATTAAGTCAAACCCAAGGCACCCTTTCAACTTAGTCTAAGCTAGTTGCGTGATTTAGTTAAAATTTTTCTAATCTAACCCTTAATTTTATCACATTTGGATGTTTCCTAGATGGATACAAATCTAAATTTATAAAATATCAAAAGGAACAAAATGTGCATTCAAGGGTTTAATTGATACCAATCACATTAATTGCGAAGGCCAAAATAATTCCTTGAAGGGGTCAAGAGCATGCATGAATGAAATTCAAAGAAAAGAAAAGAAACTTAAATTATATATCTAGATATAAGTGGCCAAAGAATAGAAATGCAACATAATGGGTACGGGAGACAAAAACTCGTGACATAATAATTTTTATACAGGGATCGATGGTGTATTTAAACTAAAGAGTTATAATCATCCATTTCCCATGTTTGAAAAATAATTCTCCTACTATGAACAAGCAAACGACCTAGCTTATTTACAATTTCTTAAATGAGATGCAATTCTAAATGATATGATTAACACATATAGAGGATAGGAGATAATATAATAGGGAATATCATGCAAATGAGAAAAGATCCTAAAAATGAAAATATGCATGAAAATGTAATGAATATCACACAAAATGATTCTAACGCACGGACGATCTAGGGATCTAGCGTTGGACTAGCCCATTTTTAAAAATCCTTGCTAGCGTTGGACTAGCAAGTAAACGAAGCGAGAAACTACAACTAGTGTTGGACTAGTGTGGTGACGTCATGCATTTTTAATATATAATAAGACAAGTAGGCATAAATTAAAACAAATAAACACATAAGAGCACGTAGCGCGTAACACATAAGCATAATATCTAGATACAAAAATCCTAAGGAAAGCGGGTAAGGCACATAACACATAAGTCACATAACACACAACCTACCTATTACATCGAGGAGCCTAACTACAATTCTAAAAGGGAAAAATATAATAAAAAAATATAATTATCCTATCTATTACATTTTTGAGGTATTTAAATGCCTCTCAAATAATTATAAAATTAACTAAACAAACATAAGAAAATTTAAATGAACATTCAAATCAAATAAACAAAGCATATAAAAATATATAAACACATAGGAACACATAGGAGCACATAGGAGCACGTAATTGACATTGAAATAATAATAGGGGTACCTCCCTTTTGAAGTGGTGACTAAATGGAGTCAAATTGCCCTATTTATACTCAAAATGAACAAAAGAATCATGGCACCAATTTAATTGAAAATAATAATAATGATAAAAATACTAAATTCACCTTAATGTGTCAAATGTAAAGAAATTTAAGAATATCTAAAAAAATTACAAGTTAAATATACTCAAAAGTAACATAATTAGCTATTAAAGGAAAGAAACAATTATAATAAAGAGAGTCAAAATTCATCAGGGACTGAATTGCAAAATGGAAAAATTTTTTGGGACAAAAAAATATTTTTTCAAAGATTAGGTGTGAGGACTCGCAAATTTCTTATATTTTTTCTCAAAAATGCCTTTTATTTGGAAATTATTAATTATTAAAGCCCTACTACCCGGATCATTCCACAATAAGTGTAAATAAACCTAGAAAGTAGGGTTTCACTTTTGGTTTCAAGATTGGAGCAAAAATTAGGGTTTTCGCGATTTTTCGCCGGATGAATTTTCGGTATAGAGCAAGGATTAAATTTGGTGATTAAAAGTGACTTTTAAGTAAGAAATAATATGTGATTAGGAGCAATGATATAAGGTTAGTGAATAGGAAGTAAAAACCCTAGTACGTGTGTTTTTAAGAAAAACGGCGCGAACCGACGGGTACCGCGCACTACCGATTGAACACACCACTTGACCACCACTTTCTTACCGCATGAGCTCATTAATACTTGAGCAAAATATCTTCTTATTTTCCAGCTAGCTTGACTGAATTTTAAGGCTAAAAATAGCAAGGAAAAGAAAGAGAAAAATGAAAGGTGGTACCTAAGGGTTTCTTGACCAAGAGATTAGTATTCCTTTTTAACCCCAATTTTTGCATCTTTCCTTCATTATTTCTGCTCCATAGCCGAACAAGAAGAGAGAGAAAGGGAGAGCAAGAGAAAACCATTTCCTTCTTGATTTGCACTATCCAAGTGAGAAGAAAGAAAACTAAACCGATTAAAGTGTGGGTTGTGAGTTGGGAAGCTTGTGGAACCAAAGAATTTCTAAAGGAGGTGAAGAATCACTCTTTCAAGCTTTGTTTTTGAGGTATAAAGTCTGATTTATGGCTTTGATTCTTTTATTTTGGTTTAAGATGCTATCTAGTTCATGTTTTGGCTTGATTACAAGATATGCAAGTTGTTGTGATGAATTTTGGATGATTTAAGCAAGTTAGGGTTTGATTAATTTCTGCCTAAAATTGTTGTATGGTTGATAGTTGTTATATATAAGATTATATAAGGGGCTTTGGTAGAGTTTGGAACAAGGAATTGAAGAGAGTTTCATTGGAAACCAAAAATTTCAGATTTCTGGAATTTCCTAATTCAGTTCTGCCTGGTTTTAGTACTCATAGTTAGAGGCCAAATTAGGCTTGGCCTAAAACATAAAAGTTGTATATAATGGTATTTTATAGGTGTCTACAAAATTTCAGCTCAATCATAGCTATGTAGCTTGTGAAAAGATGAAAATACCCTCGCTGTTCTAGGGTACATTCCAGAGTTCCGCGTGGACAGTTTAGTCTATTTGGTTGTGTTTATTCACTATAATCCGTTGGGATTTAGCCTTTTGAAAAAACATAAAAGTTTTAGTATTCTGTCTTAGCTTTTAAACGCCTCCAAGAACACCTTAATCGGACCTTGGTAACCTGAGATATGACCATTCCAGTGCAGTGCGGTTAATTAGCCGACTAGTTGGATTTTGGTTCTGTAAATTGGGGATTTGACTAGGTTGCATTGGAAACTGGACTAAGTAATCTTCATGAAAATTGTAACCCTGTGTCTTAGCTTCGAAACGGTATAAGTTACATCTCAATCCGATAAGCGTAGCCTCGGATGTGTTATTTCCGCATCCACACGTCAAATCTGTCTTTTGCTAGGTTACATTTCCGCACTTGTTATCACTTTGATTTTTGTTCCTATGTTGTTATGAGCCTATGGAACGGCTATTTACTTGAATCTATGATATGTATGACCTTGGGATTGGCTGAGAAAAAATAATGAAGCCATAAATGGCTGAAAAATTAGGTAAACACAAAGGACATGCTGGCCAAATTTACACATGAGGACTAGAAAACTATACTTGCAACTTGAGTAAAGGTTGGAAGTGATTATCACTTGAACTAGCGAGGACCTTTGCTACCTTGTTTATCGAGGGTTATACGTTAGGACTTGGCCGAACTTGTACTCTTAGGAAAACGATATGAATCACTATGAAACCGTTTTACTTGCACTTTTGACTCAAAAGTCATCTCCAAGCAAACATGTTATCAAATTTTTCAGTTTGAAAAGCGAGCAACTATTTCACGACTATTTCTCAAGGGGATTTCAATCTCTTGATTCTTAATGAACGAAACGCTTAAGTTTCGAACCTTAGTTGATTTTCAAAGTTCTAAAGTTAAGTTTTATCGCAGATTTGGACTCCAAACCCGGAGTACCACCCAGACACGAGAACTAGAGGCACTATTTTGGTGAGTGCTTCCAAATATCTGATTGAACTCGATATTTGCCATTTATCTTTGATCAACGTGAATACGTGATATATATGTGATTTGATAGAGCAAGGGTGTACTTTATCGCACTTGCCCTATCCAAATTTGTTCTTGTTTATCGACTTTACTTGACTTGCTCTACATGTACATGAATTATATTTTGCCTGGAATTCCAGAAACCTTGTGGCTAGTTAATCGAGTCGAGCCGGCAAGGGTCTGGTCGATTAGATAACAAACCCTGGGTCACTAGTAAGGTCGAGTAGAGTGTTATCTCCTCGGCAATTCGATATACTCGAGTATTACCACCCGTGTTTCGTGTGGCGTGCGGGCCCGGATAAGGGGGTTGATTGGTGGGCGGAGACTGGCGAGAAGTGGAGTTTTCTTTCTGGACTAGTTATTACTTGAAAGTTGACGGAGTGTCAACTACTATTCGATCAAGCTGGGATGGAGCCGAGACATGAGCAACTGTATCCTTACTTGTGAATATGATCCACACATTTCTTGACTACTTGAAGTAGTATATCTTTACTTGAACTTGTTTGCTCGCTATTTCACTATTACCTTGTTATTATCTTGTTTGCTGGACAATTTGATATCTGGAACCTCGCTGAGCTTTGGCTCACCCTATTAGTTTTGTTTTCCTTACAGGGGTACGAGTGACGCGTGAGACGTGTAAAGGCTAGCGTAGTCTAGTCCTTTGACTTTTGACTTTTGTCTTGTACTCGCGCTATTCCTCGAATAGAATGTTTTGTATTTGATTTGTATACACTTTGAACTAGTTTGGTATATTGAGACTTTGTACTTTGAATTGTATCAATGTAAATTATAAGCTTGAATTGTGGATGTTATTTATGGTTCATGGATGTACGCACGCGATTTGTTTTAGATAGTGAGTGAGTCCTGGAGAGAGCTGGGCAGGCGGTCCGCCGAACCCTCTGGTACGCCTTAGGGGGAGGTAGGGTCATCACATTAGAGGTCAAAATTAAATGAAAGATAAAATTCAGGGACCAAAGTGAAATTAATTTAAGGACTAAGTGAAAGAAATCTAAATGTTCTAGGCTGAAGTAATACTATTCAAAGATCAGGGACTAATATGCAATTTCAGTATCAGATATTCCTAAGAAAACAGGCCACTGGGCCATTCTCTATTTCTTCTTTGGGCCACGGCCATCCGGCCCAATCGAAAGTCCAGGCTAAATTACACAAGCCAGCCCCCTTTTATATCACTCAAACCCAACCAAAATTGAAGAAACTAGACCATCAGAAAATAAACCTTAGCCCAATTCCTTTCTTTTTCTTTCTTTTCTTTACTTTCTTTTTCCTTCTCTTCTTCTTCTTCTTTTTTTTTCTTCTCTTTCACTTCCGTTTCTTTTCTTCTCCTCCGGCCTTCAGCTGGTGGCCATGGCGGCCTCCGGCTGCGCCGCTGCCGGCCACCGGCGAATTTTTCAGTCGCCGAAAATTGTCAAAATGCACCCCCACTCCATTTTTTGCATAGATTCCATTTCTGGAGTTAGTTTTTACAAAAAATGACCCAAAAGTGGCCAAAAAAGCAAAAAGTCAGGCCAATTTTTATTTTTTTCAAATCACCATATCTTTCACTAAAAATTATAAAAAATATACTTCAACACTCCCTGTGATTTTTACAACCTAACTATGAACTGAAATCAATACAAGCAATAACAAATATGACAAAATTAAAATAAAACAGTCCAAAATGAAGAAAAATTATTCACATGCTTCTAAAGTTCAAACTCCCAAAATGCTTGAGCAACCTCACGTTTTCAGGCCTTGCACTAACCATAATCATCTATTTTAACAAACAAAATGCACAATAATGGGTACTTTAATTCGGTTTCCCACTTAAACATTTTTTCAAACACTTGGCATGCATGCACAAAGATATTTTCCTTTTCTTAATCTAACTCAAGCCATTTCCCAAATCTTTAACAATGCAACAACAGCAATGTAAAACAGCAAAAAGGGGAAAAAATAATTAATGAAATATGACTTTAATGTGAAAAACAAAACTGAAAAATAAAGAAGAAAAAATCATCTCTAGAGTATTGCAGTCACTTGGTTGAGCTTTATGGTGAAATTCCTACACCTCAGTGGTCTAACTGCTTGCTCCCATTTTTGATTTGTAGATGGGTGTCTGAGATTGAGAGAGAGGCAAAAAGGGACCGAGAGTTGGGGTATTGTTTGAGTTTTGTGTAGTGTAGTGTGCTGGAAATTTTTCTCCTTTTCTTGAAGAGAGGAAGGCCGAGAGCTTGGTGTCTGGGAGCTAGAGTGCTTTCTTTTTTTGCTTGTCTGATGGATCTTGTGTGTGAGAGAGCCGAGGGATTGAGGGAGATTGTGTGTGTGTTTCTTGTCTGATGGGAAAAGAAAGAAAAATGTCCAGAGAGCTCTCTGTTGTGCAAGCGTGAAACCGAGAGAGAAAAGTGTCTTTTTGGATGATAGTGGAGTCCTCTTTTCTCTTAGTTGTCTGACTTGTTTTTTTTTTTTTTTGTCTGTGAGAGCCGAGAGATTGTCTTAATTGGTAGGGAGTTGGTTTCTTTTCTTGTCCAAGGTGTGAGACCCCGAAAATTCACTTGTCTTTATAACCCTTATGTGAACTCACTTGCTTTTGATTCTTGGTTGCTTTAATGGTTGAATTTGAGCAAAGGGAGTGAATTTTGTTAAGAAAAGTTTCATAATCTCAAGTTGTTAGAAAATCTAGAAATTTTCGCAGGAGGCTCTGCGCAGCTTTGGGAAATTGGCTATAACTTCGTATAGGAAAGTTGGAATTGAGTTCCGTTTGTTGCGTTTGAAACTAGACTTAGAGGGCTTCCTACGGTGTAAAATTCAGAGTTTGATTCAATCTCTATAAATTCTATGAAATTGGCAAAGTTGACTGAAAATTCTGCCCTGCACAAGTAAACATAGGAATGTTGTAGTAGCTTATGACTCAATTTGGACCAATTTATGAACTTTTCATACTCCTTATTTTGCTATGCGATATTTGTACTTTTCAATAATGGTCACCTTGGTATTTGAAACCTCACTGGGCTTTTAGCTCATTCCACGTCATTTGTTTTCCTTACAGGGGGTACGAGCGAGGCGTGAGACGTGTACAGACTAGAGTAGTCTAGTTGTTTTTAAATTTTGAATTGTACTCGCGCTAGCACCTGACTATGGTTGGTTGTACTTGAATTGTAAACGCTTTGAAGTATTTGGGTGTATAGAAGCTTTGTACCTTGGTTTGTGCATCATTGTATATTATAAGTTTGAATTGCAATGTTATGTATCGTCTATGGATATATGCTTGAGATACGAGTGAGTGAGTCCTGACGAGAGTTGGGCATGTAACTCGCTAAACCCTAGGGTACGCCCTAGGGGGAGGTGGGGTTTTCACACAAGGGATGGTCTTCCCACCTAATGAAAAGAAAGAAGCATGGCCATTGAGTGTAAAAATGGGTTAAGTGCATTTGGTGGGGAAATGATGAAAAATGTGTAAGTTAGGCATGATTTTGATTTTTTTTCTTAAAAGATAAACCTACATAATGAGACAAAATATAAATAAAAATGTAAGAAAATAAATGATCCATCAAATAGAAAATATTTAAGAAAGAACAAAAATTTGGCAAAATTTTGGTGTTTACACAAGAACTAGAGATTCGGACTCAAAAACATGAACCCATGCGACCCAAGATTTACCAAACAAAGTCTAATACAGCATTTCACCAAGAAATCCGATATAATAATCCACAAAATGAGCAGGAAAATTGCTGAAAAATTAGAAAAAAAAAGAAAGAACGGAAGAAACATGTTCTGCAAAAACATCTTGGTAATTTTGATGTGAATACAAGTTTAAATGAAGCAAGAGAGGTTGAAATACTTCACCTTTAACAACTTAGAGGGTCGAAATCGCGTGTCAAACTTCGAGGAAGGAAACTCCAAGATCTGTCGCAGGAGACGCAAGAATTCCGAACCTAGCAACTTCAAGCCCCGATTCAAGGTAGTAAAGATGTTCGTTTCAGGAAATTTTCTAAATAAGAGTTCTTCTGCTAGAATCGTAGATGATGCAGCAAGAAAAATCTATTCAAAAGGAGTTGTAACGAAGGAGAAAACTGAGCTTGAAGGTTGCTAATCTGCCAACCTGGTCAAGCGAAATTTTTCCAGAAATTTTGCTCTTTTTTTTTTCTCTTTTTGCTTTTTCTCTCTGTTTTCTACATTTTTTGATCTCTTCGCCGCCTCCCTTCTGTTCTCTCTCTTTTTGGTTTCGTTTCTATCCCTTTTGTGAGATCCCGATTCGTCCTTAATTTTGAATAAGGATTATTAGTGCTAAATTTTGCTATAAAATTTGATTTTAAGAATGATGGTAATTCTTTACATGTGATTTTGCTTTTAGAATTAAAAAAAAACCTTAATTTGGAATTTTATTAAAACCCTAATTTTTGCTTATGACAAAAGGTTGTTGTTTAATTGCTTTGATGTTGAATAAAGTATGTTTAAGTCTAGGTGATTAAGATAGGAAAGTGCTTAGTAGAGAAACTAAGTAAGGTTAATGAGATTGGACTAGATTAAGTTTAAGTCCTATGGAGTAAATCTTTTGCCGATGTATATAATGCGAATAGTACTCTTTTGCCGTGTGAATAGCTTTTATTTGCTTTTGCCTTCGAGTCCCGGCGAGAGTTGGGCAGGCGGTCCGCCGAACCCTCTGGTTCGCCTTAGAGTGAGGTGGGGCTGTCACACCTTTTATATGAACCCACCAGCCCAAAACCCTCACCTCAAAGGTGAGGATGAAGGCTGGAATTTTTTCAAGATTTTGAGCCATTGATGGCATTTCTTCTGGAACAATCTTGATATAGATAAAAGAGATGAGCTGGCAAATTGCTGGAGAAGAGAAAAAAACAAAACGAATGGAAATGAAGGCCAAGAAATGGCCTCTGTAATTTCCGCCATGACCGTTCATGGCTTCGTACCAGATGAAGCACGCGTGCGTGGGAGTTGTCTTTCTATCTTTTTTTTTTATTATTATAAAAAACAGATTTTGATTTGATTTTTTTCTCTTTTGTTTTCTGCTTCTTTCCTTTCTTTCTAATTCTTTTCTTCCTAATTTTCTTTTTTCAATTTTTTAAAATGATTTTCCTCAAAAAATGAAACAAAATAAATTAAAAATAAATAAAATAAACAAAAATATGAATAAAATAAAAATGGTGAAATTTTGGTGTCTACATCCGCCTTCATATTATCCCACCAATATAAACCTTTGAGATCGTGGTACACCTTACCACCACCTGGATGTACAGTGTATCTAGACCGATGAGATTCTTCCAAAATCTCCCTTTTCAGTTCCTCATCTTTTGGTACAATGACGCGATTTCGAAACCTTAGAATTCTATCGGAACCTAAATTAAAATCGGGTAATTCTTGTTTCTTTACCCTTTCCACCCACTTTTGTACTGTTGGCTCTTTCTTTTGACCCTTTTTAATTCGATCCAATAATGTCGACTTCACCTCAATATTCCTGAAGATAACTCTCTACGGCTCAAGACGGGGTTCCATTCACAAACATTTTCTAACAGGCTTCACTCTCCCACCATTAAACCTACTAGTTGAGCCTTCCGACTTAAAGCATCTACTACAATATTGACCTTTCCTGGGAGAATAAGTACTTAAGACTCTTATGGTCTATATATACCTCAAATGTCACCCATTACAAATAATGCCGCCATTTCTTCAAAGCAAATACAACGGCCGAAAGTTTTAAATCATGGGTTGGATAATTCTACTCATAAGATTTTAATTTCTTAGAAGCATAGGCAATTACATTCCTATTTTGTATTAAAACACACCCCAATCCTTCTCTCAAAGCATCGGTATAAACCGTGTGACAGCCCCACCTTCCCCTAAGGCGTACCAAAGGGGTCAGCGAACTGCCTGCCCACCTCTCGCCAGGACTACTAAGACGGTTATACACAACTCAAATCATTCCGGAATACAATAGCGCGCTTAAACAAAGCAATAATCACGAAACGGAAAAACGGAAAAATGAAAATTGAAACGGAAAGTGAATAGTGACTGGCAGGAGGCAGTAGCTGAAATCCGGATTCAAAAATCCCTGTCAATCCAGCCAGCAATCCGGCCAATAACTGGCCGGATTTGCAGCCGGATTCCCTCGCAGAATTTCCCGCCAAAAATTTTCCTTTCTTCTTCGTTCAAATTCCGAACCTGTCCGAAACCTAACCGAATACAATTAACTTCATATAACCCTAGAAAATGAACATTTACAAACCAAATATAACACATGAACATGATTACAAATTTTTATATACCACATTCATACATTTACAAATCAAAAGGGAAACAATTGAATCAAGGTACATTTAGGGTTTCCAACCACTGAGGAGCTATACAAAAATATCTAGACTAGCTCAACTCATTCTTCAAAATCACAGGTCCAAAAGGTTATTCCCTATAAGGAAAACAAAATTAATGGAGTGAGCTTTCGCCCAATGAGGTACCATCACTCAAGCATTCAAGGAGCACATAAACACAATGATACTCAATTCGAATACGTTCATCAAGTGAGCAAAACTAACACCACACAACAAATGAGAGTAAAATGATACGGACGGCTCTCAAGAGCCCTTTTCCTCTGTTGCCATACTTGATCTCACCTCATTGACTCTCCGTCAATGTATAAAGATTAACCATAACCGTAGACTCCACTTTACTCTGATTTTCATCCACCACACATGTGAGAACCCTGAAAATATACATATATAGATATCAGTGCATATTTCATTTGCATTCTTAATGCTTAAATAAATTTTAGCATTAAATCTAATTGTTTTTAAATAAGTGCGTAGAAATAAATTTTTGTGCAAAATAAAAAGAATTGTGCTAAACTATTAAATTTCCTAGTTTTGTTACATTAAATTCATATTTCGAAGGTAAATTATTTCATTGATTTAACAATTAAATTTCTTTGAATTCTGATAGCTAATCTTAAGCGTTAATAATGATTAAGTTAATAAGTTTTGATATAAAAGGATAAACGAATATTAAGAATGTTAAATTTATATATTAAGGTTAAACTTGATTTTAATAATTTTAATAATTTAAATAATAAAATAAGAATGTTAAGTGTTAATAGGAACCTTAGAATTAAGATGACTCGATATATTTTTGATAAACCGTTACAAGTACATTGGGTACACTTAGGAGGTTAAAATCTTGATAATCGAATCTTTGCGAGATTAGTATATTATTAGGTATATTAGGGTATAATTAGGCGTTCAAATCACACTTGGGGATAATTTTTAGAATTAAGTTGAATTGAGAAATTAAGTTGAGGTTAGGGAGCAAAGTGAAAAGACTAAAATGCCCTTGCAACCACAACATTTCCATGCAAACCAAACAAACCCTCTAACAGCAATTTCAATCACCGCAACTATCGGCCAATCACATTTTCTCCAATTCGATACGCAACCGATTCTTACACTCAATCCCTTCTCCTAAAACCGCGGCACCATATACCTTTCTCTCTATTTCACATCTCAAACCACAATTTCATTTTCCTCTGCACAAACTCTCCGCAAACCATTTCCTCTTCCTTCTTAATACCGAGATACCGCCTCTTCACCAATTCCATTTCCTCTGCACAATTTCACCGCAGCCACTACACTTCCTCTCCACAACCACATCTCATCTTTTCCTTTGCCTTGGACCGAGAGTAAAGGAGAGAGGGTTACCTTGTGAGCTGCATCCGAGAGCAAGGGTTTGACGACCCCACTTCCCCTTAAGGCGAACCAGAGGGTTGGCAGGCCGTCTGCCTAGCTCTCGCCAGGACTCACGCAAGCAAGCTAGCAAAAATCCTTCCGAAGTATAACCTAATCTATTACAACATCGTTTCTCTCCAAATAAATCAATTACTAAAACCACATTAACTTCAGAGATAACAGTATTATAGGATAGCTAATCGTCGATTCTTAAACCTTACGCATTACAAACCACTGAATAAAATCCGACAATCCCAAATAACAAATTCATATAAGCCACATAACAAGTCTAGGTTTTACACTTTTCCAGCTTCAAGTGGCAATCCAAGACAAAAAGTCACCTAAACTTAACATATTCCCAATCCGATCCATGACGTAAATATAATTATACATTACAAAACCGCAAAGCGAAGTTATAAGATTCAATTACATTCATAAGAAAATACAACTAGGTTTCAGATCGCCCCATTTGCCAGGACCTGTCAGGAAAAGTAAATGACGTGGGGTGAGCTACATAGCCCAGTGAGGTTCCAAGACACTCTAACAATTCAAACAAATCAAGAAAGTCGGGCATATCATATGCATGGTTCAACGTTACACAATGGCATGTTATCATGAGGTGATAATCATTATACGGTAATTTGAGACATTTATCATGGTATGAGACATTTAGCATGTATAGTTCATGATTTCATGCTGGCATTTTAGCATGAAACAATTACCATGATACAAGGTAAACATATACTGTAGGATACGGTGTTCCAGTGGAACTTCATCGGTCATCTACACCTTATGACTTCCGGATCCCCTCGGTTTGACTGGCCATCACCTTATCCCTCCAGTGGTAGTTGTGAGGACTCGTAAAAACTATTATTTTTTTAGCCTAATTTGTGGCTTAATAAATTATTTAATTGGATATTTGCCTCGAGGAATATTTTCTAGTCTTATTAGACCTAAATACATGGTAATATAACTTCGTTATATTTTTAAAGTAACTCATTTCACGAATTAATTTCCTGGAGCGCGTTTAGTAAAAACAGTGAATAGTGCTTGAAGATTTTATCCGCTTGAGAGTACAATAAGTTTGGAATATTGGAGACATGTACAATGGACCTAAATTCGGTATTTTAATGTTTAAATACTCAAGTGATAGTTATTAGTACTATCGTTATAAGAATTTCCCGGAAGTTTCGCGTTATAGCGGTAAAATTGGCGGTACGCGTTTTCACACGCGCGACTTTATTTGAGGAACTTTAGACCCTTGTTTCGAGACAATTAAGAGTGAATAATGTTTATATTAACATGAGTGCATTAGAGGTTTAGTGCACTAGTGAACCAAACGCGCGAGAAAATCGAGCCTAAAAACGTGCCAAACGAGCCTTACAAGAGTTGACTTTGGAGCAATTTTTCACCACACATTTAATCTTCTTTGAGAAGCCAACTTAGATCAAAATCACACTCTCTCTTCCCTCTCCTCATGGCCGGCCAAAACACTCCCTCTCTCTAACTCATTTGCAACAAAAATTCTGCACACTAATCTCAACCAAAACTACCCCAAATCACCTCCAAATCACACCAAACTTGGAGACCACTTAGCAAACCTCTTGGAGGTTGGATTTAGCTAACAAAAGGCTGCATCTTCACGGGTTCTTGGAGCTTCAAGAGGGCCGAAATTTCTGATCTTGCACACCCAAGGAATAGGTAATGATCAACCCTTGGATTCTTGTCTTTTGGAATTTATATAGCAAGATTAAGCTCATGCATGCACTTAGTTAGCTTGTTTATGGTGAAAATGAAATGAGTGGGCTCTTGGTATTCCCACACTTGGGTTGTTGTTGCTGATTTAAGGATTAATGTTGGATTTAATGGTAGTTTAGTGGTTATAATGATGAGTTTATGGAGTGTTATTGTTGGAAACTCAAAGTAGAGGTCTTGGCAAGAATTTCCGAAAATGCCCCTGTTTTGTTCGGCCATAAGAAGGCCCATTTTTGGTGATCTATTGGCATGAACCTGATGTATATATGTTATATTATGTGTGTAAAAATTTTCGTTGGAAAACATTAACGTTTGGTGGGTCAAATGAATTTTTCTCCTAGAAGTGGCAATCTGGAAATCTGTTCCGTATTGCACTGTCCAGCGTTGGCATTTTGGCTATAACTCTGTCCTCGGATGTCGAAATCATGTGCCGTTGGTGGCGTTTGAAACTAGACATTCCTATCTTTAATTTGGTATAAAATGCACGTTCTGATTCCTTGTGAGAAAGCCGAACCAAATGTTTTAAGTTCGCTGTCCTGTTGCTCTGTTCGTCTGGAATGAAGTGTTCAGGCAGCAACTTGATGCCCGAATTTGAACCAGATGGGTGCCGAATTTGGGAATGACTTCTTCTGTGATGTTTTAGTACTATGAATGTATTTTCCAACGGCGTAAGCCATGCTCAATTTCGAGCTATATTGACTGAGTTGTGACTGAAACAAGTGGACTGCTCTGTTTTGGAAAACCCTAATGTTGGGACTGGTTTGGAACCAAATCTTGGAATGAACTTGTTAGTTGATGTTTTTGATATTAAACACTTACCAAAGATATTATGGGTGTATCTTAGACCCTTATTTCACAAATGAACCATGGTTGGATAACTTTCTTGGTTAGACGATTGGAAATTGGGAAATGCAAGTCAAAGGCAGTTTGCCTTAGGATTTTTCTTGAACCTTGGTTGGCTAATTAACTACCTTACCGAAAGTATTTTTCCCTGAAATTTGATAGAGTGGTACCTTTCATATGGGAGTAAAATACTGCCAATTTTGGTACCAATCCAAGTTCGTTTCGATACCGAATTAAATTTCTAGTGTTGGAGGTTCAAAACTGGAAATTCTTCTTCAGTCTTGAATCTTCCTCAACTTGGGGCTACTATATCTTGGTGCTCGAAACTCCATTTCTCAATCCGCTTGTATTGTTATACTCTTGGATTGTAACACTATTTGATTTCCAAATTTCAAAGGTTAGTTCAAAACAAGTGAATTTTACTGAATTTCCAAAATTGGCCAAAAAACCAACCTTGAAACTGTCTTAGTATTCTACAGCTGTAACTTTGATCCAACTTTTGAATACCTTCCATTTGGAATCATGGGAAAGTGTCTTCTAGAAACTTGTAGTACTCGGAATGTAGTTTCCAATGGTATCAAGCTTTCCAATTTTGGACCTACGTAGTGCAAGATACGATTTTTCTAGAATTGACACCCAAAGCTAAAATTTGACAATTTCTTAGAAATGAGATTTTGGAAACTTGCCTTCTTTTCTCGATACCGATTGAACATTTTGAACTCGATTTCATGAAAAATGTTAGTCTCTTTCTTTAGACTTTAAAACTTTACTCTTGAGCCTCGATTATTAATAATTAAGGCCCAATTCATGAATTCCCTTTAGATTGTACAACCTTCTTTGATAAGTAGGAGTTCTAAGTGATAGTGTATAATAGTTAATGGTTGTTTACTCAGGCACTCGAGGGAATCTCCAAGGGGAACTCGGAGCGGACACCTAAACCGCTTGTTTGAAAACTACTCGCTTGTTTTGACTAGGTGAGTGTTCCATATAGGAATACGTAATTGAATAAGTCTAGGACACGCTTATTTCATGATTATTAAGTGCTATGTGTTAAGTATTTACCATACTCATGCCTATTTAAGGAATGTATACTTGCATTGTATATCTACATGAATTGGTTAAATCATTAACCATATCAAATGACCATATGAACTCGATACATGCTTAACTTGCTAGATTGTTTACTTAGTCTACTTGGTTTTGAAAAATGGAGTCGAGTGTGTACTTTATCGCACTCGTTCTCTTTTGAGATGAATAATTCATGCTTGAAAATACTCGAATAACATGACTTGGTATGCTAAGGTTGCATACGTCGTTGGAGTGAATCTCCTCGACTCTCACGTGGTAAAAATGGGATAACGGCCAATGATGGCCTATGCATATGACCAATGCTTGTCAATTAACCGTCAACCGTGAACAGTTAACCGTTAACCGTGAACCGTTTACCAACCCACATGACTACCTGATTACCTGACTATTTGCTCATATGATTTCTAATCTATATGATTATTCGATATCCGTGAATTATATGCTCCCATGAAATCAACTTGTATTGCTTACGTGCTTACGTGCTAAGTATCCACTTGATCACTTGATTATCATGAATCATATGTTATATGAAGTTGTCCATCATTGTTAGGCGAGTGTGTACTTTATCTCACTCGACCTACTCAAATGATGAATTTTACCTTTTGTCGAATTACTTGATTACTTGTGCATGTTGTAAGCTCTAAGCTGAACTTGGGCCCTGCCTCGGTTACTGACCTACTCGAGCCAGGACTGGGC